>NC_136261.1:160499622-160744080 GCF_964187855.1 Myxine glutinosa | reverse complement strand
ATATTCCATATTAAATGCCAAGTCTGTGTAATATATATATATGTTGTATATTATATATATATATATATATATATATATATATATATATATATATATATATATATATACATATATATATATATATACATATATATATATATATACATATATATATATATACATATATATACATATATATATATATACATATATATATATATATATACATATATATACATATATATATATATATATATATATATATATATATATATATATATATATATATATATATATATATATATATATATATATATATATATATATTGTTATGTCGGTGGTAGAGCAATATGTAGAGCAGTTAGACCTAAGTAGGTAACATGCTTTGTGTGTCACGGTAAGGAAAACTACCTTGTAATAAGTCCATGTGTAGGCGTTTTGGTCAGCTAAGATGTATGATTGTGAATCTACCAGGAGATTCGTGTGTTAAGTAGAGTTAGGGATTAAAGAGTAGCACCCCTGTGTGTCCTCACCTGGTTAGCCAAACCTTTATCCCTTTTGGCACTGCAGACCAACATAGACATTCGTACAAGTCCCTAGCGCAACACTAAATAACGCCCTCCCCTGACATGACTTAGGAAGGAAACCAGGCCAGGACACCGCCGATAATGGCTGCCACCATCTACACCTTCAAGAGGCCTATCCACTTCGCATAGCACGTGCTACGACCACGGAGTAGGGGACGGGAGTGAGAGTGACGCAGTGGGCGTGACCTGAGCGAGCCGGCGAGTCGGTGGAGGAGACCGATTGGTTGGCAGCGCGCCAGAGCTGACGTCACCGGCCGAGGCGATACAGAGAGCCGAACGCCATTGCGCAGTTGAGACTCGCTACATTCCTGGCGCAGTCGAGAGCAGTTGGATTTGTGGTTGAGAGTTGGATCGAGAGTTCGTGTGCGCAGTTGGCAGTGAGCAGTTTGAGTCACGAGTTGGGTGAGGAGGGTCAGAACGTGTCAGTTGTGAGTTGGATCCCGAGTTCAGGCAGTTCAGATCGGAGATCCTGAGATGAGGTGCGCACAAGTTAGAGTTCGGAACGGGAGAGTTCGTTTGAGGTGCGCACGAGTAGAGTTGGCAGATCCCGAGTGCAGAGGGAGAGCCCGAGTGGAGCTCGCTGTCCTGCTGTCGACCTCGTGGTGATTGGCGCGTGGAGCGAGGCCTTGTGGGACTTGGAGCGAAGAACCTCGTGGTGTGCGGTCGGGCCGAGCGGAGCAGGGTTGGACAGCAGCCAAGGAAGACGACGAGACAGATAAGCCCGAGTTCCGCGTACATTTTGCACACATGACGTGTTCTTTTTGTTAATTCATCCCCTGTTTGTATTTGATATCTGGTGTGCGGGATCCGGAAGTAGGATATTTTATTACCGGCGCGTGCTTTTACTGTCCTTGCTTTTCCCAATAAACCCTTACATTATTTTCTGTACATATTTCTGAATGCAGTTTACCGGGTGGTTGATTTCAATAGATAAGGCTGCGGGGGCTCTCGCCGTTCCCCTCCATTCCGCGCACTTGGGGCTTTTGGTTTTGGAATCCGCCATTGAGTTTTCGCCTCGGAAGTTAAAGCCTTCGTGATCGGCAATCCGCAACTCTGGTGTTAATCGGAGTTGCGCGACAATATATATATATTGTTATGGATTTGAGAATGGTGTTTTTTTATTGTAATTGTAAAATATCACCCTCCTTCCTCCATTTGTTGTGTATAAAGGTCAAAGGTCGTTCCCGTTAGTTATTCCATATACCACACGTAGCCAATCATAGATTTCCTCCTTGTTCAGTAGTTATCTCTTTTTTATGTGTATTAGGTTAAGGACCTGTCTTCCATTAATTAATACTGCATTGCACCGAAGTGGAATAAGGTAGATTCCCTTCCCATTCCCCTTTTGGTCACGAATTGCCAACAGCTATTGGGCGGTTTTCTGCATTCCGCTGTTGCTTTGTGGTTTTCGCCGCAAAACTCCATTGACCACGCGGTCAGAGCGGAGAGGAAAGGGGAGGAGCCACCAAATCCAGGGCGTTGGCCGCCGCTCGTCATCACAAGGTGGAGCCAACGAGCCCAGACCCGCCAATCAGGACTGGTGGGAGACCAGGAAGGGCGTGGCGCGGGTTGATGTCGGGGCGCGCTATAAAAACGCGCGCGCAAGCCTTTTTAGGGAGTTGGTTGGACCAAGTCGAGAGTTGCGTAAGAGGAGGACCAGGAGTGTGGCGTTAAGTGACGTTGAAGTGGCGTTGAGTGGCGTTGAGTGGCGTTGAGGTGGCGTTGCAGTGGAGCTGAGGAGCCCAGAGTCCAGAGTTCGGGAGAAAACGAAGCGCCCCAGTCCGCTCGCGGTGAACGATACGCGCTCGCGGCCTGCAAGTTTTCCCGCCACAACGCGCGTCGACTCCTGGAGCCGGACCTCGACGCCGACCGTTGCCTGGGCCTTCCCATTCCTCCTTCCAGTCATTCCTGCCTCCATTCCCCAGTCGTGTAAGTGTGCTCGTAGTCTGTCTTTTGTCTTATCCTGGGGTACTAAGTAAGACTGTATAGGTAAGCTAAGGTGCACTGTGTCCGCTTCTTCTTCTTCTGTTTTTATTTTATTATCCTTCCTCCTCCTTGGTTTCTTTTAATTGTGTAAATATTAGTAATAAATTATATTTGTCTTTCATACCTTTTGCCTTCTTCTTCTTCTTCACATCCGTCGTCTTTGTCTTTTCCAAATTGAATACCTGTGGCACGATTTGGCCAACGTTCAGGAATCGGGTCTAGTTATTGTTAATAGTTCGTGCCGCGGTTGCTAAAACCGCTCGGCAATTAACATCTGTCCGCGGTACGAACGGGGCTGTGCCACCGGCCTTTCCGGAGGTCGCTGTACAGCGTCAGGGACCACGTCGGTCAGTCATAAACGAGGGGACTAATCCCCCCCCCCCCGATAATGGGAACAGAGGCCGACGTTGGGTTCCGCAACAATATATATATACAGATATATATACAGATATATATATACAGAAATATATATAGATATATATATACATACAGTCACGTGAAAAAGTAAGTACACCCCATGTAAAGTTTTGACTTTTTCAACATATTTCAACATACAGCTATTTGATCTTCATTTCAACAATATTGATAGATAAAGGTGATATTTGGAGCTATGCTCTCACGATAAAGCCGCACAAAATGGACGACACCAGGAACGAAGTTTCACTGAGCTATTTATTTCTAGCTCAACTCAAAAGCACTGAAAAGCCCGATAGAACGGGCGGCAATTTATAACCAAAGTTCACCACACAAAAGCCACGCCTCTCAGGCGGGGCGTGGTATGCAAATCGGTAAGCCACGCCTCTCAACGGGGCGTGGTATGCAAACCAAGTGTCCGCCCGGGCAAGGCAAGTACGGGCAAGTCCGGACAAGCCCGGGCAAGTGACCGCCCGTCGGTTACGTCATCGGCCGGTGCAAGGGGATTGTGTAATGCTTCCGGTAACCGCTACAATATAATATAACAAATATCATGAAACATTTACATTTTGTGGTCCATTGTATAATTTGTTGTGAATATGAGAATGTTTTTTTTTGTTGTTGTTGTTATTGTGTAAATTGTTGTTAAAATATCGCCCTCCTTACTCCAGTGTATAATAAAGGTCAAAGGGCGTTCCCGTAGTTAGTTAAATAAAGCATACATGAAGGACACCATAATATCCCTGTTCAGTAGTTATTTCCTTATTATGTGTATTAGGGTAAGGCCTTGTCTTCCATTAAGATGACACTCCATTGCACCAAGTGAAATAAGAGTAGATTCCGTTCACATTCCCCTATAGTCAATTGCCAACTACATCCCCTCCAAGCCTCAATTGCCAACTGCACTGGGCAGTTTGTCAGGTTTGCTACAGCTGTGGGTTGTTGATTTCACCCAAAGACTCCATTAGCCACGAGGTGATCTCGGAGCCGAAGGTGGGAGGAGTCGGCCCAGCGCCGGGAACAAGGCGTGTCCTTGCCAACGCCTCCTCTAAGGGCGGGGTCGGGAGGTCGCGCGACCAACCAGGGCCGAGGTGAGCTCACCGATGGGCGTGTTCTGGACACCAGCGGCTTGATCGCCTGAGGCGCTATAAAGAGCGCGCGCGGAAGCCTTTGAGGAGAGACGTGCAAAAGAGAGATGCGTCAGAGAGTTGGCAGTACACAAGCAGCGCAAAGCAGAGAGGAGGGAGAAGGAGTTCTGAGAGCAAGCATTGAGAGAAGGAGTTCTGAGAGCAAGCATTGAGAGAGAGTCCTGAGAGCAAGCAAGAGGAGTACCACGAGCAGTACTAGCAGCTTTAAACTCCACCAAGCAGCGTTGGCTCCACCAGGCAGCTTTAACTCGACCGGCGGAGCTCGTCCCGTGGCAGCTCGCACGACCGCAGCTTGGGCGTTGACGGCGGTGCCGACCGTGGCCGCGGAGGAACGGAGCTGCCGCTCCCGGCCCGACCGTGACCCAGTTCCAGTGGACCTTCCTCTCCCTCCAGCCATCCACCTCCTGCCATTCCTGTCATCATTCCCCGCGTGAGTCTGTCTTTGTTTGTTCTATCCCTGGGTATTAATTAAGCCTGTATAGTTAAGCTAAGTTTCGCTGTGTCGCCTTGCCTCTTCTGTAAATTATTTTATTATCCTTCCTTCTCCTTGGTTTTTTTGGTCTTGTAAATAGTAAATAAATTATATTTGTATTCCTTACCCTTTGTCTTTCTTCTTCTTCACATCCTTCGCTTTAGTCTTTTCCCCATTGAATATCTGTGGCGCGATTCGGCCAACGTTCAGGAATCGGGTTAGTCGGGGTAACTGTTAGGGCCGCGGCGCCATCCGCTCGGCAAAACAACATCCTATCCGCGGTCCGTAACAATATATATACAGATATATATACAGATATATATATATACAGAAATATATATAGATATATATATACATACAGTCACGTGAAAAAGTAAGTACACCCCATGTAAAGTTTTGACTTTTTCAACATATTTCAACATACAGCTATTTGATCTTCATTTCAACAATATTGATAGATAAAGGTGATGTTTGGAGCTATGCTCTCACGATAAAGCCGGACAAAATGGACGACACCAGGAACGAAGTTTCACTGAGCTATTTATTTCTAGCTCAACTCAAAAGCACTGAAAAGCCCGATAGAACGGGCGGCAATTTATAACCAAAGTTCACCACACAAAAGCCACGCCTCTCAGGCGGAGCGTGGTATGCAAATCGGTAAGCCACGCCTCTCAACGGGGCGTGGTATGCAAACCAAGTGTCCGCCCGGGCAAGGCAAGTCCGGGCAAGTCCGGACAAGCCCGGGCAAGTGACCGCCCGTCGGTTACGTCATCGGCCGGTGCAAGGGGATTGTGTAATGCTTCCGGTAACCGCTACAATATAATATAACAAATATCATGAAACATTTACATTTTGTGGTCCATTGTATAATTTAAATAAACATAAATGCAAATTTCGCATGTGGAAAAAGTAAGCACACCCCTCCATTTATCACTACTTCAAATACCTAAAATTAGAATCAGGTGCACCAGCTCAAGTGCAAATGATTAGAACATTGTTAGAGAGGATCTTGGAGGAACCTGTCTTATTTAAACCTCAGACATTTAGTTTGGTTTGCTCTTTGTTGTTGAAGTGTGCGGCGTCACCATGCCTTGATCAAAAGAGCTCTCTGAGGCCTTCAGAAAGAAGGTTATAGATGCATACGAGTCTGGGAAGGGATTTAAAAAGATCTCCAAACAATTTGAAATCAATCATTCGACTGTCCGGAAGATCATCTACAAGGGGAGAAGATTCCAAACAACTGCCAACTTGTTCAGGCCAGGCCGCCCCAGCAAGTTCAGCCCGAGAGCAGACCGCAAGATGCTAAAAGAAGTCTCTAAGAACCCCAGAATGTCATCACGGGACCTACGGGTAGCTCTTGCCACTGTTGATGTCAACGTGCGCGAGTCTACCATTAGAAAGAGGCTGCACAAATTTGATCTACATGGGAGGTGTGCCAGGAGGAAACCTTTGCTGTCCAGAAAGAACATTAGGGCAAAACTAAAGTTTGCCAATGAACACCCAGGCAAAGACCAGCACTTCTGGGACAATGTGCTCTGGACAGATGAGTCAAAGGTAGAGCTATTTGGCCACAGTACCAGAAGACATGTTTGGCGAAAACCAAAGACAGCATTTGACCACAAGAACCTGATACCAACTGTAAAGCATGGTGGTGGAAATATTATGGTTTGGGGCAGCTTTCCTGCATCAGGGCCTGGGCTGCTCATCATCATAGAATCCACTATGAATTCTTCATTGTACCAGAGGGTGCTTGAGGATAATGTGAGGCCATCTGTCGGAGAGTTGAAGCTCAACCGAGGGTGGACCTTGCAACATGACAATGACCCTAAACATACCAGTAAATCCACCAAGGAATGGCTGAAAAGAAAGAAATGGAGGGTTCTGGAATGGCCAAGTCAAAGCCCGGATCTAAATCCCATCGAGATGTTGTGGGGGGATGTGAAACGAGTTGTGCATGCAAGAATCCCCTCAAACATCGGACAGCTGAAATAATTCTGCATGGAAGAGTGGGCAAAAATTTCTCTTAGTCTATGTCAGAGACTGGTAGACAGTTATAAGAAACGCCTACTTGAGGTTGTTTCTGCCAAAGGGGGCAATACCACGAGCCAAGGGTGTACTTTTTTTTTTTTCTTTTTTTTTAATACTGAATCGAGGCTCGTGAAAGAGCTAACATTTACTTCACAAACAAATCAACCAGACAAACAAAATATATAAAAAAAGGGAGCGGAAGGCAAGATGGGGAGAGAAGGGGAAGCACACAAACACAACATTTGAGAGCAGGGAGATGTGTGGGAGGGAGAGAGCTTGGGGGAGGAGGCATGGGAAGGGTGGGGGGGGGGGGGTGGTAGAAGTATAAAATACAAGGACACCAAGGACTTCCAGGACCGAAGTTGGTATTTCAAAATAGTGGAATTGGGGTGAAATAAGCGGGGGTAGAAAAGATCAAGGTTTTGGATGGGGTAAGATAAGAGATGGTGGTGAACAGCTGTTTTAAAGACCTGGAGGGTGGAGTGGGATTGTAGAGAGTGAAGGAGTTTGTTCCAGAGGCGGGAGAAAAGAGGAATGAAGGAGTGAAGGTGAGCAGAGAGTCTTGATTTTGGCAGTTTAACCATAAGAGGGTTGCAGGCAGATCTTGTGCGACCTGTAGGAATATTTGCGGGACAGAGCCCAGAGAGAGCTGGGGGGGGCAAGGCCAGACAGGAGTCGGTAGAAGACGGAAAGACCACCAACCTGCCTGCGGTGAGTGAGTGAGAGGCCCTTGGAGTTAGCTTCATCGTGGGAGATTCCAATGATTCTGAACGCTTTGGTTTCAACAGCGTGAAGACGAGCTAGGTGTGAGGCAGGAGCACCAGCCCAGAGGGGAGCAGTATTCCATTGAGCTGCGGATGAAAGCCTTGTATGTGGTGAGGAGCCCAGGTGTGCCAAGGAAGGACTTCGCACGACGGAGGATGCCCAGTCGGCGACTGGCTTTGGAGGCCAGATTTGAAATGTGGTTTTCCCAGGAAAGATCATGGCAAATAGTGAGACCCATAGAAATACTTACTTTTTCCACATGCGAAATTTGTATTTATGTTTATTAAAATTATACAATGGACTACAAAATGTAAATGTTTCATTATATTTGTTATGTTATATCACCGTTATCTATCAATTTTGTTGAAATGAAGATCAAATAGCTGTATGTTGAAATATGTTGAAAAAGTCAAAACATTTCATGGGGTGTACTTACTTTTTCATGTGATTGTATATATTGTTATGAATTTTGGGTAGGGGCACATATAGATTTATGTAGATCTGCATAGTAGGTGTCCGGCTCTCGTGATAGGGAATCTTAATGTAATAATTTCTGCAGCCCGAATGTCGGAGTCAGCTGCCTATCTGTGTCCCCGCCATGAGGAGGCGGGGCATGTTAAGTAGTTCTACGGTTTATGCTAATTCCCCGGTGTGTCGTCCCCTCTGTGATCATTCCGGTGTCCCTTATGGCAACACATCACATACATTAGCTAGGCCCATTCGCGCACACATTAATTAATTCCCCCACCGCCACAATGACTTACGGAAGAACAGACCGGAAGCGGCCACGTACAACGGCGACATGGCAGGCAAACATCGAACAGGCAGGCTGAGAGCCACGCCCAGGTGAACTCGTGATTGACAGGGGGGAGAGGCGAGCAACAACCCGATCACCGATTGGAGAGGAAGGGAGATGAAGGACGTGTCACACTGATTGGCCACCGAAAATGACGTGCGACCGATAACGTAACACCAAAGGCGCGAGACGCTCGGCCAATCAGTGCGGAGGGCGCAAAACAGCACCAACAAACAATGCACTGATTGGCAGAGAGAGAGAGAGAGAGAGAGAGAGAGAGAGAGAGAGAGAGAGAGGTGACGTCAGACGACGTCTGATAAAAGTAACCGAAGACGGACATTTTCTCTCTTCCCTCTTCGCTCTTCACCTCTGCCTGCCCCTTCCTGCCGTTGGAGACCGTTCCTTTCTTCTCCTGTTGCCCTTTGCGCGTTCCTGTGCCGACGGACCTCTCATATTGGTTCCGGACGAAGGGCGACTCCGCGTGGACAGGTCCGGGCATGGCCGGAGGAGCGAGCTGCATGCGACCCGTTCGAGTCGCACGGAGGGCCGGTGGAACGCCCGCAGACGGGACCGAGCAGTTCGCGTCGGACGGAGCCTGACAGAGCTAAGCCAACACAAACGTACCACACAACATTTGCTTTTATTCATCCTTCCATTGTCTTGTATTTGAAGTCTGTGAGTGGGATCCCAACCTCGGTTTTAGTTATTTATCGTCGCGTCCATTGTTCTAGGGTTCCGTAAAATATACGCGTTTCTTTTTGTACATAATTCCGTTTTCGTTTGTGAGTTACTTCTCAAAGGGTGAAGACATCGTCACGGACCATCAGGTAAGTCGGCATTCTCCCCCAAACCCCCCTGCTCGCGTATCGTCCGCCATCAATTTGAAATGCCTCAAAGTAAGCTCGATTGCCATCCGTTGACGCACTGTTTTAATAGAGACGTCCACACGACAATATATATATATATATATAATATATATATATATATATATATATATATATATATATATATACACATATATATATATATATACACACACACACACACACACACATATATATATACATTTATATAGTATATATATTATATATATATATATATATATACAGTATATATATATATATATATATATATATATATATATATATATATATATATATATATATATATATATATATATATATATAGTTACGGTTTTGCAATAAAAGACACCCCCTCTAGTTAATTACACGACAACATGTAGCCTGCAACAGTCAGTTATTTCTTATTAAATGTAAAGATTAGCTCCCTTCCCATTGTGTAGTAATTAAAGCAGATATGGGTCGAGTTAGGCAGGATTCCAACCCTCCGTGTGGTTGAAAGAAGCAAACGTTGGTTCATGAATGAATAACTGCACATGATCAACCGTGACCAGTGGAAGAATGTGTTGTGAAACCTTCCAGACGGAGGTGTGGCTAAATGAACGACCGCACGTGACCAACATTGGCCAATGATAGGTCGTGGAACCTTCCATAAGGAGGTAGGGCTCAATGACCGCAAGTGATTAACAGAGACCAATCGTAGGTCGTGGAACCTTCCCGAAGGAGGTATGGCTGGATGACCGTAAGTGACCAACAGCAACCAATGGGAGGCCGTGGAATATTCTAGGAGGACATTCCACCCGATAAAGGCCCGTGTCGATCATTCTTCGAGCTCTCTCTCTCCTCGTTCGTCCTTTGAGCTGACCGTCCTATGAGCTGGTTCTGCCGTGCTTCCCTTCTCCTTCGTCCTCGAGCTGGTTCGTCCTCCGGACCTTCCTTCAAGCGGTGGATCGTCCTCCGGACTTTCCTTCAAGCGGCGGATCGTCCTCCAAGCAGACCTTCCTTCAAGCGGTGGATCATCCTCCGAGCGGACCTTCCTTCAGGCGGCTCATCCGGATCAACCCGGGCGCCACGTGCGGCAACTGCCGGAACCGAGTTGGCGTCCGCACGTCCACCTGTATGAGCCTAACCGGTGTGCGATTCATTTCCTGTGTGTGCGAGTGTGCCAGGTGCCTGTCGTGATTAGATAGGTAAGAATTGTTAAGTCTGCTTCTCGTCCTTTATCTGTGCTTTTTGAAAATAAAACGTGTACATTTTGTTTCCTCTCGACCTGCTCGTGTGCGTCCTCTTTCCCCATAGACCCAGCATCGTCCGAAACCAAATCCGGTTGCTCAATTAGGCCCGTAGAACACGGAGGGTAAAACCGCAACCCACACGGTGTGACCCGCTCGGCGCACCTGATTGGAATAGGTGTGGGAACGCGAGGGGTTCAATTCCTGGTCTTCCCGGCCACGTGGTCTCGAAGGTATTCGGATCACGATCGATAACCCTTCGACCCGTGATTGGTGGATTGGCGATTGGAGTTGCTAAGCAACCCACCGGGCGCGAGTTTCATCTCGCGATCGATGGCCTGTGGACCCGGTGTCTGAGGGGAAATGGGGACTTAACCACCCCCCCAGTACGTCGACAGAACTGGGATCGGCAACAATGTATATATATATTGTTGTGGATTTGAGAATTGTTGTGTTTTTTTTTTGTATTGTTGTAAGTGTAATGAATTGTTGTAAATATCACCCTCCGTGTGTAAAGGTCAAAGGTCGTCCTCCTAGTTACTCCATATTCATACATGTAGCCAATCATATACCCTCTTAAATAGTTATCTCCTTATTCTATGTAGTTGAAGGCTCTGTTCCCACTAGTTGACACTGCATTGCATCAAATGGAAATAAGGTAGAATCCCCTTTCAATTTCCCCAGAACCTCCATTGCCAACCGCATTGCCAACCGCATTACCAACTACATTTCACTCCATTGCGCACGTGGTCAGCCCGGCGAAGAAGGGGCGTTGCCCGCCCATCGTCATCCGAAGGTGGAGCCAGAAAAGCCCTTGCCGACCAACCAAGGATGAGTGGGTATGGCTCAAGAGGGCGGGGTTATAAAACCCATTGCATCAGCCCCCACTGAGAGAGATGCGTAAGGGGCCAGACGAGAGAGAGAGTTCTGAGGGAGGTGCACTGGGCCAGAGGCAGATTCTGTGGAGTGTAAAGAGAACTTCGGAGTTGCAGGAGGCGGAGGACGAATAAAGCAAGCTGCCGGTGTGAAGCCGAATACGTGGAGCTGCCGGCTCCTCGTTGCCAGCCCGGAGCGGAGCTGTTTCCCGGGATCTTCGCCTCGACCCCAAAAGCGTGGACCGGAGCACACGCTGGGAGCCGGACCTCGACGCCTACCATCTGCCTGGCCCTTTCTCTGCCTTCCCAACCATCGATCCCTGGCATCCATCTACCCCTATTCGTGTGAGTGAGTTCGTTCTGTCTGTCTTGTCCCTGGGAATAAGTTAAGCCTGTTTAAATAAGCTCGTGTTGCACTGTGTCTTCTGGTTCTCCTCCTTCTGTCAATTATTTTATTATCCTTCCTTCTCCTTGGTTTCTTTAATTGTGTAAATAGTTAGTAAATAAATCATATTTGTATTTCCTACCTTTGTTCCTCTTCTTCATGCTCGTCCGGTTGCTTTAGTGATTTCCCTCATTGAATATCTGTGGCACGATTTGGCCAACGTTAAGGATCGGGTCAGTGCTTGTTAATAGTTCGTGCTGCGGTTGCTAAACCGCTCGGCAATTACCATCTGTCCGTGGTCGCGAACGGGGTTGCGCTCCTGCCTCTCCGGAGGGAGCGGTGCAGCGTCAGGACTCACGTCGGTCAGTCACGAACAAGGGGACTAATCTCCCCTTCTTAAGGGGAAGAAGGCCGACGTAGAGATCCGCAACAATATATATATATATATATATATATATATATAATTATATATATATATATATATATATATATATATATATATGTTATATATATGTATGTGTATATATATATATACATATACATATATATATATATACTGTATATATATATACAGACTTGGCATTTAATATGGAATATTTTTGTTGTGGGGGTGAACTTACTTTTCAAGATGACTTGGAACCAAAAGTTCATTGGAATTATGTTGAAATTATTCTAGATTTTGTTAATGTGACCTTTAAAAGAAACAAAAACCACATTTGACATTTCAAAGCAAATAAATTGATCCTTAAAAGTGATGTAAACTGATATCGAACTCAATTCACGGACGGTACTGTGTTAAACTTCTGTACGTTTTCCAGAAGGATCTCTTTATTTTGCACATTAGCCAAAAAAAATTTCAACAAAAACAAAAGCTAAATTATGACTGGGATTACGGACAGTAAAATTACAGTTCAGTACTTCGTGTAACCCCCACGAGCATTCAGGAGAGCACGTACACATCGAGGCATGCTGTTCACGAGATTTGCCAAGGTTTGGACAGGAATCGCTTGCCATGCAGTGACAATAGTCTGCTGCAATTCACGCACAGAGGTGGGCTGCTGGTCCAAGTTGTCGATTTGACGCGTTAATTCTGCCCACAAGTTCTCTATCGGATTCATATCCGGGGACATGGCAGGCCACTCCATATGCTCTACACCACAGTCAGCAAGAAAGTGTTGGATCATGCGAGCACGATGAGGCCATGCATTGTCATCTTGGAAGACAAAGTTTCCTCGAAAGGCTGCACGAGCAAATGGAAGCAATGTTTCTTCCAGAATGACCCTGTACTTGAACTGGTTCAGGTTTCCATTCAGAACAACCAGGTCAGTTTTTCCCCCTGCATGAAAAGCAGCCCAAACGGTCACCCCACCACCTCCAGCTTGGACTCTTGGCACTATACAATCTTCGTTGTGGGCTTCATGCACTTGTCTGCGCACTCGGACACGGCCATCTTGACGATAGACCAGAAATCTAGACTCGTCACTGAAGGTCACGTGATTCCAGTGTCCTGGCTGCCATTGACGGTGCTCTCTGGCCCACTGCAATAGGCGCTGGCTGTGTTGTCTGGTCAGGCATGGCTTCCTCAGGGGACGCCTGGCACGATAGCCTGCTTGAACCAGTCGTTGGTTGACTAGCCTTCTGGATACAGGCACATTTGTCAGTTGCTGCCACTCAGCCCTAAGCCGATTAGCTGACTTGGTACGGCCATTGCAGACTAACCGGTGCAGCTGGCAATCATCTCTCCTTGTGGTTCTGCGTGGACGTCCTGGCCTCGGTATTGGAGTAGGGACACCCCTCTGAGCATTTCGTTTCAGGATCTTTGACACCTGACCTTGAGTGATGCCATACTGCCGAGCAATAGCACGCTGTTTCATGCTAGAATTTCGTAAAGCCACCACTCCATGACAAACAGCATTGTCAAGTTGACGGACCATCTCCAAAGGAAGCGGCAATAACTTTTGTAGGCGTGCAGCAGTTGTTTTCCACTAATACAGAACGCAACAACCCTTATATACCCAATTGTGAAGCCAATCGTCAAATGTACCTGTCCTTACATTTTGTCACGCCACCTGTGATATAATCCTGTTATTGACTTCTTGCTGCGAAAGACAATCAGTGACATGGTTCTTTCAACAAAGACATCACCGAAGGGTAAAAGAAACTCACCAGATTGATATGCTGAGTTCAGAAAGTAAACCCAAGTCAAGAAAAAAAAATTATTCCATATTAAATGCCAAGTCTGTATATATATTGTTGCGAATATGGAATTTGGCCTCCATATCCGCTTGTAAATATTCCCCTATTTCCCCAATACTCCCCAACTATCCCCAATCCCCCATTCCCTAGTCCCATTGTCTGTAAACAACACTCTGTAGAACCGACCTTCCCCTATTTCCCCCATTAAATGTCGCACCCAGGTTCACCGCATCTCACGTAGACAACTATAGGACATCTTGCTAGTTATTCTTAGTCTATGTCAGTTAAGGACTCGTTTCCATTAATTCTGACTCTTCGTTGCACCAGAATGTGATTATATGGCACCAGTAGTGAGTTTAGGACCTCCCCATACCTCCCCGCATCTCTTCCCCATGAAGAAACTACAATACAACAACAACAACAACTACAACAGCAGAGGGGGGCGGCGCGGCGATGGCGCGGGGAGTGGGCGTCCTCACACCGGTTTGGTTAGCCGCCATTACCCATGTGCGCCGACGGGGTTACCACGAAGGGGCTGCCTGTCGGCCCCTCGTCAAGGGCGGAGCCGGTAACCCCCGCACCCAATGACAAGCAACGGACCGATTCCATCTGGGGCGGAGCTAACAAGCCGAGGGCGTGTCACTCCCCGCCGGATATACGAAGCGACTCACCGGACGTGACGTGAGATGCGCCCCCAGCTTGAGACGACAAGACGCCACCTCGAGCGCTGTGAGACCTCCCGCATCTCTGGACCGGACCGGGTCGATTCTGCCCTGAGCCCAGGTGCACCTGGAGCCATCGATTCTGCCTTTCCTTGCCATCAATCCCCGTGTGTCAGTTTTGTCCTGTTTATCTGTCGTCTGTCAGGGAATAAGATAAGTGTGTCTAAGTGCCTGTCTTTCTATGCTGTCCCTCTCATTCCTGTAATCTAACCTTCCGCCCTAATATAACCTCCTCCGGAGGTCTTGAGAACCGTATCCCTGGTGTCGTGTGATTTTAATCCCAGCTGTTGTGTCCTTTCCCTTCATTGATTTAGCGTAGCGCGACTCGGCAACGTTCGAGTGGAATCGGGTAACTTGTGCGGACACGGCGGCCATTCCGCTCGGCCCACCATAACATCAAAGTCGTGTCTGTAACAATATATATATATATATATATATATATATATATATATATATATATATATATATATATATATATACATACATATATATATATATATATATATATATATATATATATATATATATATATATATATATATATACAATATATATATATATATATATATATATATATGTATGTATATATATACATGTATATATTGTTACGGTTTTCGCCGCCCTTCCTACCCTGACCAAGGGGAGATTAAGCCCCTTGTTCTTTCTGGGCCGGTGTAACCGAGACTTGAAAGGACCCTTCCGGGCAAATGCAAGGTCGGGTTTTGGGACAAGTCTCGCACGTACCTAAATACCTGCGCCGCCGCGGAAGCGGGGAATCAAGCCTCGCACGAGCCACATGTAATTTGGGTACACCGAGCGGATTGCGTACCATGTGGTCCGTGCAGTTACCGTTTGTATTGGAACCCGATTCGAGCGGTTCTATTCGTACCACGCTTAGTCAATGATGGAAAGGACGAAACGGTCGAATAAAGAAATAACAGGTTTAATTATTATTTACACTTATATGTACAATTCGGAAGAAAGCAGACATAGAGCAGCCTTATACAGTCTTATGCTTATCCCCAGACATGGGCCCGATCACACTCACAAAGGGGAAATGCAGGCAGGATGATGTTCACGCGCTGCCTTGGTCGTCCAGGAACGGCGGCGTCGCCCGGCGTGGCTCTCCACGGTCACAGCACGTCCCGTTGATGAAGGCAAGCAGGTGGTGGAAAGGATCCTCGTAGCGCGTCCCCGAACAAAGGGGCAGATGAGGCAGGAAGGCGGGAGGGAATGTACGCGTCTCTCGGCGGCTTTCCACAGTGCGTTGAGTTACCGGCACGCTATCATTCGCGTAACCCAATCGAGGCTCGGCCTCAAGCTCAACCGAGCGTCACTTTGGTACGAGCGCTTATACTCAGTTCATGCGCATCTTTTCTCAGAACTGCAAGCTCACCTCTGCACAGAAGGACTCCTTACCCCGAACTGCTCAAGCTCATCACCCAGCTCATAACTCACCGAATTGCTGTGAGGGCTTCGCGCAACGGGTTTTATTGCCACGCCCTTAGCCTTCTCGAAGGTTCCAACCACACCCTGTGACGCATTGCCGCAGCCACTCCCTTTGAGCCCTGATTGGCAGCTCGCTCTTACCGTCAGCTTCTCTGCCACCCTCATTCGGTCCCTGCTCGATTTTCCAGGCCTGCCTCATGTTAATTCGCGCCAAAAAGCCAAAGGCGCATAAGGAGGCGTAAGGTGGCATAAGGCAATGGAGGCAATGAAAAGGACCTACTCTCATTATTCTACTCAACGCAAAACTAACACAGGAAAAGGACTATGCTCACAAATACTAAGAGATAACTGAACTATCGCGAGGCTACATGTTGTTGTGTGACTAAACTATGAGGGGGAAAAAGTGACGTGAAAACGTGAAAAAGTAAGTCACGTGAAAAAGCAAGTACACCCCATGTAAAGTTTAGACTTTTGCAACATATTCATTCATTCAGCTATTTAATCATCATTTCAACAATATTGATAGATAAAGGTGATATAATACAACAAACATCATGAAACAATTCCATTTTGTAGTCCATTGTATAATTTAAATAAACATAAATGCAAATTTCGCATGTGGAAAAAGCAAGTACACCCCTACATTTATCACGACTTCAAATACTGTTACGTGGTCCTCCCGGTAACTACCTGGTCTTGGTGACCCCCGGACCGTGGGAGGACCCCGCCAGAAAGATATCTGATTTATACGCTTTCGTAGCGCAATCAATATGAAAGACACAATAATTCAAGTCAATAAGAAACCCCACACCAAGGATCCGGATTACTTAATAATATATTCTCCATCCATCATCAGCAATCAACAATCCATCAACAATCTTACTAAGATGGCATTTCCCCCCTTTCCCCACTCATGACCCCTCAATGGTCACTGTCCCTCACAATGTCTCTGGCCCCTCCAGACCAAGGTGAAGGTCGACTTCTCCGCACACGGGCGGTTGAACGAACCCCTGGCTGACGTGTTCCAAACGTGCCTGTCGCGTACCGGGGACAGCTGCTGCAGCGCACACCTCCTTGCTAAGCAAAGCGGGCAAAGCAAAGCGCGGCTTGCAAGGCGCGCGAGGCCCAAGGTGCGACCCGTACGCGTCCTTGTAGACGTTGAGGCGAACTGTGCCGGAAGCTTGGTTCCGTGCACGAACCCACGGCAACTTGACGTGTAATCGGTAATTACCCCGCGCAGGTAACTCCTTTCGCCAGACGGGCTTTCAAACGCAGCATCCCCCACGCTGCTCAATATCGACACCGCTCGCGTCGGAGCTGGGCGAGGAAGAAGGAGATCGCCGCTTCTCCCGGACCTCGTGTCTTTTCTTCTTCCGGTTCACTATCCCGTTTCCGGTCCCCTGTTATCCGGAGCCTCTCTAACCCTTTAACCACAACAACCTTTAATAGAATAAACATTAATAAGCAATGACATGAATAGTAACTCCTCTAAATCCGGGATCCGTAACACTCCCCCCCTTCAAGAAAGAAAGTTTGAACCCCGCGAAAACTTTCTGTGCCGGCCAACTTTGATAAACCAACCCGATACCCCAAATCATCAGTTCCCCCCGGGCACAATTATCGCATCTCAAAAATAAAGCAACAAACTTTCACCAAAACCCCCCAGAGATTCCAAGGTAATTCCCTCTAGACCAAGCGTCAACCACTTCTAGTTGCTTTTGGATGGAGGCCCAGCTGAGTACTCACTACATGGATGCCTGAAGGAATGTGGGGTTCACGGTTAGTCCGGGGAGGAAAGTTCATTACATGGACGCCTTTAAGAACGTGGAGTTCACGGTTAGTCCGTGTAGGAACGTTCCCCTACCAGGACGCCTTTTAAGAACGTGGCGTTCACAGTTAGCCCGTGTAGGAGCCCAGGCTCCGCCGTATATAGAGTGCTTCAACTTCTCCGGACTCCTAACAGTTACGGCAGTCCCCTGACTTGTCCTTGGTCCTCTGGTCCCTCTGGACCCCTTGTCCCAGCAGTTCCCTGACTGGCGGTCTCCTTCTCGGCCAGTCCTCTGCCAATCATTCTTTCGGGAGATGCCGTAACTCTGGGAGCCTCCATAGTAATATCGACTGCTGCCAACACCAAAACTACCGCCAAGTGGTCCTCTTCTGTAGACCTCTCGACGCCTACGAAATGCCTTCCCTACTGTTATGGTGCGAACCTCCAAATCCTTACCATTCCAATTCTTCTCTGCCTCCCTGGCGTCTCTTGTGCTTGCAAACGTGACAAAGCCGAACCCTCTTGACCGTTGCGTTTCCCTGTCTTTTACCACCCGCACTTCCACCAGCGGCCCATATCTGTTGAAGACAGAGGTCAGAACTTCTTCCTCTGTGTTGAAGTTCAGTCCCCCTACGAATAACTTGGAACTTTTGTCGCCATCCCGAGCTGGGGTGGTGTTATTTCCCCTGCGGGGCTCTTTACCCACCCTCGGGTTACCATAAATTTTCCCCCCGGCCAAATCATTCCCGATAATCACCGATACCCCCTGTACAGGAAGCGTGGCTTGTAAACCGACGGTGACCAGTCCTGACACCAAATCGGATCCCAAATGGATGACATGAAGTGGGGCACTAACACAGCCACCGATCCCTTGTAACCGAACACTATCACCAGTTGCGGTACTCTTTGACAATGACAAAATGCCTTCAAGCATTAAGGATTGATGGGCTCCTGTGTCCCTCAATACCCTAACAGGTCTTGGGTTAGTCAAGTCTCCCTCGAGTGAGACAAACCCCTCATAAATAAATGGTTGGTAACTCTTCTGTGGGCGATTTCTTACGCTAGCCATCGCATTCGGAGTTGTAATAGTCGGACTCCGCTCTGGGTTGTCCCTTTTCATAAGGTAACAACTGGACATCAAGTGTCCAGGTTTTTTGCAAAAGGCGCAAGTAGGCCCGGAGGAAAAACTCGTGGTCTGCCTCGGGCCCCCCGGGAAATAAGTTTGTCTTGGGCCCGTAGCCCTCTGATTTCGAACAGTTGGGGTATCCGCGTTGTCCCCATAATCCTCTCGAGGCCGCCGCCATGTATTGTCGTTCTCCGCACCGGGTGTTCCATAACTTCCCTGCTGAAGTCTAGGCGAGGAGCTAGGTGTGTGGACCCCTATCCGGTGTGTTAAGGCATAATCATCTGCCATGGTGGCTGCGTCCCACAACTTTGGTACTTTCTTTTCCTGCAGGTACACTTTGATGTCCTCGTGGACACACTGTTGAAATTCCTCCACCAGCATCAGGTCACGCAATGCTTCGAAGTCGTTCCCGACTCCTTTCGACTCACACCACCGATCAAACATGTTTTCTTTCACTCTGGCAAACTCCACATGGGTCTCACTCTCCCTCTTCCTGGCATTCCTGAATTTTTGCCGGTAAGCTTCAGGAACCAACTCATAGGCTTTGAGGATGTGCTTCTTCAATACATCATAATCTGCACATTGGTCCATTGGTAGCGCCGAATAAATCTCTTGAGCTTTACCCACCAGCACACTTTGCACTAGTATGGTCCAGGCCTCCTCCGGCCAGTTTAACTGTCGAGCCACTTTCTCAAAGTGTGGAAAAAATTGAGTGACTTCCTTTTCACTGAAGGGTGGAACCAGCCTCACATGTCTGCCCACATCCCAGGTGTTCTGGCTAGGTGTCGACCCCGTCAGCAAGGGTGGTACCTCTCCCCGTTCTCTCATTAAATCCAGCTCCTTGAATTTAATTTCTTGCTGAAGCGCCAGATCACGTTCCTTCAACTCCCTTTCGGCTTTTCTCTCCTCTGCTTCGAGTTCCCTGGCAGCTCTCCTCTCCTCTGCTTTTCTCCCTTCTAACCTTTCCTGGAGTTCTCGTTCCACTCTCCTTTCCTCTGCTTGTTTCTCTTCTCTCCTCTCTTCTGCTTTCCTTTCTTCTTCTGCTCTTTCCTTTTCTGCTTTCCTTTCTTCTTCTGCTAACCTTTCCTGGAGTTCTCGTTCCACTCTCCTTTCCTCTGCTTGTTTCTCTTCTCTCCTCTCTTCTGCTTTCCTTTCTTCTTCTGCTCTTTCCTTTTCTGCTTTCCTTTCTTCTTCTGCTAACCTTTCCTGGAGTTCTCGTTCCACTCTCCTTTCCTCTGCTTGTTTCTCTTCTCTCCTCTCTTCTGCTTTCCTTTCCTCTTCTGCTCTTTCCTTTTCTGCTTTCCTTTCCTCTGTTTTCATCCTTTCTAACCTTTCCTGGAGTTCTCGTTCCACTCTCCTTTCCTCTGCTTGTTTCTCTTCTCTCCTCTCTTCTGCTTTCCTTTCCTCTTCTGCTCTTTCCTTTTCTGCTTTCCTTTCTTCTTCTGCTCTTTCCTTTTCTGCTTTCCGTTCTTCTTCTTTGATCCGTTCCTGGCTCCGTAATTGCAACTCCAGTTTCCGGATCTCAACGTCTTCTGGTTCTTCGGGTAGCCACTGCCAGGCTAACTCGTCCCATGTTCCTAATCCCACCATAGATTGTATCACCGTGGTCTGCAACTCTGCCTTCCTCAAATTAGTTCGGATCTCCAAGTTCAAATGTTTGGCCAATTTCAAGAGGTCCGCTTTTAGTAACGCTCGGAACTGTGCCTCACTGGGTGTTACCGCAAAGTTCTGTGCAACAAACGCCATGGTGACTATCGTTAACACCTGTTAACCTTCACCCAAGACTTTACCACAATTTCTCAAAAATTTACCAATTAATAATTAATTAATTAATTTTAATTACTAAAAATTATTATTTTATTATGTTATACAATTTTAGATCCCGGAATTCAATTGGACGAGCCCCCAATTCTGTTACGTGGTCCTCCCGGTAACTACCTGGTCTTGGTGACCCCCGGACCGTGGGAGGACCCCGCCAGAAAGATATCTGATTTATACGCTTTCGTAGCGCAATCAATATGAAAGACACAATAATTCAAGTCAATAAGAAACCCCACACCAAGGATCCGGATTACTTAATAATATATTCTCCATCCATCATCAGCAATCAACAATCCATCAACAATCTTACTAAGATGGCCATCTCATATATTTCCCCCCTTTACCCACTCACGACCCACTCACGACCAGAATGGTCACTGTCCCTCACAATGTCTCTGGGCCCCTCCAGACCAAGGTGAAGGTCGACTTCTCCGCACATGGGCGGTTGAACGAACCCCTGGCTGACGTGTTCCAAACGTGCCCGTTGCGTACCGGGGACAGCTGCTGCAGCGCACACCTCCTTGCTAAGCAAAGCGGGAAAAGCAAAGCGCGGCTTGCAAAGCGCGCGAGGCCCAAGGTGCGACCCGTACGCGTCCTTGTAGATGTTGAGGCGAACTGTGCCGGAAGCTTGGTTCCGTGCACGAACCCACGGCAACTTGACGTGTAATCGGTAATTACCCCGCGCAGGGAACTCCTTTCGCCAGACGGGCTTTCAAACGCAGCGTCCCCCACGCTGCTCAATATCGACACCGCTCGCGTCGGAGCTGGGCGAGGAAGAAGAAGATCGCCGCTTCTCCCGGACCTCGTGTCTTTTCTTCTTCCGGTTCACTATCCCGTTTCCGGTCTCCTGTTATCCGGAGCCTCTCTAACCCTTTAACCACAACAACCTTTAATAGAATAAACATTAATAAGCAATGCCATGAATAGTAACTCCTCTAAATCCGGGATCCGTAACAATACCTAAAATTAGAATCAGGTGAACCAGCTCAGGTGCAAATGATTAGAATATCGTTAGAGAGGATCTTGGAGGAACCTGTCTTATTTAAACCTCAGACATTTAGTTTGGTTTGCTCTTTGTTGTTGAAGTGTGTGGTGTCACCATGCCTAGATCAAAAGAGCTCTCTGAGGCCTTCAGAAATAAGGTTATAGATGCCTACGAGTCTGGGAAGGGATTTAAAAAGATCTCCAAACGATTTGAAATCAATCATTCGACTGTCCGGAAGATCATCTACAAGTGGAGAAGATTCCAAACAACTGCCAACTTGTTCAGGCCAGGCCGCCCCAGCAAGTTCAGCCCGAGAGCAGACCGCAAGATGCTGAAAGAAGTCTCTAAGAACCCCAGATGTCATCACGGGACCTACAGGTAGCTCTTGCCACTGTTGATGTCAAAGTGCACGAGTCTACCATTAGAAAGAGGCTGCACAAATTTGATCTACATGGGAGGTGTGCCAGGAGGAAACCTTTGCTGTCCAGGAAGAACATCAGGGCAAGACTAAAGTTTGCCAATGAACACCGAGGCAAAGACCAGTACTTCTGGAACAATGTGCTCTGGACAGATGAGTCAAAGGTAGAGCTATTTGGCCACAGTACCAGAAGACATGTTTGGCGTAAACCAAAGACAGCATTTGACCACAAGAACCTGATACCAACTGTAAAGCATGGTGGTGGAAATATTATGGTTTGGGGCAGCTTTGCTGCATCAGGGCCTGGGCAGCTCACCATCATAGAATCCACTATGAATTCTTCATTGTACCAGAGGGTGCTTGAGGACAATGTGAGGCCATCTGTCGGAAAGTTGAAGCTCAACCGAAGGTGGACCTTGCAACCTGACAATGACCCTAAACATACCAGTAAATCCACCAAGGAATGGCTGAAAGGAAAGAAATGAAGGGTTTTGGAATGGCCAAGTCAAAGCCCGGATCTAAATCCCATTGAGATGTTGTGGGGGGATTTGAAACGAGCTGTGCATGCAAGAAACCCCTCAAACATCGCACAGCTGAAAGAATTCTGCATGGAGGAGTGGGCAAAAATTTCTCCCTGTCAATGCCAGAGACTGGTAGACAGTTATAAGAAACGCCTACTTGAGGTTGTTTCTGCCAAAGGGGACAATACCACCTATTCGAGCCAAGGGTGTGCTTACTTTTTCCACATGCGAAATTTGCATTTATGTTTATTTAAATTATACAATGGTATACAAAATGTAAATGTTTCATGATATTTGTTATGTTATATCACCTTTATCTATAAATATTGTTGAAATGAAGATCAAATAGCTGCATGTTGAAATATGTTGAAAAAGTCCAAACTTTACATGGGGTGTACTTACTTTTTCACATGACTGCATGTATATGCCCTCAAACGAATACCAATCAGAGCTGAGGATCTTGTTACATGACAGGGTGATGTGATTACGTCTGATGTCATTATGGCGGTGCGGATGCTGACTCTCCCCACACCGCCATTTTGATTTATATGCCGTTAATGCCGAACATATTGTCGAACCCGTCATATATCACAATCGCCATGCTCTCCCTTTATGTTTTTCATTCTGTGCGAAACACAAACAAATTGATTGTTAAAATGACCATGAAATATCTAAAGCATCGGCGTTACGGCTCTTCGAACAATACGGTACGGTACGTATAGGCCTTAGGCATGATGCCTCATCTTCGATCGCTTTGGACAAATTAAGCCCAGGTTTCTTAATACAGTAGTATCGTTTTCGTAATAATCATCATAATAATATCGGAAATATAACCATAACACTTTAATCCCAATGTCGTGAATGTAAAGTAAGGAATTCGCCTTGGTTTTTTGATAGTAATAAAGCGCGGCGTTACGCGCGCTGCTTGTGAGCAAGGAGGAAGCGGACAAGCGGTAACATATAAACGTCTTTATTGTAAGACTACACTGTAACACTGTACTCCTCCGGGCTGGTCGCCCGGGGTATATCATGAGGCCACGCCTACCCCTCGGGCGTGGCCACCGCCCACTTGGTGCGTGGAATGATGTCACCACGCCAGTGGGCTTTTGTGTCCGCCACACGCGCCCCCCCAGAATTCCCGCGCACCTGGAGGGCCAGTTTGCGGGGCAGACGAATGACCCGGCCGAAGCGCCCCCTGGCGATCGGCGGCGTCCGGGGTGCAGGGATGCCAGGTGGGATGCCCCTGGCTGCTCCTGGGATGGGTGCAGGACCGGGGGGCGGCGTGGCGGCGGGGCTGGGCGGTGCCGGGGGTCCGCCCGCAGGAGGGCGGCCCCGACGTGGGGGTCGGGCCACTGGCGGTGGATGGTCCACATCGAGGTGGGCCGGCTTGAGGCGGTCTACCGAAACGCGGTCAGGAGTACCGCCGATGTCCAGGGTGAAGTGCTTCGCCCCGGTCTCCAGCACGCGGAAAGGCCCGTCGTACGGGGGCCGCAGTGGTGTCCGATGGGCATCGTGGCGGACGAAGACGTACTCCGCCGTGCGAAGCTCCGGGGCGACGTGCGTCGGTGGGTGCCCGTGGCATGCCGTTGGCACCGGGGCGAACCTCTGGGCGGTCTCTTGCAGAGCGGAGCGCTGCTGTGCCGCGGACCATGGTGCCGTGGAGTCGGGGAGGAACTCGCCCGGCACCCGCAGCGGTTGCCCGAAGACCAACTCCGCCGCGGATGCGCGCAGGTCCTCCTTGGGCGCCGTCCGGAGGCCCAGCAGGACCCAGGGGAGCCTGTCGACCCAGCCGCCGTCGCGGAGGGTGGCCCGGAGCGCGGCCTTCAATGAGCGGTGAAATCGCTCACACAGGCCGTTAGCCTGGGGGTGGTAGGCCGTGGTTCGGTGCAGCCGGACCCCGAGCCCCTGCGCAACCGCCCCCCAGAGCTCCGAGGTGAACTGGGGGCCGCGGTCGGATGAGATGTCTGAGGGGGCGCCGAACCGGGCGACCCAGGTGGCGATGAAAGCCTGCGCGACATCGGCCGCCGTTGTGGACGCCAACGGCACGGCCTCCGGCCACCGGGTGGTGCGGTCCACCATGGTGAGGACGTGGGTGAAACCCCGCGAGGGGGGCAGAGGTCCCACCAGGTCCACGTGGACGTGGTCAAACCGGCGTTCCGGCACCGTGAACGGGGCCAACGGGGCCTGGGTGTGCCGGTGCACCTTGGCGCGCTGGCACGCGAGGCATGTCCTGGCCCAGCCGCGGACGGCCTTCCGGAGGCCATGCCAGACGAACTTGTCGGCGATCAGCCTTTGGGAGGCCCTCGCGCCCGGGTGGGACAGGCCGTGGATGGCGTCAAACACCTGGCGCTGCCAGCCCGCGGGCACAATGGGGCGGGGACGCCCGAGGGAGACGTCGCACAAGAGGGCCGCGCCCGCGCCGTCGAACGGCACCTCGGTGACGCGGAGGCCCGTGACGGCGGTCCGCAAGGCCTGGACGTCGGGGTCAGCGGCCTGGTCCGCTGCCATCCGGGCATAGTCGATGCCGAGGTGGACTGCGTGGGCGACGGCCCGGGAAAGGCAATCCGCCACCGGGTTGTCCTTCCCCGCGACGTGCTGGATGTCCGTCGTGTACTCGGACACGGCCGAGAGGTGACGCTGCTGCCGGGCCGACCACGGCTCGGTGACCTTGCCCATCGCGAAGATCAGCGGCTTGTGGTCGACGAAGGCAGTGAACGCCCGGCCCTCGAGCAGATGGCGGAAGTGCCTGACCGCCAAGTGAAGTCCGAGCAACTCGCGGTCGAAGGTACTGTAACGGCGTTCGGGCGGGCGAAGCTGCCGGCTAAAGAACGCCAGCGGTTGCCAAGCTCCACGCACCCATTGCTCGTGCACCGCGCCCACCGCGTAGTCCGAGGCATCGGTGGTGAGGGCGATCGGTGCATCGGGCGCCGGGTGCGCGAGCATGGTGGCGTTAGCCAAGGCGAGCTTCGCGCCCGTGAACGCCGTGTCCATCTGCTCGGTCCAGGTAACGTCGCCTTTGCCCGGCTTACCTCGGAGAGCTTCGTGCAGGGGGCGCAGGAGCTGGGCGATACGGGGCAGGAACCGATGGTAAAAGTTCACCATGCCCAGGAACTCCTGCAGCCCTCTGATCGTGCGGGGGCGCGGAAACCCCTTCACCGCCTCCACCTTGGCCGGCAGGGGGACGGCTCCGTGCCTGGTGACACGGTGCCCCAGAAAATCGATTGTGGCGGCGCCGAACCGGCACTTTGCGGGGTTCACAATCAGGCCATGCTGGCCCAGGCGTTCGAAGAGCGTGCGGAGGTGGCGTAGGTGCTCTTCGCGGGACGCGCTGGCGACGAGGATATCGTCCAGGTAGACGTAGACAAAATCCAAGTCGCGCAGGACGCTGTCCATCAGTCGCTGGAACGCCTGAGCCGCATTCTTCAGACCGAAGGGCATGCGCAGGAACTCGAAGAGTCCGAATGGCGTGATGACCGCCGTCTTCGGGACGTCCTCCGGCCTGACGGGGACCTGATGGTAGCCGCGTATGAGGTCCACCTTCGAGAAGAAGGACCTGCCCGCCAAACGGGCGGAAAAGTCCTGAATGTGGGGGACGGGGTAGCGGTCAGGAGTCGTGGCGTCATTGAGACGGCGATAGTCCCCGCACGGTCGCCATCCCCCGCCGGGCTTCGGCACGATGTGCAGCGGCGACGCCCAAGCGCTCTCTGAGCGCCGAACGATGCTGAGTCGCTCCAGGGTAGCGAACTCCGCTTTTGCCACCGCCAGCTTCGTCGGCTCGAGGCGGCGTGCCCGGGCGTAGACCGGTGGCCCGACGGTGGGGATGTGATGGGCCACCCCGTGCTTGACGGCCCCCGCCGAGAAGGTGGGCCGCGTGAGGGCCGGGAAGCCGGCGAGGAGGCGGGTGAATGCGTCCGCTGCCGGAAGCGTACAGACCAACGTGGCCGGAACCGAATCGTTCGGCAAGCCGCTTGGCAAGCCGCTCGTTGAGCTGGGCAACGCACATGCGAGCGAGCTGAACGTCTCGGCCTGGACAAGCCGTCTGCGCTTGACGTCGACCAGGAGCCCATTAGCGCACAGGAAGTCCGCGCCAAGCAGTGCCATGGGCACGTCGGCGGTGACGAACGTCCATCGGAAAACCTGCCCTCCAAACCGCAGAGAGAGGCAGCGTTTTCCGTACGTACGGATGGGCGTCCCGTTCGCGGCAAGCAGCGCGGGGCCCCCACCCGCGGCGTGCTTGTCTGACGTGCCGGCGGGAATGACACTCACCTGTGCTCCCGTGTCGCACAGGTAACGGCGCCCGGAGAAGGTGTCCGTTATGAACAGCAGGCTGCTCGAACGGCCGGCGCTCATCGCCACAATTGAGCGCCGGCCCGGGCGTTTCCCGACCCGTTGAAGGAGCACGGCGGATGACACCGCCGAGCTTCGTGGCCGAACTTGGCGTGGAACCAGCACCAGGTGGTGGAGCTGGAGGAGCGCGGCTGGCTCCGCCAGGCCGGTGGAGTCGACGGGTTTCCCCGCGGTGGCGGTTTTCGCCGCGGCGGTGGGCGGGGCGTGGCGGCGTTCACGAGGTGCGTATCAGCATGCTGCTGAAACTCAGCGTGCTGTAGAAGATGATGCTGTGGAACAGCAGCGTCGAAGGCCGTGACGGCCACGCCAACGCTCGCCCGCGTGTCCGAAGCGGCGAAGTACTTGTCCGCCTCGGCCGCCAATGCTCGGGGTTCCGTTAGCCCGGTCCCGGCCAACGCGAGGCGAACCTGCGCTGGAAGTTGGCGACGGAAAAGCGCCCGGAATAGCGAACCGGGGGCTTCGTCGCCCAACAGTGACAGCATATGGTCCATTCGGACCGACGGGCGCGTCTCACCGAGCTCGGGGAGATCCAGGAGGCGGTCGGCCCGTGCGTCGTCCGTGAGGCTGAACGTGGCTAGGAGTAGCCGCTTGAGTGCCTCGTACTTGTGGCCGTCCGGTGGGTGGCGAAGGACGGACACAACTCGAGCGGCCGTGCCGGGCCCGAGGGAGGCGACGACGTGGCAGTAGCGCGTGTCATCGCCGGTGAGGTGCCGAAGCTGAAATTGGGCTTCGGCCTGGACGAACCAGACTTCGGCCTGAGCCTCCCAAAATTCCGGAAGTTTGACGAAGGCGGCCATGGCGATGGCGTCGCGTGTGGAAGGATCGCTCCGGCAGATCCAACGTCGAGGGTCACCAGTAAAGCGCGGCGTTACGCGCGCTGCTTGTGAGCAAGGAGGAAGCGGACAAGCGGTAACATATAAACGTCTTTATTGTAAGACTACACTGTAACACTGTACTCCTCCGGGCTGGTCGCCCGGGGTATATCATGAGGCCACGCCTACCCCTCGGGCGTGGCCACCGCCCACTTGGTGCGTGGAATGATGTCACCACGCCAGTGGGCTTTTGTGTCCGCCACAGTAATATCATTTTCGAAATAATGATAACTTAAAGTTATTATCGTATATCTAATCGTAACACTAATCCCTTCGTGGTGACTGCAAACTTACTGGAAGTTGAAATATATAATCTTCTACATATTAAAGTAGCGGCAGTTTTGTGTCCGTTATGACATTACGTCTATGATGTCATTACGCCGGCTGACTCCACCCACCGACATTTTAATTTAGTAGTAGGCCTACACCCGCTCACTACGGGAGCTGAAGGAAGGGTCATTCCTCTTTGTGGTATATATATTACAGTCGATCAATGTCTCAAGAATATTGGGTGTGTTCATTTACCAAGTTTCTTGTGGAGAGATCGCCAAGTGGTTTAAGCATTCGAGCAAGCACTCCATTCAAAACCGTTAAGGAACGGCTGGCTTGGCAAGTGCTAGCTAGCTGCTTGGTAAATGAGCACACCCCCAACCCTTGTGGGATATATAGATTACAGTAGATCTTCGCTCAGTTCTGAAGGTAAAACTTACCTCATGGATGTCGGGATTCCTCCAAATTTCTTTGTTTAATGTTATAAGCAGCATTAGTGACTGTTCAAAAAGTGAATCATATGTGTTTGTGGTTTATAATATTTTACAAGCCTGGCTACGGTTAGACTTTTGCTCTTGTGTTTTGACTATTGGGCGCAATCCTGGATGGGTCGCCACTCCGACGCAGGTACTCGGGTGGCTCATTCAACCCAGTAAGCTGATGCTCATTTCGCCAACCTTGGAGGGATGAGGGCTGAGTAAACCCCACCTGGTGTTAATTCAACGACCGTCTTTTGATTTGAACTCAGGACACTAGAATCCCAAGCCAGCACCCCAACCGTTAGGCCAACGCCTGTCTCTGTCTCTGTCTCCCAATATACATATATAATAATATAATATACGTTTATAATATATCTAATAAACGTATATTAAATATATTTTTACATAACCATTAACTCTTCTAGCTCCCTATTAATCAACATCCAATGATCCCTGACGAAGTCTCTACTCTCAGGTGGTTGTGCATGTCTGAGTATTCCCTCTCTACCAATGTACATCTGCGTTCCTGTCAATTAATTGTGACCCTCACCTTCTACCCTCTGTCATTCCGATTTTCCATGAGCCTTTACCTCTATCTAAAAAAAACAAAAGAACATGATTACTCCTTTCAGTGTTTCTTTCCTGATTCCTTAATCTAGCATTTTAAGACTACTTCTCAAAATAATGATACGACAAATAATGTGTCTATTTTGGAGCCTTTTCTATTCTTTACAATCATTCCTATTTTCCACTTACCATGGTCTTTTTGACATATACTTCCTCTCCTCGTGATAGGCCAAAGTCTGCGATCTTAGCCACATAGCCTTCTGCCACCAATATGTTACGTGCAGCCAAGTCCCTGTGGATGAACTGCCAAGAAAAAGGGACCGTGGAAATATAGAGAAAGATGTGTGAAGAGAGGGCAGAGAGTCGATAAAGCGCATCACTTACACTCGCTTAAATCGGTATACATTGATTGCAGGCACTTGTGGTTTGTGATTGCAGGCACTTGTTATTGAAATTCAGGTTGCCATGCAGATGAAATATTGAGTTATGGAGTAAAGATGAAGGAAAACAACAACCTCGATTGCAACTCGTTGTCGATAATATTACATTCTCCCATTCTCAAAATATTTTGACAAGTCCTTGTGATGAACTCACTTAATAGTGCACATTCAGTCAAATCTGTAGATGTTGTGCAGGTAGCCAGCTTAGCATTCACAGATAAAGCTACTTTTTAATAGGCACTTCTTCCAATGTCTAACCTCATCAGGTGCATGAGGGGCATTGCAAGAGGGCAGTGGTCACTGTGGAAAAGATAACATGCTCCCAAATCCATGCGATCTCTTCCTGTCTTCCCAGCCCGCTTCCCCAAATTACATAGCCTTGCCACATTGCCTGCCCGCCAAACAGAAATTTGCAACACACCCCCCTCCCTGTGGTTCACAGGGATAGCACGAGGTAAAACTCGCTGTTTTGATCGTTTATTGTTTTGTGAGTAAACAATGAACATTGTTAAATAAAGAGAAATGAGGGGGAATTACAACTGGGAGTCAGTGCAGAATCGGAGTGATTCGAGGCACACAAGAGAAGACCAATGACCATTATAATTACCGACAATTTACGTAATGCACAATTGAGAAAATTGCATGTAAGTGGATGGGAAGACTTAGGATAATGGATTCACCTTCCAGTTCGAAGGATTTTTGTCTTTGATAAATTTCATTTGTAGTGTACAGTAATATAAAAGCCAAATAGCTTTTCAAGCTCTGATAAATGTGATTGTCGTCTGGAAAATACGATTTAACTGAATAATTTTTGTCAACATGATTTTTAAAATTACTTTTGTCAACAACAAAAAAGAGCGAATTCCGAAGAAGAAAGGTCACAAAAAGGTGAGTTTCACAGCAAGTTGCATATAATAATTAATGAATGGATTCGGTACTCACATGGAAGGAAGAATGCAAATCAGAGATACCTAACAAAACTGAAGAGAGAGAGAGAGACAAACTTAAGCCTACCTGCTTCTCACTGAGGTACTGCATACCACACGCCACATCCGCCGCAAAGTGCAGTAGCTGCTGTGAGCTCAGTGTGCAGGCAGTCCCGTTTTGTTTGGCAAATGCAGGATCAGTGTCCAGCACTCTGCTTTTGCGTAGAAACTCCAACAGGTTTCCATGCCGTGCATACTCAATAGCAAGGTAGAGGTAGCCTGTAGATATGGGTGATGCGCATCATGCCGGTAGAACATTTAGCAAGGTGAAAGGGAAATCTATATTTAATGTATACCAACATGAAAAATGTTTTTGTCATCTTTCCCCCTTCTAACATCACACTATGATCCCCCTACCTCCCTCCCAGATACGAAATGTGCATTCGTACTTTGTCTGGGAAATGTAATGGCACAATTCAAACCTCTCCGGCCTTGCCCCCCCAGCTCTCTCTGGGCTCTGTCTCCCAAATATTCCTACAGGCCGCACAAGATCTGCCAGCAACCCTCTTATGGTGAAACTGCCAAAATCTAGGCTCTCTGCTCACCTTCACTCCTTCATTCCCCTTTACTCCCGCCTCTGGAACAAACTCCCTCACTCTCTTGAATCCCACTCCTCCCTCCGGGTCTTTAAAACAGCTGTTCACCACCATCTCTTATCTTCCCCCTTCCAACCCCTTGATCTTTTCTACCCCTTTTAATTCACCCCAGATCCACTTTTTTGAAATACCGACTTCTTTCCTGGAAGTCCTAGCAGTGTCCATATGTTTTATACCTCTGCGACCCCCACCTCCCCCCTTCCCATGCCTCCTCCCCCCAAGTCCTCGCCCTCCCACAGATCTCCCGATGTCCCTGTTCCCTTCTGTTGTACTTGTGTGCTTCCCTCTCTCTCCCCATATTTTCTCCCGCTCCCTTTATTATATGTTTTATGTGTCTGTGCATGTTTTCATGTTCAATGTGTTCGATCTTACACGAGCCTCCATTTTGTATACAAAAATAAATAAATGCCAGAACATCCTTCGTAATCATTAAATTTAGGCTACAAAGAAAATATTTGTTTGTGATTAGAAAGCAGAGATGTGAATGTGTTAATCACAATTTTCTTGGAAACGTTTTAACAAATAAACAGTTGAATGAACATAGAATCCTGTTGAGAAAGGTGTGTGTGTGTGTGTGTGTGTGTGTGTGTGTGTGTGTGTGTGTGTGTGTGTGTGTGTGTGTGTGTGTGTGTGTGTGATGTGTTCTTTCAGGTATCTGTACCATTTAAAGTCAACTACATAAATATAAAATATTGCATAAACGGATAAACTACATAGACCGTATTGAGAGTAACAAGCAAAGCAATTACCCCATTACAATTAAACAAAGAAAATAACTGTGAATTGAAAAAGAGAAATGTTGGGGTTGGGTGGTTAGTGAGTTGTTTTGGGAGTGGGAGGAAGGAGGGGGGGAGAAGAACAGGAAGGGGAGGGGAGAGGAGGATGAGGGAGGTGGGAGAAGTGAAAAGTACCAAGATAAATGCTGAAGAAATACAAATCTATGACAAAATGGAGCACCACGAGTATTTTATACACAATGGATTTGGTGGATCAACCTGAGCATTCGCTGGGGAGAATATTATATGTGATTCGTGGAACTACCGATAAAAGGCTCATAAGCCTGTGGGATGTCGATAGTTTCTCCCTGTGGGATCTTTGAGGAAAACCCCAGTCTCCCTTGAGCACCATGCTTCGAGGAAAAGGCATCGAGTTCGGTTTGGAGTGGAGCCTAAAATGCTGACATCATCCCAAAGAGGCCCAAATCCTGTGCTTAGGGAATGTCTTGCAATGCCAGATCGGTGTGGATAGCCAAATTTGAAGGCCGATTTATGCTTATTGATCCAGATACCCAGAGGTCCTCCTATCTCCCCAATGTATTCCCCTACACATCCCGAGCAAGAGATGTAATACACCACACTCACATGTTCATCCTGTTGTGCTGTGTCCTTACCCTTCATCAAGAGATGACAGAGTGCAAAAGGGGCTCTGACGGATCCTTAAGTATATGGAGCGTACAGAAAACAACACACATAACCACCACCTGGATTTCCGTTCATCCCAAACTACGGTTCACTAGCACGCCATATCACATACACTGGATTTGAGGACACACTTCATTTCATTAACCAAAATTATATAAAAAGGAGTTAATACAAGAAGCCCTGATACAGGCCTGGAAGGAAAAGGGATATCATGTGACCTTTCTTCCCAACCCAAAGAGGTACATCAAGACGAGTGATACGGAGAATGAACTACTATTTTTTCTGCGATACTTTCCAGGTGCATCAGAAAGCATTAGGAGAGCGATATAAAGACTGCCATAACTTGGGTCACTTCTCAACGAACGCACACTTCCAATAATTCATTGACAAAGAGGAAGGATACAGCACAACAGGATGAACGTGGGGATGTGATGTATTCCATCCCTTGCTCGAGATGTGCAGGGGAACGAGTTGAGGAACGAAGAACTAGTCTTGCAGGTTTAGGCTAGTGTTGCTCTGCATTGGTGGACAGGTAGAACAATGGTTTAAATCAACAGGACATAGACCGAGGTAAGCTCACCGTCTAGGGAAAAAAGGAGAAGCTGACATTTCAGATGTCAACCCTTCGGAGCAAAAGAGCAGGGTTAATGCCCAAAACATCAACTTTTTCTTGCTTCCCCCAGCAATTGGCACACCTCAATTAACATCCTGTTGATTTCATCCATTGAAGATACAGGGAGTTCTCTGAGTGTCTGGATCAATAAGAATAAGCAAGCCTTTTGATATGGTTATCCACAACGATCCGTCACCGAAAGACATACCCCAAACACAAGCCATGAGCCTCTTTGGGATGATGTCAGCATTTTAGGCCTCACTACAAACTGAACTCCTCTCCTTTTGCTGGAGGTATGGTGTGCAAGAAAGGCTGGGATTGCCCCTCAAAAGAGAAACTATTGACATCCCACAGGCTCATGAGCCTTTTATCGGTGGTTCCACTAATACTATTCTCCCCAGCCAATGCTCAGATTGATCCACCAAATACATTATGTATAAGATAATCCTGGTGCTCCATTTTGTCATATATTTGTATTTCTTCAGTATTTATCTCACTGTTTTGCTCAGTGCTCTGAGGGGTGATGATCAAAGAGCTGTTAAGGTATTCGAGGCATACAACCCATCCCAGTGGTGGTATCGTCTCAGACAAAGAGGAAGGAGTCTAAAGAGCACTACATCATGCAGGTTGATGCAATGGGTCCAGCCAGGAGAGTGCTGGGAGCGTCAGCAGCATGTCGGATGACAAAGTCGAACCAGACTTGTGAAGAATGACAGAAATTGATGGCAAACCAAAGCCACTGCTTTGAACCCCAATCAAGACTAAGAGTGCGTTACTGTAGCCATGGTTGTCAGGTGAACCAACTCCAAAACCTGGATGCGATTTCTCTCCTCTAACTAGATGTTATTTCTCCGGCCTTGCTCCCCCAGCTCTGTTTGTGCTCTGTCCCCAAAACATTCCCACAGGTCGCACAAGATCTGCCAGCAACGCTCTTCTGGTGAAACTGCCAAAATCAAGACTCTCTGCTCACCTTCACTCCTTCATTCCTCTTTTCTCCCGCCTCTGGAACAAACTCCCTCTCTCCCTTCAATCCCACTCCTCCCTCCAGGTCTTTAAAACAGCTGTTCACCACCATCTCTTATCCTCCCCCATCCAAAACCTTGAACGTTTCTACCCCTGTTGAAACACCCCAAATCCACCTCTTTCAATCCCCAACGTCTTTCCTGAAAATCCTCGAAGTGTTCATTTGCTTTATACTGTGTACCGCTCCCTCCTCCCCCAGCCCTCCCCCTTCCACAGATCTACCAACGTCCCTGTTCTCTACTGCTGTTGTGCTTGTGAGCTTCCCTCTCTCTCCCCGTCTTATCTCCCGCTCCCTTCATTGTATGTTTTATGTGTCTGTGCATGTTTTCATGTTCAATGTGTTAGCTCTGACACGAGCCTCGATTCTGCATATAAAACAATAAAAATAAAAATAGAAAATAAACAATCTCACCACGGTGTTCACATGCGCCAATCAGGTTGATGATATTCACATGACATCCAATCTTGCAAAGAACCTCCAGCTCACCTACAAAATCTCGATGATCATCCTCGGATGCAAAGTCTACAAATAGGCAGAAAACAGTTGCTTATAGGAAAATCATGGATTATATATATATACTCGCTTGGCTCGCTGCGCTGCGCTCGCCTCACCAAGCGTCGTTACTGAGGAACGGGCTTACTTTAGCTGAGGATAATGACTGCACCTGAGTTGCTGTGTTGTCATGATTTACACCAATCATAATACAAACAATTACTTTGCACAAATGTATTTGTTGTGTTTGTGATATTACATTTTTATAGGCAATTTAGGTTGAAGATTTAGGTTGAATGGTTTTTTTTTCAAGAAAGAACCCCTCAGCACTCACATAGGGGAGGGGTAGGTGCAGACTGGAAGTTTGGGACGATTACACCTCACCACCACGTAATTCAAACCACCTCACCACCACGTAATTCAAAACACCTCACCACCACGTAATTCAAACCACCTCACCACCACGTAATTCAAAATACCTCACCACCACGTAATTCAAACCACCTCACCACCACGTAATTCAAACCACCTCACCACCACGTAATTCAAACCACCTCACCACCACGTAATTCAAAATACCTCACCACCACGTAATTCAAAACACCTCACCATCACGTAATTCAAAACACCTCACCACCACGTAATTCAAAACAACTCACCACCAAGTAATTCAAACCACCTCACCACCAAGTAATTCAAACCACCTCACCACCAAGTAATTCAAAACACCTCACCACCAAGTAATTCAAAACACCTCACCACCACGTAATTCAAACCACCTCACCACCAAATAATTCAAACCACCTCACCACCAAGTAATTCAAAACACCTCACCACCAAGTAATTCAAACCACCTCACCACCAAGTAATTCAAACCACCTCACCACCAAATAATTCAAAACACCTCACCACCAAGTAATTCAAAACACCTCACCACCACGTAATTCAAAACACCTCACCACCAAGTAATTCAAAACACCTCACCACCACGTAATTCAAACCACCTCACCACCAAATAATTCAAAACACCTCACCACCAAGTAATTCAAAATACCTCACCACCACGTAATTCAAAACACCTCACCATCACGTAATTCAAAACACCTCACCACCACGTAATTCAAAACAACTCACCACCAAGTAATTCAAAACACCTCACCACCAAGTAATTCAAAACACCTCACCACCAAGTAATTCAAAACACCTCACCACCACATAATTCAAACCACCTCACCACCAAGTAATTCAAAACACCTCACCACCATGAAATTAAAAACACCTCACAGCCATAAAACACGTAATAAAAACACCTCACAGCCATAAAACACGTAATAAAAACACCTCACAGCCATAAAACACGTAATAAAAACACCTCACCACCACAAAAATAAAAACACCTCACAGCCATAAAACACGTAATAAAAACACCTCACCACCATGAAATTAAAAACCCCTCACAGCCATAAAACACGTAATAAAAACACCTCACAGCCATAAAACACGTAATAAAAACACCTCACAGCCATAAAACACGTAATAAAAACACCTCACCACCACAAAAATAAAAACACCTCACAGCCATAAAACACGTAATAAAAACACCTCACAGCCATAAAACACGTAATAAAAACACCTCACCACCACAAAAATAAAAACACCTCACAGCCATAAAACACGTAATAAAAACACCTCACCACCATGAAATTAAAAACACCTCACAGCCATAAAACACGTAATAAAAACACCTCACAGCCATAAAACACGTAATAAAAACACCTCACAGCCATAAAACACGTAATAAAAACACCTCACCACCACAAAAATAAAAACACCTCACAGCCATAAAACACGTAATAAAAACACCTCACCACCATGAAATTAAAAACACCTCACAGCCATAAAACACGTAATAAAAACACCTCACCACCACAAAAATAAAAACCCCTCACAGCCATAAAACACGTAATAAAAACACCTCACAGCCATAAAACACGTAATAAAAACACCTCACCACCACAAAAATAAAAACACCTCACAGCCATAAAACACGTAATAAAAACACCTCACCACCATGAAATTAAAAACACCTCACAGCCATAAAACACGTAATAAAAACACCTCACAGCCATAAAACACGTAATAAAAACACCTCACAGCCATAAAACACGTAATAAAAACACCTCACCACCACAAAAATAAAAACACCTCACAGCCATAAAACACGTAATAAAAACACCTCACCACCATGAAATTAAAAACACCTCACAGCCATAAAACACGTAATAAAAAACCCCTCACAGCCACGAAATTAAAAACACCTCACCACCACAAAATTAAAAACACCTCACAGCCATAAAACACGTAATAAAAACACCTCACAGCCACGAATTTAACAACACCTCACCACTACGTCATTTAAAAACACCTCACCACCAAGTAATTCAAAACACCTCACCACCACGTAATTCAAAACACCTCATTACCAACTAATTCAAAACACCTCACCATCACATAATTGAAAACACCTCACCACCACGTAATTATAAATACCTCACCACCACGTAATTCAAAACACCTCACCACCATGTGATTTTAAAACACCTCACCACCATGTCATTTAAAAACACCTCACCACCACATAATTCAAAATACCTCACCGCCACGTGATTCAACACCACCACAACCTTATCAAAAACATTTCACAACCACGGAAACAAAAGTTTGAGGGAGTCGTTAAGTGACAACACAGACACTGCCCAGATGTGCCGATATATAGATAAATGACTGCACCCGAGTTGCCGTTTTGTCATGGTTTAAACCAATCATAATTCAAACAATTATTTTGCACAAATGTATTTGTAATATACGTGATATCACATTTTATAAACAATTGAAGTTGAAAAAAAAAATTCCCGAAAAAATTCCCCAAAAAACAACCAAAAAAAAAATTGAATTAAAAAAAAAAATACCCTTAGGACATACCGACGGCAGAGATATGTGCATACCAGAAGTTTGGTACGATTTCACAAAAGTTTGAGAAAGTAGTTCAGTGACAACACAAGACATGACAACACAACACAACACAGGACAGACACTGCACAGATATATATATATACACAAAGAATTAAGTTAAGCACCCCTACACAACGAATTAAGGTAAGCACCCCCTAATATATATTCTTTGTGTATATGTATACATTGGCATATATTCTAAGGTATGTGAGATCAAATAATGATTGGTATGACATTAGCAATTATCCATTGATGAAATTGAGTGATCAAAGTGAAAAAAAGTGATTGGTTGAGTCAGTGATCCGATCACGTGGGTCCTACACACGTTATTGACGCAAAGATCGCTAGAGGTCTTCTCAGAACAATGACTGTACGTTAGAAAACATAAACGTCATCCACACTGTCCGTGATGGACCTATAGCTCCATACTTAAATTGAGGTGAAAATATGCCTAAAATTCCCAAAAAATTTCACCTTAAATTATTCAGAATAAAATATTGAAAACGGCATGATTGTTATGTTTTTATGTGACCATAATATCACTTCTCCAGAAAATATAGCAATATCATGGGTATATTACACTGTTTTGACGACAACAAACTTGTAATGTGCGAGGTTGTAAAAAAACGGGGGGGGTGCTTAACTTAATTCTTTGTGTATATATACATATAGTGCATTCAGAAAGTATTCAGACCCCTTCACTTTTTTCACACTTTGTTATGTTGCAGCCTTATCCTGAAATCGTTTAAATTCATTTTTTCCCTCATCAATCTTCACTCAATACCCCATAATGACGAAGAGAAAACAGGATTTTAGAAAGTTTTGCAAATTTATTAAAAAGAAAAAACTGAAATATCACATTTACATAAGTATACAGACCCTTTGCTATGACACTTGAAATTTAGCCCAGGTGCCTCCCATTTCTCTTGATCATCTTTGAGATGTTTCTACACCTTGATTGGAGTCCACCTGTGGTAAATTCAATTGATTGGACATGATTTGGAAAGGCACACATCTGTCTATATCAGGTCTCACAGCTGACGATGCATATCAGAGCAAAAACCAAGCCATGAGGTCGAAGGAACTGCCTGCAGAGCTCAGAGACAGGATGGTGTCGAGGCACAGATCTGTTGAAGCCTGCAAGAAAATTTCTGTTGCATTGAAGGTTCCCAAGAGCACAGTGGCCTCCATAATTCTTAAATGGAAGAAGTTTGGAACAACCAGGACTCTTCCTAGAGCTGGCCGCCCGGCCAAACTGAGCAATCGGGGGAGAAGGGCCTTGGTAAGAGAGGTGACCAAGAACCTGATGGTCACTCTGGCTGAGCTCCAGAGATCCTGTGTGGAGATGGGAGAAACTTCCAGAAGGACAACCATCACTGCAACACTCCACCGATCTGGGCTTTATGGCAGAGTGGCGAGACGGAAGCCTCTCCTCAGTGAAAGACACATGAAAGCCCGCTTGGAGTTTGCATAAAAGCACCTAAAGGACTCTCAGACTGTGAGAAACAAGATTCTGTGGTCTGATGAAACCAAGATTGAACTGTTTGGCCTCAATTCTCAGCGTCATGTCTGGAGGAAACCAGGCACCGCTCATCACCTGCCCAATACCATCCCAACGGTGAAGCATGGTGGTGGCAGCATCATGCTGTGGGTGTGTTTTTCAGCAGCAGGGACTGGGGGACTGGTCAGGGTTGAGGGAACAATGAACGGAGCAAAGTACAGAGATATCCTTAATGAAAACCTGAAACAGAGCGCTCAGGACCTCAGACTGGGCCGAAGGTTTACCTTCCAACAGGACAATAACCCTTAGCACACAGCCAAGACAACGCAGGAGTGGCTTGGAGACAACTCTGTGAAGTTCCTCGAGTGGCCCAGCCAGAGCCCTGACTTGAACCCAATCGAACATCTTTGGAGAGACCTGAAAATGGCTGTCCACCGACGGTCCCCACCAACCTGACAGAGCTTGAGAGGATCTGCAGAGAAGAATGGCAGAAAATCCCCAAATCCAGGTGTGCAAAGCTTGTTGCGTCATAACCAAGAAGACTAGAGCCTGTAATCGCTGCCAAAGGTGCTTCAACTAAGTACTGAGTTAAGGGTATGAATACTTATGTCAATGTGATATTTCAGTTTAAAAAAAAAAAAAATTTGCAAAACTTTCTAAAATCCTGTTTTCTCTTTGTCATTATGGGGTGTTGAGTGTAGATTGATGAGGGAAAAAATGAATTTAAACGATTTCAGCATAAGGCTGCAACATAACAAAATGTGAAAAAAGTGAAGGGGTCTGAATACTTTCTGAATGCACTGTATATATATATATATTAACAGCAGATTCGTGTATTTTACCAGTTCATCTACAATAGAAACAAGAGCAATCAGAGATTGCAGACCCTTGCAAGGACATGTTTGTGTGTTATATGTTGTGTGGTGTTTAATAGCTGCTGTGTTTGTGTGATTGATTGACAATGTAGATTTATATTCAATACAATAGGGTTGTCAAACCACATGACCGATGACGTCATCAATTTACTTCTCCCATTCAATTTGTGTTGATCATGATCAAGAAATTTCAAATTGATCAGATCAAGGATTCTACTTGTTTAATTATGATGTCATAATGAAGGCACCGATGACATCATCATGAATATATGTTGTTGCCCATCGGGAGTACTTGACAATGACATGTTTCAATTTTTTCCATGGAATGGTTTTGGAGATATAGAGGTGGAATGTTTTTTGGTTTTTCCAAGATGGCGCCCATACCATGTGACCTACGACGTTATAATTATTATTAAAAATTCTGAAGGAGGAGGTTCTCCTATGGTGAAAATTTCTTGGTAATTGGACCAAGGGTTGCATAGAAAAGAATACTCACATTCTGTGCGGACAAACAAACAGACCCAAATGCAATACCTTCTCCTCTGGCGAGGGTAATTATTCACAATGACGATAAAACGAACTCCGGCTTCTGCAATAGTGCTTCTTCTTCTTTCATATACAGCATAAGGCTGAGGGATAACATCATTGACTGGCTGGGCATGGTTTTCCCACTGTGGCAATGCCCTCTGTGGGTTAAAGGAGGAATTTCAAATTTGTTCATGGCGTCGGTGATAGTTTGTCTACTCTTCATGATGGACACCTTGAGATTTTTAGCTGATGAATTTATCTGTGATGTGCCATATTCTTCACAGAGCGTTGGTGCCACCGAAGCAGCTTCCTGAGCAAGGGGTGATACTGCATACTTCTACAGTGGTTTGCCATTGCCTTCCCAGAAATAGGGCAGAAATTTATAATTTGGCTTTGGTGCCGATAGCTCGCCTGCTCTTCGTGAATGACACCGAGGGCCTATAACGTCCACCAACTAATGCCGGTAGATGGGACACACCTAGGTTAACGTCCATGGAGTGACAACACACACACATTGATGAATCGGTACCTGCCTGTGAAATCCTGGGATGATAGTTTATTGCTGGATCGCGATTCGAACATGGATATTAAACCCTTCTGCTCCTCAATCTTTCAATCGTTTTGATAATATCATTGTGTTTAAAGAACTATAGACGTAATTATGATGTTTTGAAAAGTTAATTGGAAAACATTTCCCGCAGTTGCCCAGGTGAATTGGCAACCAAATAATGAGACTTGAAATGTCACAATGCCCTGACATAAAAGTGGAAAATAATTAAATATGTATATATACGTATATGATAAAATATAGATACAAAACTAAATAATATGATATAATATTTTTAACTTGTGAAAATAAAAACAAAAACTTTAAGTTGCCCAATCACATAACCTCCACCTCCTCCATAGTCCCGGTTAATATTATATCATAAACAGGACAGAAAAGAGGTATAAGTATAAATGGAGATTTTATTTTTGGTATAAGTGGAGAAGAAACGGACATAATTTTGAAAAATAAATTAAATTAATAAGCCAATTTTTCGGCAAAAGAGTAAAAATTTAAACATTAATCAAAGCTCTCAACACCAATGGCACCTCCTGCAAAGAATCAGAAACACAGGAACTGCTCATGCTCTCTCTCAAAGACCGGATGGGGAGCCTCTCTGCTCTCTTCCACATCTCCTCAATCTTGCTGCCTCTGCTATTGTTGGTCCCTTTCTCCCTTCACACATTCCCTGCAAGTCACACGTGTTCCTTCAGCAACTATTCCTTGTGAAGTTCCCAAAATCCAGACATTCTGTTCACATCCCACCTTGTGGAGCTTCCTTCCTGTCTATCCTATCCCACTCTTCCCACCGGAGCTTCAAGTCCACAAAACACCATCAACTGAGATCATCCCCATCTCTGCCTATGATCCTTTTTTCCTCATTAACCCTTTCCTAGCTGTCCCCATCTATGTGCAGGTTGCTATACTGTATTTCCTTCCCTCTTCTCCCTCCCCTCCTGTTGTTTCCACATGTAATCCCATTCACCTGTTGTCGCACTGTTCCATTGGCACAGTATTGCCTTATACCCGTCACCTTGGTCCTCTATAACCCTTTTTTGGACTCAATAAAGGTTTGTTTGCAATGGTTTTGGCATATTTGATCCCAATGTCACTAACTAATTACTTAACAAGATGGAATTTACTCTGTCAAAATTATCTGTTTAATTACATTTTTCCTTAAGATATTGTTGCGGATATGGGATTTGGCCTCCATATCCGCTTGTAAATATTCCCCTATTTCCCCAATACTCCCCAACTATCCCCAATCCCCCATTCCCTAGTCCCATTGTCTGTAAACAACACTCTGTAGAACCGACCTTCCCCTTCTTCCCCCATTAAATGTCGTGCCCAGGTCCACCGCATCTCACGTAGACAACTTTCGGACATCTTGCTAGTTATTCTTAGTCTATGTCAGTTAAGGACTCGTTTCCATTAATTCTGACTCTTCGTTGCACCAGAATGTGATTGTATGGCACCAGTAGTGAGTTTAGGACCTCCCCATACCTCCTCCCATCTTCCCCATGAAACAACAACAACAACAACAACTACCACAACAGCGCGCGGGGAGTGTGCGTCCTCACTCCGGCTCGGTTAGCCGCCATTACCCATGTGCGCCGACGGGGTTACCACGAAGGGGCTGCCTGTCGGCCCCTCGTCAAGGGCGGAGCCGGTAACCCCCCGCACCCAATCAGAAGCAACGGGCCGATTCCATCTGGGGCGGAGCTAACGAGCCGAGGGCGTGTCACTCCCCGCCGGATATACGCAGCGACTTACCGGACATGACGTCAGATGCGCCCCGAGCTTGAAGTGGAAAGAACCAGTCGCCATCTCCGAGCGCTGAGAGACCTCCCTGCATCTTTCGGACCGTGTGGAACCTGTCCCTGAGCCAAGGTTCACCTTGTGCTGGCCATCGACTACCTGCCCTTCCTTGCCATCAATCCCGGTGTGAGTCAGTCTTGTCCCGTTTATCTGTCGTCTGTCGGGGCTACTATAAGACCGTATTTAAGTGCCTACCTTTCTATGCTGTCTCTCTTGTCCTTGTAATGTAACGTTCCGTAATATTATAACCTCCTCCGGAGGTCTTGAGAACTGAACCCCTGGTGTCGTGTCATTTTAACCCAGCCGTTGTGTCCTTTCCTCAATTGATTTAGCGTAGCGCGACTCGGCCAACGTTCGAGTATAATCGGGTAAACTGTGCAGACGCGGTCATACCAAACCGCTCGGTAAACCAACATCCACAACCGCGTCTGTAACATTTGGTGTCGAGGAGTTGGATTCGGACCTGGGACTAAATTCAGTTAGGCCCAAATTTTGGAACACCAATTGTACCATTAGGGTAACATTTTGGTGTCGGGAAGTGGAATTCGATCCGGAGCACGTTTCACGCGCTCGAAATTATAACGGCGAAATTTGATTTTGTTTTACGAAAATAAAAACCCGAATTTTGAAAGTCGCGCTATGGCAGACCAAGACGGCTGGGTTCCGGTAGTAGGGAGTGAGGCAGGGTCGATCCAGGACCAAAATGAGGGACAAGAGGAGAGCGAAGCAGTGAGGGTAGCAGATTCGCAAAATAGCGTCGTCACGCACGGGGTAGCAGACGCACAAAACGGCGCCTCGCACATGGCCACGGCGACCGCGACCGTGGTAGCGCCGCTGGTGGATTCGAACCTTTTCCTCCTGCAAATGAAGGCCCTTATGGAACAAATGGGAGACCAAATGGTGGGAATGAGGGCTGATAGTGAGCGGTTGGGAAACCAAATGGGGGTAATGGGAAACCAAATGGGGGTAATGGGGAACCGGATGGATGCTCAGAGTGAGCAATTGGGAGTAATGAGGGACGAAGCGAGGGGTACCGGTGAGGGGTTAGACAACGGGATAAAAGAGGTGAGAAATGGGTTAATGGGGGTAGAAAACAGAATGGCCGCTCAAGAGAATCAAATGGAAGGGATGCAAAAGGGGTTAGAGGGGTTAGAAAACAGGATGGAAGGCAAATTGAGGGACATGAGGGACCAAGCGGAAAGGGAAGTTAAACAAATGGGGCAGCAGATAGAGGGGGTCAGAATGGGGGTAGAGACCAAACTGGATGCTCACAGGGAGGAAATGGAGCAGATGAGGGTGGCATCTGGGCAGGAGATGCAAGTGATGGGAGAGGAGATCAGAAGAGGTGTGAGTGAGGAGGTCGGAGGAGTGCGCGAGGAGGTGAGGCACTGTAAGGAGCGCATGGAGAAGGAGGTGAGAAAGGGGACTGTAAAATTGCAAGGGGGTATAGAGGAGTTGACGCTGGGAGTAGAACAACTGACAGTGGGACAAAAGGAGTTGGGGGACCAGGTAAAGAAGAACACAGCGGTAATAGAGGGTTTAAAATCGACACAGAAGGAGATGAAAAAGGACGTAGGGGTAATTAAAAAAGAGTGTCAGACGGTACATGAGGACCTGACGAGGAAAATGAACAAAGTGGTAGAGGTGATGGAGGTTAAAGAGCGGGAGGTGCGGGAGCACATAGAAAAAAATAAAGTGGAGTTAGAGGAGGAACTTAAAGGGGCGCACGAGGAGATGAAAGAGGTTAAACAAAAATTAGAAGAAGTGGAAGAAGGGGTGAGCGAAATTAAGAAGCGACGGAGAGAGGATAAGAAAGAGATAAAAGAGGAGGTAAAAGAATTGGTCCAAAGTCTGTGTTCGGATCGTGATGATGTGCTCATTAACCGGATGAGGGATTCGCAGGTGATGGAGGAGAAGCGAAGAGAAAGAGGACCCGGTGTAAGTGGTGACCAATATGGTCGTGCGTATGATGCGCCAGGTGATTTAAGAAGCTTGGGGGTCGAGATGGACCCGGGTGTTCGTGAGAGGCCGTTGGTGAAGTGTGCGACAGGTCTGGTGTGCGAAAAAGGAGGTGTGCGAGAAAGTCCGACTCTGGGGTGTGTGAGGAAAAAGTGCGTGCCAAGGAGTGAGGGTGCTGGCGAGAGTGAGTCGGTCGTAGCGCGTGTGCGAGGGAGCACATGGAAGCGCGGTGGGGTGAGTGTTACAGAGGGTGTAACGGGAGAGTGTGCGCAAGAGTGTGCGCGAGAAAGGTGTGTGACGGACAGGTGCATGGGGAAAGAGTGCGCTGTCAAAGGCAAGGAAGAATGCACGCCTGTGGTGAGTGTTACAGAGGGTGTAACGGGAGAGTGTGCGCGAGAAAGGTGTGTAACGGACAGGTGCATGAGGAAAGAGTGCGCTGTCAAGAGTAAGGGTGAGTGCGCTGTGAAGAGTGGAGGTGAGAGTAGTAAGAGTGACACGGAGCGTGAGTTGGTTGTGACAGGTGAGAAAGGAAGCACACCTGGAATGGTAGAGCGTGAGTGGGAATGCACGCTGGAATTGGTAGTGAGGCACGTGGTTGGGTGTGCGAATGAGAGCACACCTGTGATTGTCACAGAGGAGGTGACCGAGGAGGGGGCGTGAAGAGGTGTGTTAGTGAGGTGTGCGACCAACGAATGTGTGCCAAAGTGTTCGGTGGTCAGGTGTGTGACCAAGGCTGTGAGTGGAATGAGTGTACCGAGGTGTGTGAGGAAAGGTACGAGGAGCATGGAAACGGCTGGATGTGTGAGCAAGGAACGGGCTGCGGGGTGTAAGCATGCAGGTGAAGCATCGACGTTAAACGGAGCAGCGGTTAGGTCGACTTTTAGCCGAATCGGGCCCTCGGTGCGCGCTGGGCCTCGCTTTGAACGGCCGCGTCCGTGCTCCACTAGGCGGAGCGGGCAGCCGGATAGGAAGGGTCGTCATGGCGACCACTTTTTGTTGAGGCATTCCGGCAGGTCGAGATCGGGACATTGGATGGCTCCACGCCGAGGTGGTGCGTGGGATCTCGGCCCGGGTAAGCCCCCGTCCCTGCCCCGAATGCCGGACGCATCCAGCCGCTGGCACCAAACAACCCGCATTCATGGCTTGGCTGTACGAAGCAGAGCTTTGGACAGGAATTGGCGCACCGAGAGGCATTAGTGAGTAGACTGGGTGATGAGGTTAGTGTTTTGGACCCAAAATTAGAGAAAAACAAAATTTGATGATTGGCAAGGGATTGGCAGTAATGATTGGCAGATGATGGGCAGTGATTGGCAAATTTTTGATTTGTTGAAATTTGATGTGCAAAATTGGTAGTGAGCGATGGGCCCGGTGGGTAAGGGTGGCATCCCTGCCACCCTTCCCATGTGGGGCAAATGCGCAATAGTTTATGGGGATGATGGCAGTGAAAACTAGCCCGGGTGGGTTAGGATATTGGTAGGGATCTAGCGAAGATGACATTAGGTGACGTTAAGGTTAGTTAGTGACTGATACCTGTAGTGGGGACGCAGGTAGTTTAATGTGGATTATAATGACGAGGGAGCGCAATAGGTTAAAGGGACGACTGGGAAGCGCAAGTTTCAGAAGGGAGTAGTTAGCTGAGATGATGCCGTGTGTGTGAGAATTGAACAGGTGTGATTGCACAGGTGTGCAACTGGACAGGTGTGTGGAGCAGTGTATGAGTAGTGAGTGTGTGGATCAGCGCGAATGCGCTTGGGGAGAGAAGGGTGCAGGTGGCACCAGGTGTGAGAGCACAGGTGTGCAAGTAAAGGTGGTGTGGAGAGAGTTGGAGTAAGTGGTACGGAGTGGTGTGCATGGTGCGAAGGTGTGGATGGGGGAAGAGTGGACCCCTTTCACGAGTACCCGGGGCGGGTAGTGTAAGTGTTAGGTAGAGGGTATAGGTAAATTGTGGTTGGATATTGGCATTTGTGGTGCGGTTGCAGAATGGTATTGTGGATGGGTGCATTAGTGTTGTGGAAATGGCTGGGCGTGTAGCCTGTTAGTGTGTGTAGTTGGTTTGGGCACTCCACCACTGTGAGGATGTCGGCCAGGTGAGGCCGCAGGTGGGCTCTGGGAGCCGGTAGAGTTGTGGATGGGGCCCGAGGATCCGGAGGACGGACCCGGGTAGCCCAGTGCCAGAGAGGGCACCGAGTGGGGAGAGCGCCAGAGGGCCTTCCCCAGGTAGTTAGGTTAGGGTAAGGAGCAGGTAAGCTCGGAGGCAACTGCAGTGGTGGGGGTGTGCAGGTGGGTAGACCGGCTAGGAGAGCTACACGTCGCAGCCCAGAAATTGTGCGAGGGCACCGAGAGATGAATCGGGGGAGTGAGACCCCAAATTGAGGGGCACCACATTTTGGTCAATGGGAATTGGTTTTTAGAACCCATAGTGTAAGTTGGCCAATGGATTGGCAGGGAAAGACCCTGGGTAATGTAAAGTTGTTAAAGTCATTTAGGAAATAGTTAGGATTGATGAACCTGTCGCACCATACGCAGCCACTTACCTGTGGTGATGATGATGACTCCACACCTGTGTTTTCTTTGTTTTGTGTTGCAGGAAGTAAGGATTGCTGTTGGATTTGTGAGACGCATCACGACGTGGATGAGACATTGGGGTGATTCCATCTCTCCCTCCCTAGGAGGGACTGATGATGAATTGGTGATGGCAAATTATGATGTTGAGTTGGAGATGGCAAATTTTGATGAGAGTTGAAAATGGCAAATTTGATTGGTTAGGAGGGAGAGAAGACGAATTTGGTTTATGGGAGGAACGGGGAAGACAGTAGGGACGTTTGTTGATTTGTAAAATAGATGTTTATGGGTAGTGTTGTGTTTTGTGGATGCAGGAAGGGGTAAGGGAGGGGCCATGTAGGTTACCTGGTTGGGGGGGGGGGGCGTACGGTAGGAACGTACCTGTCTCACCTGGTTCCCATGTGCCCCTAGTGTGCATTACCTAATGTTGCGTGCACTTTTGCGCCCTTACCACCTTACTCACTTGTCTACTTCTTTTGTCTCCCACCTCCGAGGATCTGGCTTTGGGGCAGAGAGAGAGGAGAGAGAGGTGCTGGCTCCGCAGTTGTGGGCCTGCACTTTCGCTGCTTGCTGCCTGGATCGATACACCATATGGACCGCAATTTTGGTGGCCACCCACAATGGACCGCAGTTCTTTTGCGGCCAAGCACCACCCGTGGATGGACCTATGGGTCAACGTGGCACCTATGCCATACAGGTGAACCACTAATAGTTGGCCCCTGACGGCCACAATAAAGAAATGGACGCGGTTGGCGCCTTTCTTTATTTTTAAAAGAAGCCAGAAGGCCAAGTGCACCACACGAAGAGCAAGAGACACCTGCAGGGTTAGGGGTTGTTGTTTTTATTTTAATGAACAATGGTGACTGCACCGATTGGTGCTTGGGGTGGTGCTTTTGGTGCTTGGATGGGGTGCTCTGCACATTATTAAAGGCCGTAAGGCCACAGAGCACTCGTGGATTGGTGTATCGATGCTGGCATGCGTGCTCTCTCTTTGCATAACATCTGCATGTGTTCCTCCAAAAACAGGTCCTGGATCGTAGTGTAAATATCAGCGTAGTCTTGTAAATAATGCTCCCTACCGGCTGTATGTTTAGTTTGCGAATTCTTTCCGCGATTCGGTTATCCTGTGGGTGTGTTTCTGTGAGGAGAAGGGTGCAACGTCGCAGGGGGACATATTTACTCATTTGTGAACATCTGTAAAACTGTCGCACTCAGGGTAGAGTTAATAGTAGAGGGAACTACATCTGAGTGCCACACTAACGTAGGTAAAGATTTATCGGGTCGGGACGCCCCGAGGGTAGAGAAGGGTGCAATGTTGCGGATATGGGATTTGGCCTCCATATCCGCTTGTAAATATTCCCCTATTTCCCCAATACTCCCCAACTATCCCCAATCCCCCATTCCCTAGTCCCATTGTCTGTAAACAACACTCTGTAGAACCGACCTTCCCCTTCTTCCCCCATTAAATGTCGTGCCCAGGTCCACCGCATCTCACGTAGACAACTTTCGGACATCTTGCTAGTTATTCTTAGTCTATGTCAGTTAAGGACTCGTTTCCATTAATTCTGACTCTTCGTTGCACCAGAATGTGATTGTATGGCACCAGTAGTGAGTTTAGGACCTCCCCATACCTCCTCCCATCTTCCCCATGAAACAACAACAACAACAACAACTACCACAACAGCGCGCGGGGAGTGTGCGTCCTCACTCCGGCTCGGTTAGCCGCCATTACCCATGTGCGCCGACGGGGTTACCACGAAGGGGCTGCCTGTCGGCCCCTCGTCAAGGGCGGAGCCGGTAACCCCCCGCACCCAATCAGAAGCAACGGGCCGATTCCATCTGGGGCGGAGCTAACGAGCCGAGGGCGTGTCACTCCCCGCCGGATATACGCAGCGACTTACCGGACATGACGTCAGATGCGCCCCGAGCTTGAAGTGGAAAGAACCAGTCGCCACCTCCGAGCGCTGAGAGACCTCCCTGCATCTTTCGGACCGTGTGGAACCTGTCCCTGAGCCAAGGTGCACCTTGTGCTGGCCATCGACTACCTGCCCTTCCTTGCCATCAATCCCGGTGTGAGTCAGTCTTGTCCCGTTTATCTGTCGTCTGTCGGGGCTACTATAAGACCGTATTTAAGTGCCTACCTTTCTATGCTGTCTCTCTTGTCCTTGTAATCTAACGTTCCGTAATATTATAACCTCCTCCGGAGGTCTTGAGAACTGAACCCCTGGTGTCGTGTCATTTTAACCCAGCCGTTGTGTCCTTTCCTCAATTGATTTAGCGTAGCGCGACTCGGCCAACGTTCGAGTATAATCGGGTAAACTGTGCAGACGCGGTCATACCAAACCGCTCGGTAAACCAACATCCACAACCGCGTCTGTAACAATATATATTCCATTTGGTTAATTTGCAATTACCATCTACATCCAGTAGCACAGTGGTTCGTTTATCCATTATTGATTTATCCATTATAGGCCAGCATTGGATTGGCTGCATGGTTAAGCTCACGATGAATAAATAGATGAAGAAAACGGTTCATTTATTCACCTTGAAAGTTGAAAAGGCGCTGACGTTTCGGGTTTTTTACCTTTGCCAAAGCAAAATGAGGGTTCCTCTTTTGCTGCGACTAAAGGTAAACCTGAAACGTCACCGCCTTTTCATCATTCAAGGCGAATAAATCAACCATTTTATTCTTTTTTTATTCTCCTGTGCCACATACGGAGCCCGCCACATGGTCGAATTAGCAAATATTGTCAGCAACAACTTTTTACTGTCAGCTATTTATCTTTACAAAAGTGTCAACGTTCTGTTTAGACATCCTGATCTCCAGCCAAGTGTAAGGAGATGTCATAATGAGGTTTGCATGCACATTGCATTGTGTAACTTGTTCACTGTAGTCGTGGGTTGATCAAGGGTATTGACCAGACATGGTGGTGCAGTGGTTAGGGCGGTCACTCTGACTTAGGTCACTCTCACTTCAAACCCGGTCCCGGCTAAGTCATACCAAACAGTCAAAAAGAGTACGTGCTGTTTCCTTGCTCAAAATAGTATTTTTAAAGGATAGAACACAGACAACCAGAGGTTGGCAATCATCATGCAGGCTTTGATGGGCTGATTGGCCTCCTCTTGTGTTGAATTCCCTTACAAGGGAACTCGTATTCAATACCTCGTGCACACAAAGCAAAAAGTGTGGTTAAGCAATTGGTTCATGTCTGTCTGTCTGTCTGTCTTATCAGTTTATGATCAAGGAACAACTTATGTAAATCGAATGTTCCATTTTGAACATGAATCAAAACATGAATAGGAAGACAAGTTTGCATTCTACCGTACCTTGTCTCTGAATTTGTCCCGATCGTACATGCACAGAGAGGAGCGAGATAATATTTTTTACTTAGTCTGCCTGCAGTCAAACAAAATAGAAAATCATTCCAAACGGGAAACTTACTGTTTCTCAGGACATTATAAAAGGACAAACAACAGGCACAAAGAACGAATGTAACAAGATATATAAGGTGATTTAATATAATAGACACTGGGGGAAATGGCGGTAAACCTGGAATTTATTTCTTTATATGCCTTGAAACCTCTTCAAACCCTTATTTAAATTGAATTATATAATTGAACACTATAGAACACAAATCGCCTTCACAATACTTCCAAGAAACATGCTACATATATATATATATATATATATATATATATATATATATACAGTCAAGTGAAACAGTAAGTACACCCCATGTAAAGTTTTGACTTTTTCAACATATTTCAACATATAGCTATTTGATCTTCACTTCAACAATATTGATAGATAAAGGTGATATAATATAACAAATATCATGAAACATTTACATTTTGTAGTCCATTGTATAATTTAAATAAACATAAATGCAAATTTCGCATGTGGATAAAGTAAGTACACCTTTGGCTCTAATGGGTGGTATTGCCCCCTTTTGGCAGAAACAACCTCAAGTAGGCGTTTCTTATAACTGTCTACCAGTCTCTGACATCGACTGGGAGAAATCTTTGCCCACACCTCCATGCAGAATTCTTTCAGCTGTGCGATGTTTGAGGGGTTTCTTGCATGCACAGCTCGTTTCAAATCCCCCAACAACATCTCGATGGGATTCAGATCCAGGCTTTGACTTGGCCATTCCAGAACCCTCCCATTTCTTTCTTTTCAGCCATTCCTTGGTGGATTTACTAGTATGTTTAGGGTCCTTGTCATGTTGCAAGGTCCACCTTTGGTTGAGCTTCAACTTTCTGACAGATGGCCTCACATTATCCTCAAGCACCCTCTGGTACAATGAAGAGTTCATAGTGGATTCTATGATGGTGAGCTGCCCAGGCCCTGATGAAGCAAAGCTGCCCCAAACCATAATATTTCCACCACCATGCTTTACAATTGGTATCACGTTCTCGTGGTCAAATGCTGTCTTTGGTTTTTGCCAGACATGTCTTCTGGTACTGTGGCCAAATCGCTTTACCTTTGACTCATCTGTCCAGAGCACATTGTTCCTGAAGTGCTGGTCTTTGCCTAGGTGTTCATTGGCAACCTTTCGTCTTGCCCTGATCTTCTTTCTGGACAGCAAAGGTTTCCACCTGGCACACCTCCCATGCAGATCAAATTTGTGCAGCCTCTTTCTAATGGTAGACTTGTGCACTTTGACATCAACAGTGGCAAGAGCTACCTGTAGGTACCGTGATGACATTCTAGGGTTCTTAGAGACTTCTTTCAGCATCTTGCAGTCTGCTCTCGGGCTGAACTTGCTGGGGCGGCCTGGCCTGAACAAGTTGGCAGTTGTTTGGAATCTTCTCTACTTGTAGATGATCTTGCGGACAGTCGAATGATTGATTTCAAATTGTTTGGAGATCTTTTTAAATCCCTTCCCAGATTCGTAGGCATCTATAACCTTCTTTCTGAAGGCCTCAGAGAGCTCTTTTGATCTAGGCATGGTGACGCCGCACACTTCAACAACAAAGAGCAAACCAATCTAAATGTCTGAGGTTTAAATAAGACAGGTTCCTCCAAGATCCTCTCTAACGATGTTCTAATCATTTGCACCTGAGCTGGTGCACCTGATTCTAATTTTAGGTGTTTGAAGTAGTGATAAATGTAGAGGTGTACTTACTTTTTCCACATGCGAAATTTGCATTTATGTTTATTTAAATTATACAATGGACTACAAAATGTAAATGTTTCATGATATTTGTTATATTATATCACCTTTATCTATCAATATTGTTGAAGTGAAGATCAAATAGCTATATGTTGAAATATGTTGAAAAAGTCAAAACTTTACATGGGGTGTACTTACTTTTTCACGTGACTGTATATCGATCGATATATAGCATGACATGGTGTGGCATGTGAAAGGGTATCAATAAAGCTTCTATCTCCTAAACTGCGACTCAGCATCGTCTTGTTGCGGTGTATAAGGTCATGTATACAAGACTGCTTCAGTGGCGCTAAACTTCCAGAATTTTTTTTAATTTTAACAATCTTTGGAATCATTATGTTATTATAATTTAAATATATACTTAACACTGCTTGGGGTATCGTGTTCTTTGAACTCTCCAGTTATGATAGTCATACAAACCTACATGTATTTCCTAATGGAAATGAAACTGGTAAATTTAATACAGGAATCAAACTATGATCGTTTTGTTCATCCTTTTGCCTGTGTTATTGGTACTGAAGTTGTCCTGTTGGAGAACCATGCTTCATCTCTTTGTGATAGATATACCTTAAGTAAGAGACCATTCTCCATATGCATCGGCCAGCTCATTTACCTGATCTGATAATCGGATTAACCAGATGTGAGACATGATGTCGATTGCATTACAATGATGTTAGGTATAGTTCAAACTCCAGATCAGTAACAAGATGCTCTTCGGCAGGAATTGATCCAAATGGACCAGAATATTTTCCAGCAACTTATTTGTCGCATTCTGACACCTTGTCATTCCCTGGAATTGATAGTATCCAAATGGCTGTCAGTATGTGATGAGTGCCAAAGATTACCCAGATTTAAATTCTTAGAGAGCAAAAACGGGTTACTGTTTATTCGGTTCCCATGAATTGGATTACTGAAGATGGGGGAAGAAAAAAATGAACATCTGTTGCTGTTATTGACAGAAACCAGGTTTACAATTTGGATGCAATGATCGATTTTCATTGACCATGACCATTTCGGGTTTTGTTATTAGATAATTCTCTCTTTAAAACACGAATATATAAATATCATCCTCAATTGTTATCCCCCACTGTGCAGTTCTGCTCTTTAAATCCATTGATTAAAAAATTCGAAACCAATGCATCTCACCATATATTTTCACTCCTTAATATTTAAAATGCGCTTGCAAGCACTGCTATCGCCCTTGAGAAAACAATTATTATTTTATTATACAAGCTAAATTCCAGAAGTTGAAGCCTGGTGATGGCTTAGCGGTTAGGGTGCTGGCTTGGGATCTTAGGATCCTGGGTTCGAATCCTGGTCGATCGCTGAATTAACGCCAGTGGGGTTGACTCAGCCTGTCAGCCTGTCATCCTTCCGAGGTCGGCAAATTGAGTACCAGGTCACTGGTAATTCCCTGTGTGTTGCAAAAGGCGACCAACAGGGTTGGCGGCAGGAAGGGCATCCGGCTGTAAAACATTGCTTCAAAAAGGGGACCACGGTGCCCCAAAAAGGCCAACCCCTGCTCTGCGGGGAAAAATGGCCTCTAAAGGTGGTTCTTCTTCTAAATTCTAGAAGTAAATAAAGAGCAAGCTGCTAGTATGATTTAAAACAAATGACGTCACGTTGCAGCAATGCTTGCCCTCTGTTGGAAAAGAAGAAGCTGCAATCATGTGTCCAGCTCCCTCTGTGCATTTTTATGGCAGAGAAAAACAGCTAGAGAGAGAGATAGAGAGACAGAGAGAGTCCAGAGGTCATCCACTTCAAGAGGAGTGGGAGAGTGAGAATGAAAGCAAGAAAGAGAGATCACTACAGAAATGTACTACAGACTCCAGACCAAAAGGGGAGCAGAATGCAAGAACAGCAAATGTTAAAAAGGATAATCAAACCATACCAAATTCCATTTAAAATAGATAAGCGTCCCTTTATAGGATGGAGGGTGGCTTATACCTATTGTAGGGTTTGTTTCCACAATTAGTGCCCCCCCCATTTTTAATGGTACCCCAGAGTTTATTTGACCCCTACGAGAACTAAACCACCATTTAGTTTTTAGTTTTTTTTCTTCCCACACTCCCAATTTCTGAGATTTCCGAGCTGTATCTTGGATCCGGCTGGGACTTCTGGAATGAAAATTTGCATCAATAATGGGAATAAAAAGTATGCGGGGTTGACAATTTATTTGACCTTGTCCTAATTTTATGGTCATGACCTAATTAGTCATTTTAACATTTTTTTCACAATAACTCGACTACGTTTTGTCCATTCACAAGGAAATTGCACTATCTAGATAGCCTAGAGCAAGTCGCATCTTCCCTCTATGGGTTAAAGATCAAGATCAAATGGAGAACTGAAAAAAAAGATGCGATTTTTATATATATATATTTTTTCCATCGCTCAATTTTGCCAATGCGAACTCTCAAAGACCACTTGACCTTCCAATAAGTTCTTGCATCATAATAGAGGAGCTGCACTGAAGTTGTTTGTGCAACTGTTATTTGATTTGTATTCTTGACCTACTCCGGATTGTGACCTAATTAACAAAAAAACAAAAACCTTTTTGATCATAACTTTAATAATTTTCCTTTGATTTGCATGAAATTGACTTTTATGGATAGATTGTATATGGGGACATATTTTCTTTATTTACACTCTATGCCTAAATGTTCAAGGTCAAGGTCATATGTCGGTCAGAAAAATATGTGGTCATCATTGGATCACGGGCCAAGAGTTAGTCGTGGGCGATCGCCAAGGGTAAGCTGGGGGAAGCTTACTCTGGGAGATCGCTCCGTGATCACAGATATCTAGTTTTTAAGGGCAGGTGCAATTAACTAAACCTCCCACAAAACCAATTACCTCCATGTTTTAAACAGTTTTATAGATAACAAAATATTATCTTGCTGTTTAAATGAACCCAAAGGCATTCTTGGATAAAGAGCGAATATCGAGATCTTAATAAAATGGGTATCTATGTAGAAATGCCTTCATATTATACAAAGCTCCAGTAATTTGCATTGTGGCCTATTTGGCTTGGCATTGTTAGAGAAAGTTTAAGATTCTGAGTTTAAGATTCAAATCGCATGTGCTATGTTGATTTTTCCATTGTCTACTAAACGTCCCTATAATTCATATAAAAGTCCACTAAGGTTTCCTCCTGTCCATGGTTTCCACTTGATTTATACACAAGTTCTTCCGTAAGTCTGACAATTCTGTTTAAATAACATCTATCATAAAACAGTATATTAGCAAAAACAATTACGCCTTAAAGGACCTCACAATATACCCCCACCCTTACCATGCCTCCCCCCAAAGCCCTCTCCCTCCCACAGTTCTCTCGATGTCTCCATGTCTCTCGGTCCCTGCTCTCAAATGTTGTGTTTGTGTCCTTCCCCCTCTCTCACCATCTTGTCTACCGCTCCCGATGTTATTTGTTGTATGTGTCTGTTTGTCTTTCTGTGCGATTAATGTTCGCTCTTTCACGAGCCTCGATCTTGTATTAACAAAAAAACAAAAAAACAAACAACAAAAAAATCATTCCAAAAGGCTTTGGATAACACTTGATAGGTTACATGCTAAACAGGATTGGAAAAATTATTACATGGTTGATCATTCTGGACACCCATGAAGGATCACGTAACTTTGTAAATGTAAGATAGACTAACCCCAAAACATTCAGAAAAAAGTGATGGGTGAGCAAACGACTGCATTTTGAAGTATGAATGGAAGAGGAATTTGTAATGTGTAGAAAACTACCAATCCAGTATGACACCAAAACCGATAACAGAACGATCTGCTGATGTATGGGATATGCCCACTTATGGGAATGATGTGCCCGCATATGGGATCAAACTTGATGGCATAATGGAAAGAGTGTCTGCTCTGAATCTGGGAGGTCAGTGGTTTGAACCCCGGCTGAGTCGTACCAAAGACTTTACAAGTTGTACATACTACTTCCTTGCTTGACGCTCAGTATTTAGAAAGGAAATAGTACGGACAAACAACCATAGGTTGGCAACCATTGCACAGGCTTGGTGGGCCGAATGGCCTCCTCTTGGATTGAAGTTTCTTGCAAGTGAACACATTAAATTCCAACACAATGGTTTGCTTTCATTTGAATTAAATTGCTATTGGTATTGTTTGTCCTTAAAACAAGAATTAACTCCAAAAATAATCTCCTCCACAACCCAAACAAAATACTCCGGGTATCATAATACTTTGGGTAAACGTTTAGCGGCTGAAATCTCAGCCAAATCTCCCACCAGCCAAATATCATTTTCATAAGCACCTTTGAGCATCTTCACTGCTGCATCAAACTTGCGGCCTCCACAAGTGATGGTTGCACGTGCCACCTGGCCGAAGTTTCCTTGGCCAATAACCTCCCGGAAGGAGATGTCGTGCCAAGCAAGGGCTGGATAGGTCGGGCCCGGAGGCTCAGCTTGGTACTGTGCAGTGCCCTGGGAGGATGCATGACGTGAGCGAGAGCGACCTGCCAGTGACAGCCTTGTTGGGTGGAAACGAAGGACTGGCTCCGACCCCTGCACACCAACAAGCACACATGATTGCATCCCAATTTTAGTCTTTTTAGCATGACCATCAGAAGGATGATGGTCATGTGCATGCAGCACTTCGCTGTGGCTGCGCAAATTTACATCATTTCTTAGAGTGAGGATATTTCTTAGAATGCTCCCCATTGATTAGAGCAGGAGTTTATAATCTGGCCATTTTACCTGCATACGATAGCCTACTCCTTTTGAAATACATCATGAAATCCTTAACGTCCACCAGCAAGCGCTAGTGGATGAGGACAGTCAGCTTAATATCTCTGAAGGATGTTATACTCAATGATGCAATGCCTTGCCTGGGAGCACCAGTATTCCAGTTTATAGTCAGTTCAGGAGTTGAACACTACACCTCCAAGATATTGTTACGTCAGGGGGGGAGGGGGTAGAGCAATATGTAGAACAGCTAGATCTGAATAGGTAACATGCTTCGAGATGTCGCGATAGCTAGAACCCACCATGTACCTTTAAGTTAGTATGTGTAGGCGTTTGGCGGGTTAAGATGTATACTTGTGAACTTACCAGGAGATTCGTGTGTTAAGTAGAGTTAGGGATTAAAGAGTAGCGCCCCTGTGTGTCCTCACCTGGTTAGCCAAACCTTTATCCCTTTTGGCACTGCAGACCAACATAGACATTCCAACAAGTCCCTAGCGCAACACTAAATAACGCCCTCCCCTGACATGACGTAGGAAGGAAACCAGACCAGGACACCGCCGCATGGCCGCCGCCATTTACACCTCTGAGAGGCCTATCCACCTCGAGTGCCACGTGCTATGACGACACCACAGGCCTGTGATTCGGTAGAGGCCACTGATTGGGTGGTGCGCCAAGGCTGACGTCACCGCCACGGAGTGATACGTGGGCGGCAGGACTTTCAGTAGAGTGAGTAAGTGAGTTGCGCGGCAGTTGGTCGAGTTGGGAAAAAGAGATCAGCGAGCGCCGGACGCCAGTCTGAGTTGGTTCAGAGCAGTTGCGTGGCAGTTGGTTCAGAGCAGTTGCTTCTGGCAGTGGACTTGCGCTCTCGTCCCCCCTTTGCCGTTCTTCGTCGTTCTGTGTTCGTGCTCGAGTTGAGGGTCGACCTTGTGTGGAGCTCGCTGGCCTGCGTTGGACGCGTGGTGCCTGGTGCACAGACCTCGTGGGCGGCGAGAGGATCGGAGCTTGGAACGGGGCCTACCTCGTGTGTGGGCGATCGGCGCTTGTGGAGCTTGGAGCGATTCCTCGTGGGTGTTTCGGGGCCGACTGGAGCCGTGTTGGACGGCAGCCAAAGACAAGACGACAAGAGACAGATAAGCTCGCACACCACAGATGCACATAACGAACGTGTTTCTTTTGTTAATCCATTCCTTTGTTCTTGTTTCTGAAGTCGGTGTGTGGGATCCCAATTTAGTTACCTTATTTTATTATCGGCGCGTATTTTCCTGTCCTTGCTTTTATTTGTGATAAACCCTTGTAGTATTTTATATTCCCCGTTACACCTGTGCCCGCTTGAGTTAATCCCTTTACAGGACCGGAGCTACGTTGGTGCACTGAAGGTAAGCTTTTGCCGCAGCCTCCATTTTCCTTCTTCCTCCCGCGCGACATATAGCCGAATCCGTGTTTGGGTAGTTGCCTCCGAATAAGACCGTTTAGGCCATCCGCGACTCTGCTGTTAACCGGAGTTGCGCGACAATATCCTAGCAGACCAAAAAAATAATTATACTTTTATAGTCTTAATTGAGACTACTCGTACCTTATTTGCACCTACAAGAGGCTGTTGCACCTTTTCCCCCGCCCTGAGAAACCCTAAATCAAGCAGATTGCGCAAACATCATCACATGCTTTAATTCCTGTTTCATTTTTGAGAGCACAAAATAGCACAACTTGGCAGAGTAAGGAGGTCAAGAAAATGCTGTTAGATTGGGCCAATGAGAATACACAGGTTGAGCTGGAGTAAATTACAAATTTATGGTAAACTTGTGGAGCAGCTGGGGAGAAAAAGTTTGAAGTTAACAGCAAGGCAGTGGCAAGATCAAATAAAATGTGAAAGCTTGTGTAAAAACGTTTTAAAGAAAACAATGCCAAATGCATTCGATTTTGAAAAAATATATACATTTTGACCATTTTGGATCCGTTTCAGGAAACAGGTTGGTCACAGCTACAACTACCCATCCAGCAAGGCCAGCTTGAGCCCACATGGGTTTTCGTCGGTTTGGTGGGCTGAACTGGACTTTGAACACTACCCTATGTGGATCCCAGGTGGGCCAAGCCAATGTTATTTTCAGAAGTTTAAAAAAAGGCTGATATAAATATATATATATATATATATATACTAGCCGAAAGCACCCGGCGTTGCCCGGGTTCTTTTTCAATGAATTTACTACTATAATTCAGCTTTTACTCACGGCCGCAGAAGATTGACAACTATAATCCAGCTCAGCTTTTAATTGCGAAATGGGCCCAGGCTGGCCGCGGCGGCCTCGACCGGCCTCGCCACCTAGCCTATAACCTTCCCGGGGCCCGTCCCGACATTTTTTGTATTGGAGGTTTCCTCCTATCTTTCACCGTTCAGGAGATTAGCTTGCGCAGACAAACAAACAAAAACTTTCTTTTATAATATAGAGAGAAGAGAGAAGAGAAAAATATATATATATACCGCCCTGAGATATACATTTTGTATATATATATATAGGTGTACGTATATATATATACATATATATATATATATATATATATATATATATATATATATATATATATATATATATATATATATATATATATATATCTTCTGTATATTGTATTTCTTAAGAATCATATTAAAATCGAATGCCTGCTGTTATTTTAACGGTGGAAGCTGTTTTATAACAACAACAAAAATCGTATTAAGCAATACATACAGGTGTGTCTATATAAGTTAACACACACGATAATTAACTTCTGTGGTTCATGAGCGGAATGAGGTCAATGATCATTTATACGGAGTGACGTCGTTTTCCTGTAATCTCACTTTTTTTTTCCTGGCGTAATCTCACGAAATTTACGGTGGGTGCCAAATCGGATCAAGAGACGTCCACGTTTACGGCTCACATTGAAAAAGGTACTAAACTGTTATTTTCCATCGGTGATTAACTCTGCTAATTGTTCCTGATTTAATTGCATGAACAAGCGTCTACTACTATACAGCAGTGGCAACCAACATGTTATCGAGACCAGTTAAACAACACTTTTTAAACGTGGGTTTGTTGTTGTCTGAAGTGAATCATTCTGTTTGAAGAAACATTGCAGTTTCCAATCAGCAGCCATGTTGTAGATCGATAATACATACTTGAATCGTCAATTTTATAATTTTATGATACTTCGGATGGTGGTTCAAAGTAAAGGGTTAAAAGTTTGATTTTTAGTAAATCTATACATACTATAAGAGAAGTGTGTGTGTTTGTGTGTGTGTGTGTGTGTGTGTGTGTATGTGTGTGTGTGTGTGTGTGTGTGTGTGTGTGTGTGTGTGTGTGTGTGTGTGTGTGTGTGTGTGTGTGTGTGTGTGTGTTTTGCCATTTCTCTCAGGGATAGATGAACGGATCTTATCTTCGTCAAACTTTCAGAGGTTCACACCCTTGGTATTCTGGAAGCAGGACTACCACAGCAAGATATTCCAAGACATTCCAAGTGCCACAGGAACACCATTGAATTTTAAAGTATTTACCATTATTAGCTTGTTTTGCCGATCCAAGTTAGGATTTTCTTTAAGAAAACTTCAAATAAAAGCCTCTCTAAAAATACACTCCATTCAATATTTCTACTGACAGTAAAGCAGGTGTGATGTTGTAGCTAATGCAGTATTTATTTACACCTCATTTACATTCATATGAGGCCCAGGAAAAATCCATGTATAACCCATGCAAATCCCATGCCCAGCCCACGTGGCCGAGCCCAGTTGGGCCACAGTGGAGCCTATGGACAAATCCAGCTGGGCCCAACGTGCGGGACACACTTGGGACCCACAAGTTAGCCCACATAGGACCCATATGGGACCCAGCTGGACATGCTGGCTGGGCACTCACCTGTCATGCATGTGGATTTGTAAATCTTTACGTGAACGCGTATTAATTGAAGAAATTGCATGAATCAAATGAAATGAAGAAATTGTTTTATACTCTTCCCCAGATCTATGCCTCCTCTCAATTCTATCTCGGAGTTCTACCGACAGTTCCTTGGCCGTCATGGTGGAGTTTCTGCTTTGACATGCATTTCTAAATCATGTCCAATCAGTTGAGTTGGTCACAGGTGGACTCCAATCATGTTGTAGGGACATCTCAGGGATGATTAAAGGGAAATGGATGCACCTGAGTTCAATTTGGAGTGTCATAGCAAAGGGGTTGAATACTTAGACTCAAGAAATTTCAGCTTTTCATTTTTAATTGTTTTGTAAAAATTTCTAAAAAAAAACCATTCCACTTTGACATTATGGGGTATTATATGTAAACCAGTGAGAAAAATCGCAATTTAATCCATTTTACATTCAGGCGGTAACAACAAAATGTGAAAAAAGTCAAGGGGTGTGAATACTTTCTGAAGGCACTGTATGTGCACACAAAATGATTTAATATGAAACTAATTAAATAATGCAACTATCACAGAATTGGTTGTCTGAGTTGAAAGAGAATATTTATGGTATTAAAGGGGACCTGCACACTTCAGATAGTAAGTATAATTAACATTGGGCTAAATGGATTATTCAGAAGTCGCTATACTCACCTTTGAGCTATCCAATCTGTGTTTGAACGGTGACCCGACTATTTATGGTTGCCGGTACCCCTGTGTTTCGCAAGCAGGGCGGCGTTGCATAAATGAGTGTGCCATCCCTGGTTGCTGGTGGATGTTAAATATCCCATGGTGTCTTTTAAACAGATCAGTTGATTGTTGCCGGAGTCCTGGTCAGTCCAAATTCTTGCCCTGACTACCCATGTAGGACAATGATGAAACCACCAGGGTAATTTAACCTTGCCGTGATGAAACATTTAATTACGTTTAAGTTGTACAATTATCTTTTAACATTATTTGATGCATTATAAATAGCCATTACTTTTCATTAATTGATGCGATTGTACATGAGGAAAAGTTTCACATGTTGAAAAATAATAATAATAATAATAATAATAATAATAATAAAAATATATTGTTGCATAATTGCAAATTATATCCTGTGGGCTCGTGCCTATTTAATGTCCTCTTTGAAGAAAGCTGCCAATGAGTAACCCTGTCTGCTGCAGATATGAAAATGGTTCCTGGGACTTCTGTCACAAGGATCAAGTCTATCTTCTTCATCAGCTCATCTTGTCAGGCCTCCAGCTTTCCTTGTCATCTTCCCACTCACTGAGGCCTATGGCAAGGCAGTGAGCATGCATCTTGTCTTTTTCATCTGGAAGCCAATGTCACCCACCATAAATTCAATCACTTCTTCTTTTGCATGAACCGTTTCCCCAAAACCTCTCGTACCATACTCTTCCCTCCAAGCTTTCAGGGCTGCACACTACTGCCACCTTCTGGTCTATTACATTGTCATATTTCCCACCTGCCCAGACTCTTATCGATTCCCAACGTATAATCAGGATCACTGTTGAGTTCGGCAGTCCATAAGCTGAACTAATTCTTAGCATCTCCCTTCAATCTGGAACTCCTTTCCCCATGCTGTGATGCTTCCAGGAACTAGAACGCCACTCAGTAGAGCGCATACTCCCACCGTGGGTGGCCGCTGCTGAGCCCTATCTATCTTCCAATGGTAAAAAAAATCCTTCAAAAAATTCCTGGATCCGGAATAATATCCTGAGCTTCAACAAAAACTAATCAATTCTTCCTTATCCCAAGGGCAATCATCCCACCAACTTTTATCCAAATCCGTTCAGAACTTTTCCAGATATCTTGTTCACAAACACACCAACACACACACGGACGGACACGATCGAATGCATTACTCCCTGGCGGGAGTAATTATTGCCTTTGCTCAAAAGCATCAAAAGGTCTCAAAACGTTATTGGCCTAACGCACATCTAAAACAAGCATTTTTCGTATGTATGTAAGGCCAATAATTTTAATAATAAATTCAAAAATTATATTTATTGTAAAAGTCCTTGGCCTTACAAATAAGCAAAATGCCAGTAAATTAATATATATTTTATATATATATATATATATATATATATATATATATATATATATATATATATATATATATATATATACATACATACAAATAAATAATAATGAAAAAATAAATAAATAAACATATTATACGTGGTGTTGGCCTAATGGTTAGGGCAGCGGGCTTGGGATCCTAAGGTCCTGAGTTCCAATCACATTGCATTAACGCCAGGTGGGGTTGACTCAGCCTGTCATCCTTCCGAGGTCGGCAAAATGAGTACCACATAACTGGTTTGACGGAGAGGAGCGGCAACTCCCCGTCTATACCACACACTAACCCGTGTGTACCAGCCATAGCAAGGCAATGAATTGCCCGAGGAGACTCGACATCATATATATTTGCATATATTACAATATGCAAGTGATCAGAGCATTTCGATATTTTAGCAAGCTCATGTCGGCCGGTGTGTGCCCCGGTTTAGAATAGGTACACCGTATCCCTGCGTGTCGTAAGAGGCGACTAAAGGGTTGGCGTCAGGAAGGGCATCCGGCCATAAAAACATTGCCTCAAAAAGGAAACCATGATGATCGTGATGGGGCCCGCAAGGCTAACCCCCGCTCCAGCAGGGAAAATGGCCTTAAAAAAAGGGGGGAAAAAAAAGAAAAAAAAAAAGGTCATAAGTTGGATGCCAAAATTAGATTTTTTTTTCCAGAGCTTTCATCATCACACGACCTGGTAACCACTCACTCCACAGAGCCACAACTTCCCTCAGCTCTCAATGGTGTGCAAGGCCTTCATCATGAATGCCAACAGTTATGCACATCCACAATGGAGTGGTTTTGTTGCATCCACCTTGGACCTTGGAAATTATTGGGAATGAAGAACTTGAGAATAACTGATATCTCCTGGAAGGAGACTGAGATAAGACACATGCTATGTTCCCACTATCAACTGGTTGGAAGTTTCCCTGTTAGCCAACGCATCACTTCAGGTGATGTGGCCACCACATCCCTCACCCCATGCTCTTCCAGCCCTTCACTCTTTCCCATTTTTTTTCCAGGTTACTTGCATTCATCCAACTAGGGCATGCCCGTACTATATCTATATCTAAAATTATATCCCCCCCCCCTCTATTTACATGAAATGGTTTGGTCCAAAGCGAACGGCTTGCGAGTGGTGACAATCCCCCCCCTCTATTTACATGCAATGGTTTGGTCCAAAGCGAACGGCTTCCGGAGTTTGGTAAAGAATTAAGAAATCGCCATCGCGTGCACAAACGCGCAGGAAAGCGAATGAATCGCAAATTCGTTTTTATTAGTTGTAAAACATAGTTTAACGCCAACATAGTTTGCAAACGTGAAATAAATGAATACGCTCTCAAATGTGCCATCCGAGGCAGAGTGTGCCCGCCACGTTCGGCACACGCGATCGTTCGCTGCTCTCTGATTGGTTGAATCGTTTTTTGGACATAGCTCGGTAAGTAATTGTCCGATTAATATGAAACCTTGAAAAGGCACATCCTCGGGTCCCCAGCAATATACCTGGCAAGTTAAAAGTATATCGGACCCGTGGTTGTCGAGAAACAGCGGTCACAGACAAACAAACGTACAGACAGACAGACAGAGATTACTGGAATTATAGATAGATGACCCATTTCTTGTAATTCTCACCAAATCGAAGCTTTATGTGTGTTTCCAAGCCCACATTGGCAATCCACTTTATCTAATCCAGCTCAGTCGACACATGAACCCCAAACTCTGTATAAAAGTGCAAAACCACGTAACACTCTCTCTATTCATTTCCCAAAGCTCTACACGATTTGCGACCATGCGTGTGAGTGTTAGGGAACAGATTACTATTGGGAAACTCACCTCACCACGGGAGAACACAAAAGAGCGGGAGGTGTGCGAGCGCATGCAAACAAGTACGAAGAGTAGGAACAGCACGAAGAGGCATGTGGCTGCCACTGATGCGAGGACAGCGAGGAGGAGGACCTGGGGATTATGACCCTCAATGTCGTCCATCTCTGCTGAGACACAAAAGTAAACAGTGCACACATTGCTTATACATCAGGCACAGGGGTTTTATGTCTAAGACTTGACTATGAATTGCAATGAATATTCTTGCCTTATACACTGCTTAGAAGATAATTTAAAATTGTGTTACAAACTTACATTGTTGATGCAAATTAAACAACAACACGAACAAACTTAAACAATGGGTGGATAAACATGTCAAATTAACTGTTTAAAAATTCGAATCAATTGATTATTGAGATCCAAGAAAAAAAGGAATCAATTGATTATTCAATTGATTATTGATCAATTCATTATTGATCAATTGATTATTGAGATCCAAGAAAAAAAGGAAGCATGCATCTGAGTTTGAAAAATATTTTGTTGTTTGGCAGAAAGAGTGATGGCCTCAACAACAACAACAACAACAACAACAACAGGCATTTTAAGGCCATTTTCCCTGCAAGAGCGGGGTTAGCCTTGCGGTCCCCATGACAATGTTCTCCATTTTGCCCTATTTTCTGCATCTCCCCTTGTTAACCCCCTTGCCCGCATTTCTTCTTCGACCATCTTTAGCCAAGTCTTTCTCGGTCTTCCCCGTCCTCTACTTCCTTCTACATTCATTCCCATCACTCTTTTCAACCAGTCACTTTCATCCTTCCTCAACACATGACCAAACCATCTCAACCTGTTTCTCTTCACAGCATCCATCACAGGCTCTATTCCCATCATCTTTCGCAATTCATCATTTGTCTTCCTCTCTCTCAACGACACTCCGCACATCCACTGAACCATTCGCATTTCCACCCTTTCCAGCCTTCGTTGCTGCTCTACGTTCATTACCCATGTCTCACTCCCATAAATCATAACACTTCTCACACATGCAGCATACACCTTTCCCTTCACCTTCAATGACACTCCCCTCCTCGTCAGCACGCCACTCAGTTACCGAAACTTCTTCCATGCACACCTCACTCGAGCAACCGTTGCCCGAGTCTGATCCACGTTCTCCATTCAGCATGTCTCTAAGGTAACAAAATGTTTTCACACCTTCCAGCTTCACGCCGTCTCCAAGATCCAACTCAACATTTCCTCCATCTGCAGCTCCCTCTGTGCACACCTTACACTTGAATGTAGCTGCCACACTGGTTAATGACCCTCTCAAACCACTACATTTTTGATGAACCCACTCAGCACACATTGTACATTGAATGGAGTTCACTCCGACACCCTTCCTGCACACAGCACACGGCCACTTCCCAGTTCTTTCCACCTCACCACATGCTTTACCACTTGCCATCACCTTCGTTTTTCCGATATTCACCTTCAGACCTTTTGTCTCCATACATTCCTTCCACTTGTTCATCTTCTCCTTCAGTCCATCCATACTTTCTGCAATCAACACCAGATCATCTGCATACAACAACTCCCACGGTAGACCCTCCTTTACGTTCTGAGCCAGCACCTCCATCACAGCTACAAATAGTAGTGGACTTAGTACCGACCCTTGATGCACTCCCACCTTCACCTAAAACTCACCACTGTTCCCGTCCTTCATCCTTACAGCTGTGCGCGCTCTTTTGTACATTGCCATCACGACTCTGATCAACCATTCCTCCACTCCTAACTTCGTCAATGCCCATGTCACTACTTCACGTGGAACCCTATCGAATGCTTTCTCCAGATCAACAAACCCAAGAAACAACTTCTTCCTCTTCTCCATTTACTTCTCCTGCAACTGCCTCACAATAAAAAGCGCGTCTGTCGTTCCTCTTCCTGGCATAAATCCAAACTGCATTTCGTCAATCTTCACTTTCTTCCTTATCCTCCTCTCCAACACCCTTTCCAATACCTTCATTCCATGCTCTAATAACTTTATCGCTCGATACGAGCCACAGTCCAGAGGGTCACCTTTCCCCTTGTATAGAGGGACGAGGGTACTCAGTTCCCAATCCACTGGAATGCGACCTTCTTTCACCACCAGATTGCAGATCTCTGTCATTCTCTTCACACCCCAATTTCCCGCTGCCTTCAACATATCTGCCACAACTCCCGTCGGCCCTCCCGCTTTTCTACTCTTCATTGCTTTTATCGCTTCCTCAACTTCCTTCTCGGTTATCTTCTCTGCCGGTCCTAAAACTGGGTTACTCTCCATGTTGCCATCCCATTCATTCTCTGCATTCAACAGTATTTCCATATATCTCTTCCATCTTCCTTTAATTCCATCTGGGTCCACAACGATTTGTCCCACTTCATCCTTCAAGCAACTCACCCCCATCACATCACACCTCTCTTTCGCTATCTGCTTTGCAATCCTGAATACCGCTCTCTGACCCTCTTCCGAATCCAAGCGCTCTCCGAACATTTTCCGACATGCCTCCTGTGCCTTTGCTACCTCTTTCTTTGCAGCCTTCTTGGCTGCCTTATAACTTTCTTGCTCTGCCTTTTCTGCCCCCATACCCTTCGCCTTCAGCCACTCCTTGAACTTCTTCCTCTTCTCGTCAATCTTCTTTCCAACTTCATCATCCCACCACCATGTTTCCGAGTGCCTCGGTGGTCCTTTTGTCCATCCACATACCTCACCAACGGCTCCCAACAGACTATCTTTCATTGACATCCAACCACTTTCAAGCTCAACCACATCATCCTCTACACTACTCAGCCTCTCTTTTAATGCCTCCCTCACTGTCACCTCTTTCAACCTCCACACCTTCATTCTCGGTTGGTACTTCACCCACCGAGCTCTCCTCGCACCTTTCACCCTTATGTCGCAGACAACCAAGTGGTGCTGTGAAACAGCCTCCTCCCCCGGGATCACCTTTGTGTCCCGGAGGTGCCCCCTATCTCGCCTACGCACCAGCAGGTAGTCAACGGTTGTCGTCGACCCACCTGACGTGTATGTAACAAGCTTATTATCCTCTTTCTGGAACTGAGTATTACAAATCAACAAATCAGCTCCATCAGCAAACTCCAAAATCCTTTCACCTTCTTCATTTCTCACACCATATCCGTAACCCCCATGAACTCCCTCAAAACCGTGATGGCCTCAACAGTGAAGGCAATTAAAGGGAATGGCAAGTCGAATCTGTAGATGTCTCCAAGTAGGACAAGTGATTGTCAAAAAATGGAGAATGCCTTGAAAAGGAATGCAGATACCGATTTTCTAATGTACATCAAAAGATTAATTACTTGTAAAAAAAAAAAAAAAGGCCCAGGTCATATTTGAATCACTCACACACACACACACACACACACACACACACACACACACACACACACACACACACACACACACACACACACACACACACACACACACACACACACACACACACACACCATTAGAGCTTCTATCATGAAAATGATAATGGTACATTGGTGCAGTTCACAACTTACATTTACATTATTTCCACATTAGCAATTTCCTCGCACATTATCACAAGAGGTTGAGAAGAGAGGCAGGTCGAAATGGTTTGGTCATGTGTTGAGGGGGGATGGGGTGGCTGGTTGGGAGGAGTGATGGGGATGAATGTGGAAGGAGGTGGAGGGTGGGGAGGACCGAGAGGGACTTGGCTGGGGGTGGTGGGGGAGGAAGTGCGGGCAAGGGGGTTGACGGGAGGGGGGCGGGGGGGATGTGGAGGATAGGGCAAGGTGGAGAAGATTGTCATGGGGACCGCAAGGCTAACCCACCCTCTAACAGGCAAAATGGCCTTAAAATGCCTGTTGTTGTTGTTGTTGTTGTTGTTGTATTATTATCACAAGAGTACAGCTTTGCTATGTTTGATATACAGTACAACCCTAACCCTATTCTTTTAGTATGCTTACTGTATATATATACATATACACTATATGTACTGTGAAGATGATGTGGGTGTAACGAATACCAATACAAGATGGATGGCAAAGGTAGTGCAAAAAAACAACAAAAAACTGCTCATTGGTGAAACTGGACTTACTGGATGGTAGAGTCCGAACTTCACGTATCAGGTTAGGGGAGCTTTCACCCATGTTGTTCCTCGCTGCCACCTCGACGAGAAACGGAGTATTGGGAAGCAGATTTGCGATAACATATTCGCTTAAAGAGCCATCTGTCACGTCCAGCTCCACCTTGCCAGCATATCCCTTTTCCAGGTACACCTTGTGCTTCAGCACAACATGTGTGATGCCATTTCCCTCCACCAGTGACCAACGGATGTGGATTGAAGTTGTAGTTACATTGCCCACAATCACCTTCACAGGAGCAGGAGGGAGAGCTGGTAATGGGAAGCAAGTTTGAAAGTTGGAAGAGGTTAGAGAAAAACGATACAAAAAATACGATTATACAATCAACGTGTTACAAATAAAAAGGAAATACAATATGATAAATGTCGAATATACAGACTGGCATTTAAGATGGAATATTTTTTTTTTCTTGACTTGGGTTTACTTTCTTAACTCAGTATATCAATCTGGTGAGTTTCTTTTACACTTTGGTGATTTATTTGTTAAAAGAACCATGTCACTGATTGTCTGTCGCAGCTAGAAGTCAACAACAGGATTATATCACAGGTGGCATGGCAAAATGTACGGACAGGTGCATTTGATGATTGGCTTTACAGTCGGGTATACAAGGGTTGTTGCGTTCTGTATTCGTGGAAAACAACTGCTGCACGTCTCCAAAAGTTATTGCCGCTTCCTCTGGAGATGGTCCGTCAACTCGACAATGCTGTTTGTCATGGAGTGGTGGCTTTACGAAATTATGGCATGAAACAGCGTGCTATTGCTCGGCAGTATGGCATCACTCAAGGTTAGGTGTCAAAGATCCTGAAACGAAATGCTCAGAGGGGTGTCCCTACTCCAATACCGAGGCCAGGACGTCCCCACAGAACCACAAGGAGGGATGATCGCCAGCTGCACCGGTTAGTCCGCAATGGCCGTACCAAGTCAGCTAATCGGCTTAGGGCTGAGTGGCAGCAACTGACAAATGTGCCTGTATCCAGAAGGCTAGTCAACCAACGACTGGTTCAAGCAGGCTATCGTGCCAGGCATCCCCTGAGAAAGCCACACCTGACCAGACAACACCACCAGCGCCGATTGCAGTGGGCCAGAGAGCACCATTAATGGCAGCCAGGACACTGGAATCACGTGATCTTCAGTGACGAGTCTAGATTTCTGGTCTATCGTCAAGATGGCCGTGGCCGAGTGCGCAGACAAGTGCATGAAGCCTACAACAAAGATTGTATAGTGCCAAGAGTCCAAGCTGGAGGTGGTGGGGTGACCGTTTGGGCTGCTTTTCATGCAGGGGGCAAAACTGACCTGGTTGTTCTGAATGGAAACCTGAACCAGTTCAAGTACAGGGCAATTCTGGAAGAAACATTGCTTCCATTTGCTCGTGCAGCCTTTCGAGGAAACTTTGTCTTCCAAGATGACAATGCATGGCCTCATCGTGCTCGCATGATCCAACACTTTCTTGCTGACCGTGGTGTAGAGCATATGGAGTGGCCTGCCATGTCCCCGGATATGAATCCGATAGAGAACTTGTGGGCAGAATTAACGCGTCAAATCGACCACTTGGACCAGCAGCCGACCTCTGTGCGTGAATTGCAGCAGGCTATTGTCACTACATGGCAAGCGATTCCTGTCCAAACCTTGGCAAATCTCGTGAACAGTATGCCTCAACGTGTACGTGCTCCCCTGAATGCTCGTGGGGGTTACACGAAGTACTGAACTGTAATTTTACTGTCCGTAATCCCAGTCGTAATTTAACTTTTGTTTAAAAAAAAATTGGCTAATGTGCAAAATAAAGAGATACTTCTGGAAAACGTACATAAGTTTAATACAGTACTGTCCATGATTTGAGTTCGATATCAGTTTACATCACTTTCAAGGATCAATTTATTTGTTTCGAAATGTCAAATGTGGTTTTTGTTTCTTTTAAAGGTCACATTAAAGCGCGGCGTTACGCGCACTGCTTGTGAGCAAGGAGGAAGCGGACAAGCGGTAACATATAAACTTCTTTATTGTAAGAGCTCACTGTAACACTGCACTGCTCCGGGCTGGGCGCCCGGTGTATATCATGAGGCCACGCCTACCCCTGGTGCGTGGCCACCGCCCACTTGGTGCGCGGAATGATGTCACCACGCCAGTGGGCTTTTGTGTCCGCCACACGCGCCCCCCCAGAATTCCCGCGCACCTGGAGGGCCAGTTTGCAGGGCAGACGAATGACCCGGCCGAAGCGCCCCCTGGCGATCGGCGGCGTCCGGGGTGCAGGGATGCCAGGTGGGATGCCCCTGGCTGCCCCTGGGATGGGTGCAGGACCAGGGGGCGGCGTGGCGGCGGGGCTGGGCGGTGCCGGGGGTCCGCCCGCAGGAGGGCGGCCCCGACGTGGGGGTCGGGCCACTGGCGGTGGATGGTCCACATCGAGGTGGGCCGGCTTGAGGCGGTCTTCCGAAACGCGGTCAGGAGTACCGCCGATGTCCAGGGTGAAGTGCTTCGCCCCGGTCTCCAGCACGTGGAAAGGCCCGTCGTACGGGGGCCGCAGTGGTGTCCGATGGGCATCGTGGCGGACGAAGACGTACTCCGCCGTGCGAAGCTCCGGGGCGACGTGCGTCGGTGGGTGCCCGTGGCATGCCGTTGGCACCGGGGCGAACCTCTGGGCGGTCTCTTGCAGAGCGGAGCGCTGCTGTGCCGCGGACCATGGTGCCGTGGAGTCGGGGAGGAACTCGCCCGGCACCCGCAGCGGTTGCCCGAAGACCAACTCCGCCGCGGATGCGCGCAGGTCCTCCTTGGGCGCCATCCGGAGGCCCAGCAGGACCCAGGGGAGCCTGTCGACCCAGCCGCCATCGCGGAGGGTGGCCCGGAGCGCGGCCTTCAATGAGCGGTGATATCGCTCACACAGGCCGTTAGCCTGGGGGTGGTAGGCCGTGGTTCGGTGCAGCCGGACCCCGAGCCCCTGCGCAACCGCCCCCAGAGCTCCGAGGTGAACTGGGGGCCGCGGTCGGATGAGATGTCTGAGGGGGCGCCGAACCGGGCGACCCAGGTGGCGATGAAAGCCTGCGCGACATCGGCCGCCGTTGTCGACGCCAAGGGCACGGCCTCCGGCCACCGGGTGGTGCGGTCCACCATGGTGAGGATGTAGGTGAAACCCCGCGAGGGGGGCAGAGGTCCCACCAGGTCCACGTGGACGTGGTCAAACCGGCGTTCCGGCACCGTGAACGGGGCCAACGGGGCCTGGGTGTGCCGGTGCACCTTGGCGCGCTGGCACGCGAGGCACGTCCTGGCCCAGCCGCGGACGGCCTTTCGGAGGCCATGCCAGACGAACTTGTCGGCGATCAGCCTTTGGGAGGCCCTCGCGCCCGGGTGGGACAGGCCGTGGATGGCGTCAAACACCTGGCGCTGCCAGCCCGCGGGCATGATGGGGCGAGGACGCCCGAGGGAGACGTCGCACAAGAGGGCCGCGCCCGCGCCGTCGAACGGCACCTCGGTGACGCGGAGGCCCGTGACGGCGGTCCGCAAGGCCTGGACGTCGGGGTCAGCGGCCTGGTCCGCTGCCATCCGGGCATAGTCGATGCCGAGGTGGACTGCGTGGGCGACGGCCCGGGAAAGGCAATCCGCCACCGGGTTGTCCTTCCCCGCGACGTGCTGGATGTCCGTCGTGTACTCGGACACGGCCGAGAAGTGACGCTGCTGCCGGGCCGACCACGGCTCAGTGACCTTGCCCATCGCGAAGATCAGCGGCTTGTGGTCGACGAAGGCAGTGAACGCACGGCCCTCGAGCAGATGGCGGAAGTGCCTGACCGCCAAGTGAAGTCCGAGCAACTCGCGGTCGAAGGTACTGTAACGGCGTTCGGGCGGGCGAAGCTGCCGGCTAAAGAACGCCAGCGGTTGCCAAGCTCCACGCACCCATTGCTCGTGCACCGCGCCCACCGCGTAGTCCGAGGCATCGGTGGTGAGGGCGATCGGTGCATCGGGCGCCGGGTGCGCGAGCATGGTGGCGTTAGCCAAGGCGAGCTTCGCGCCCGTGAACGCCGTGTCCATCTGCTCGGTCCAGGTAACGTCGCCTTTGCCCGGCTTACCTCGGAGAGCTTCGTGCAGGGGGCGCAGGAGCTGGGCGATACGGGGCAGGAACCGATGGTAAAAGTTCACCATGCCTAGGAACTCCTGCAGCCCTCTGATCGTGCGGGGGCGCGGAAACCCCTTCACCGCCTCCACCTTGGCCGGCAGGGGGACGGCTCCGTGCCTGGTGACACGGTGCCCCAGAAAATCGATTGTGGCGGCGCCGAACCGGCACTTTGCGGGGTTCACAATCAGGCCATGCTGGCCCAGGCGTTCGAAGAGCGTGCGGAGGTGGCGTAGGTGCTCTTCGCGGGACGCGCTGGCGACGAGGATATCGTCCAGGTAGACATAGACAAAATCCAAGTCGCGCAGGACGCTGTCCATCAGTCGCTGGAACGCCTGAGCCGCATTCTTCAGACCGAAGGGCATGCGCAGGAACTCGAAGAGTTCGAATGGCGTGATGACCGCCGTCTTCGGGACGTCCTCCGGCCTGACGGGGACCTGATGGTAGCCGCGTATGAGGTCCACCTTCGAGAAGAAGGACCTGCCCGCCAAACGGGCGGAAAAGTCCTGAATGTGGGGGACGGGGTAGCGGTCGGGAGTCGTGGCGTCATTGAGACGGCGATAGTCCCCGCACGGTCGCCATCCCCCGCCAGGCTTTGGCACGATGTGCAGCGGCGACACCCAAGCGCTCTCTGAGCGCCGAACGATGCCGAGTCGCTCCAGGGTAGCGAACCCCGCTTTTGCCACCGCCAGCTTCGTCGGCTCGAGGCGGCGTGCCCGGGCGTAGACCGGTGGCCCGACGGTGGGGATGTGATGGGCCACCCCGTGCTTGACGGCCCCCGCCGAGAAGGTGGGCCGCGTGAGGGCCGGGAAGCCGGCGAGGAGGCGGGTGAATGCGTCCGCTGCCGGAAGCGTACAGACCAACGTGGCCGGAACCGAACCATTCGGCAAGCCGCTTGGCAAGCCGCTCGTTGAGCTGGGCAACGCACAAGCGAGCGAGCTGAACGTCTCGGCCTGGACAAGACGTCTGCGCTTGACGTCGACCAGGAGCCCATTAGCGCACAGGAAGTCCGCGCCAAGCAGTGCCATGGGCACGTCGGCGGTGACGAACGTCCATCGGAAAACCTGCCCTCCAAACCGCAGAGAGAGGCAGCGTTTTCCGTACGTACGGATGGGCGTCCCGTTCGCGGCAAGCAGCGCGGGGCCCCCACCCGCGGCGTGCTTGTCTGACGTGCCGGCGGGAATGACACTCACCTGCGCTCCCGTGTCGCACAGGTAACGGCGCCCGGAGAAGGTGTCCGTTATGAACAGCAGGCTGCTCGAACGGCCGGCGCTCATCGCCACTATTGAGCGCCGGCCCGGGCGTTTCCCGACCCGTTGAAGGAGCACGGCGGATGACACCGCCGAGCTTCGTGGCCGAACTTGGCGTGGAACCAGCACCAGGTGGTGGAGCTGGAGGAGCGCGGCTGGCTCCGCCAGGCCGGTGTAGTTGGCGGGTTTCCCCGCGGTGGCGGTTTTCGCCGCGGCGGTGGGCGGGGCGTGGCGGCGTTCACGAGGTGCGTATCAGCATGCTGCGTATGCTGTAGAAGCTGATGCTGTGGAACATGCTGCTGAACATCAGCCTCGAGGGCCGTGACGGCCACGCCGACTCTCGCCCGCGTGTCCGAAGCGGCGAAGTACCTGTCCGCCTCGGCTGCCAATGCTCGGGGTTCCGTTAGCCCGGTCCCGGCCAACGCGAGGCGAACCTGCGCTGGAAGTTGGCGCCGGAAAAGCGCCCGGAATAGCGAACCGGGGGCTTCGTCGCCCAACAGTGACAGCATATGGTCCATTCGGACCGACGGGCGCGTCTCACCGAGCTCGGGGAGATCCAGGAGGCGGTCGGCCCGTGCGTCGTCCGTGAGGCCGAATGTGGCTAGGAGTAGCCGCTTGAGTGCCTCGTACTTGTGGCCGTCCGGTGGGTGGCGAAGGACGGACACAACTCGAGCGGCCGCGCCGGGCCCGAGGGAGGCGACGACGTGGCAATAGCGCGTGTCATCGCCGGTGAGGCGCCGAAGCTGAAATTGGGCTTCGGCCTGGACGAACCAGACTTCGGCCTGAGCCTCCCAAAATTCCGGAAGTTTGACGAAGTTGGCCATGTCAATGGCGTCGCGTGTGGAAGGATCGCTCCGGCAGATCCAACGTCGAGGGTCACCAGTAAAGCGCGGCGTTACGCGCGCTGCTTGTGAGCAAGGAGGAAGCGGACAAGCGGTAACATATAAACGTCTTTATTGTAAGAGCTCACTGTAACACTGTACTGCTCCGGGCTGGGCGCCCGGTGTATATCATGAGGCCACGCCTACCCCTGGTGCGTGGCCACCGCCCACTTGGTGCGCGGAATGATGTCACCACGCCAGTGGGCTTTTGTGTCCGCCACAACATTAACAAAATCTCGAATAATTTCAACATAATTCCAATGAACTTTTGGTTCTAAGACATCTTGAAAAGTAAGTTCACCCCCACAAAAAAAATATTCCATATTAAATGCCAAGTCTGTAGAAAGGAAAAGTTTAATGAAACACAAAAAGTAATCTTTTTAGAGAGTATTATGCAATCAATAGGTATTGTGTCCGCAGCAGATGAACACCAGCCTTGGACAAATAGCCGGACGGTCTTAGCTCTGAGGCATCCAGCCGAATATATAGTGGTTATTTTTATGGCGCGTGTGGGACAGAAGGCAGCGAAGGCGCTTGCCTGAACGGAAGCACACGGGTTTATTCCCAAACCCACAACGAATAAACGAAAACAACAAATGAAAAATGCGACACAATGAATTTAATGAAATTAAATCGAAGAATAAAATGAATGTTGAGGTAAAACCAATATTCGACTGTGAGATGTCTCCACTCAGTCACAAATACAACACACAGGGGAAAGATAATGAAAATAAAATGTTTCTTTTGGCCAGCACTCAGCTCTGGTCCCAAAGAGGACTTTTAGATGCTTGGTGGTCATTGAAGCTTGAAGCCCCACAGGCGGGAAGTGCTCAAGATGGCCGTGGAGTCGCACTCCTCGGTGCCACAAACGTGAGGTACGTTGCGAGGGCGGTCCTCTTTCGGTTCCCCCTGCCAGCTGGGGAGGCACAACGTGGACCCAGTCCACCACGACCTCAGCAGTGTCCAAAACCCCCCTCAAAATCCTGCCGACTCGGCAAAAGCGTTCCTCTCAGATGCACACATAAAGAAACAGCACCTCCCTCAACATCCGCCTCTCTCTCGAAGATTCTCCACCAATGTCCGTCTCTCTCTTGAAGCTTCTCCACCAATGTCCGTCTCTCTCTCAAAGCTTCTGCACTGGTTAGGGATGTTCAGCATGGCCTGCAGCCCAACGAAAGAGCCGCTGTCGACTCTCTCTCTCTCTCTCCGCTCACTCTCCTCCAAAGCGCACAAACTCCACGACCCAATGAAACCAACAATGACCAGTGCCCTGTTCAAGCACACGAGAGAACCACTCAAAGGCGCCAGTCTTGCTCATGCAAAAAAACCACACCGAGATAGTGACTTCTTCCTCTTGCTCAAAGCTTCTGCACGACGTCGCCCCCACCAAAGGCCGATCTCCATTGAATCACCCCATGTCCTCTTGACCAATGACGAACTTCAGGGGTGTGGCCTGCTGGCTCCGCTCTTTTGGAGGCGGGACTTACTTGCCAAATGGTTTTACCTGGCTTGTAGTGGATGGTTGTTGTTGTTTAATGGATTTTTTTATGGTGGGCCTTGTTGTAGTTGTAAAACCATAAGGAAAACCACAGGGGGTAGTCACATACTGGGGGAAAATTAACTTTAATCCCCACCTACTTAACACAGCTCCACTCCCCGTGTGAAGACACATAAACAATCTTAAGCTCTACTTTGCCTACTAAATTACAGAGATGTCTGCTACGCATCCACGGTCCATGCTATAGCTATACACTCCTATCTTTACGATGGGATTCCTTCATCTACCATTCTACCCCCACAGACATAACAGTATATTCCATCATAGATGATGTGATTCAACAACACGTTTGATAGGGGGGTCCAAAGTAATGTGCAACCTTTTATTTAACTACAATATCTTACTATAATTTACCAAATGTCTGTCTGTCTGTCCATTCGAAGGTACCGTAAAAACTGCTGAACTGATCGCAACGATATTTTGGGTGGATAATCCTGGGATCTCCAGGAGTAAAATAGGCTATTTAGTTTTCCCAATTTCAGCTTTGGTCTCCAGCATTCTCAGGTTTGGACTCCCGCATAACATTCGCGTTTGCATAACGTTCATTGTGACGATGTTTTCATTGTGACGATGTTGTTTTCCCGGGTGCCGCACAAACGGCTGCACCGATCGCTGCACAGCTGCACCGATTGGACTCGGTGACCTCGGACAAAGACCTTTTATAAGGACATGAGTTGAATCCCTGCTTGAGAGAATTCCAACCCCCTCGCCGCCATCACGGCGGTCTCTCCAACTTACAATCCCACGAGATATGCGGAAAGGACGACCCAAAACCAATATAAACATCATTAAAAGTAAAGAATGACCTCGGCCAAAGTTCAAACTACATTTAATCTCTACATGAGAGAATTCCACATAGCTATTTGGGCGGTGAATATGCTAACAGATCGCTGTCTCCATCGATCTTGCCAAGGCCGTAACAGCTATCGGCTCAAAATCCTTTTAACTGTTGACTTGGTAGTTTTTACAATGAAGGAAACATTAACAATGTTGTTAAAAGTTTATTTTGTGATTAATTTGTGATTGGAGATATGTTGTTTGGAATAAAAAAAGAGATATCGAGTTCAAGTGAATGACGACTTGCCGTGATGGTTTCTACTTTCTGAACGTGAACTTCGCGGATCGCCATATGCAGATTCGCCACGGTCCAACGATCGATGTTTCTATACGTGAACGTACCCGTTTGTTTGCGAACGGGTACGTTTTTCATGGAAGTCCTTCACGAACTTGCTGTCCATGTCTGACGTGCGACTGAAGGTGCTGCAGGAATGTGGAATTTATTGGTTTCATGCTTTAGCATTCGCCGTATCTGCATTGCCTGTTTGCTTCTGGCCTCCCACCCGTGCTACGGGTATCTCCCGAGTTTATTTTAATTAATGATTGATTGTTTTTGTCTAATAATATACAGGATTAGTTAATTTTTTGTTTATTATAGTAAAAAAAAAAGTTTCAACAAGCAATGAGGAGCAATATCATGAGTAGTTGATAAAGTGCTAAATCCAAGCACCGCACCTCTGCGTGACAGCTGCCACATAGACACTGAAGCTGCAGATAACTTGGTTGAAAACTGCAGTTGTTATGCATCTTGATTTCCTCGTCTGATGTTATTTTTCAACTCTTGCCAGTGTGTGTGGGCTTTTTCATAGACTTGAGCTTTGAGGGACCCCCATATGTAGTAGTCGGGAGGAGACAGTTCCCAGGAGGGAGACCATGGGAGTTCCTGGGAGGAGGGGGACCATGGGTTGTCCGTCCGTCTTATTCCTTTCCCCCCTATTATTTATTTCAGTCTGGTGCTGCAGTAACTGTATCTTGTACAAATACAGTTTCAGATTGTCATGTATTATTGTCCCCCGTCGCACCGCGGAGCGAAAGGGGGACTATGGTTTTCCCCTCCGTCCGTGTGTGCATCCGTCCATGTGTGCGTGCGTGCATCCGTCCATCCGTGTATGCGTGCGTGCGTAAGCGAAGGACCGAATTCTAATTTGGTGTGTGGGTGCAACCCACGTCAAAATCTAAGATGGCCACCGCCATGTATGTCTGAACCTTGTGAGCGGAATATCTTGAAAAATAAGCGAAGTACCAACCTCTAATCTGGTGTGTGGGTGTATCTAGCCATAAGGAAGAACGCTATTGAAAATTGGGTCGCCACGTCAAAATCCAAGATGGCCACCACCATATATATGTCTGAACCTTGAGTGAAATATCTTGAAAAATAAACGAACTACTAACTTCTAATCTGGTGTGTGGGTGTATCTATGCATAAGGGAGAATTCTATTGAAAATTGGGTCGCCACGTCAAAATCCAAGATGGCCGCCTTGCGTCTTCCACTTTGTCAACTCACATCACTTCACCGACGGGGGACCTAGGCGTAACGCTCGTTCTGCAGATGGTAGCGCCAGAAGTTCCGAGCAGCTGTGCAAATGGGCTTATCGAGTTTTTCAGAGAAGGATGCAAAGCTTCTCTTACAGCCTCTATCTTGCTGGGTGTTCTCAGTGAAAATTTTTGACCACTGTGTCCTTTAATTTGGTCTTTCATACTTCCAGTGTCTCTAAACTTTCAACACATTTGATGGTTTGGTATTGTGGAATTATTGCATTTGGATAGGGATTGACCCTAACGAACTGCCTTGCGTGGAAATATATGATTTTGTTGCAAGGTGCGTCCCTAAAATAAATGTCCTCTGGGGCACAGATCAATTTTTAACCATGGTTGAAACTCCTATGAAAAAAAAAATAATCGTAAATAAACTTTAAACCGTGTTCTTTAGGTGACTACAAAATAAAAAAAGTCACATTAGTAAAATTAAGACAACTGTTTGAAAGTATGCAAATCATTTTTGACCACCTTGTATATTTTGAAGATACAATGCAACTGATACATTGTCATCTTATATATACAATATATACCAGTGGTGTAGTCTACGTGATACGCAGGTATACGCCGTATACCCACTAGGAAAGATCCAGGATTTCCGTATGCCCACTTAAAAATGCGCGAGGATACGTAACAACATAGTTTCGTGACAGAACTTTCACACATTCATTCATAAAATGCGCTATATAAATAACTTTCATTCATAAAATGCACTATATGAACATATGCTCTCAATTACGTGTAGATGCATACTGGATGCATTCGTGAGTGTGGTGGTGCTTATGGGGTGTCGCTTCAGGACGGGTGTCGCTCCGGGGCGCGTCGCTCTGGGACGGGTGACTATGAGGCTGGAAGGGAAAAATCACAGTATACCCACTACAAAAAACTAGACTACACCACTGGTATATACAGTATATATATATATATATATATATATATATATATATATATACTAGCAGAAGTACCCGGCATTGCCGGGCGGGGGAGGGGAGGGGGAGGGGGAAGGGGAGGGGAGGGGAACGGGGGGAGAGCGAGCACCTTGGTAAAGCGAGCGATTTTTTTTTTCATAGCGTCATAGCGATTTTTTTTTTCATAGCGTTCATAGCGTCATAGCGATTTTTTTTTTCATAGCGTCATAGCTTCATAGCGGTCATAGCGTCATCACGTGATCGCTCTGAGCGAATCAGCGCCCACCTGCTCTGATTCCGTTGATTCCGTGCGCTGAAATGCGCTGAGGTAAATATTAATAAAAAATATGGATCGTCAAATATTTTGAGTTCAGCCATGTTCGTCCCAGGCTCAATGGCCATGTCGATGCCAAATATCAAGCACGTAAGCCTCTCCGTTTAGGAGTCTATCGGTAACATTACACACACACACACACACACACACACACACACACACACACACACACACACAAACTGTGTTTTATATATATAGATATATATACATACACACAGACTTGGCATTTAATATGGAATTTTTTTTTTTTCTTGACTTGGGTTTACTTTCTTAACTCAGTATATCAATCTGGTGAGTTTCTTTTACACTTTGGTGATTTATTTGTTAAAAGAACCATGTCACTGATTGTCTGTCGCAGCAAGAAGTCAACAACAGGATTATATCACAGGTGGCGTGGGAAAATGTACGGACAGGTGCATTTGATGATTGGCTTCACAGTCGGGTATACAAGGGTTGTTGCGTTCTGTATTAGTGGAAAACAACTGCTGCACATCTCCAAAAGTGATTGCCGCTTCCTCTGGAGATGGTCCGTCAACTCGACAATGCTGTTTGTCAAGGAGTGGTGGCTTTACGAAATTACGGCATGAAACAGCGTGCTATTGCTCGGCAGTATGGCATCACTCAAGGTCAGGTGTCAAAGATCCTGAAACGAAATGCTCAGAGGGGTGTCCCCTCTCCAATACCGAGGCCAGGACGTCCCCGCAGAACCACAAGGAGGGATGATCGCCAGCTGCACCGGTTAGTCCGCAATGGCCGTACCAAGTCAGCTAATCGGCTTAGGGCTGAGTGGCAGCAACTGACAAATGTGCCTGTATCCAGAAGGCTAGTCAACCAACAACTGGTTCAAGCAGGCTATCATGCCAGGCGTCCCCTGAGAAAGCCACGCCTGACCAGACAACACCACCAGCGCCGATTGCAGTGGGCCAGAGAGCACCGCCAATGGCAGCCAGGACACTGGAATCACGTGATCTTCAGTGACGAGTCTAGATTTCTGGTCTATCGTCAAGATGGCCGCGTCCAGTTGCGCAGACAAGTGCATGAAGCCTACAACAAAGATTGTATAGTGCCAAGAGTCCAAGCTGGAGGTGGTGGGGTGACTGTTTGGGCTGCTTTTCATTCAGGGGGCAAAACTGACCTGGTTGTTCTGAATGGAAACCTGAACCAGTTCAAGTACAGGGCCATTCTGGAAGAAACATTGCTCCCATTTGCTCGTGCAGCCTTTCAAGGAAACTTTGTCTTCCAAGATGACAATGGACGGCCTCATCGTGCTTGCATAATCCAACACTCTCTTGCTGACCGTGGTGTAGAGCATATGGAGTGGCCTGCAATGTCCCCGGATATGAATCCGATAGAGAACTTGTGGGCAGAATTAACGCGTCAAATCGACCACTTGGACCAGCAGCCGACCTCTGTGTGTGAATTGGAGCAGGCTATTGTCACTGCATGGCAAGCGATTCCTGTCTAAACCTTGGCAAATCTCGTGAACGGCATGCCTCGACGTGTACCTGCTCTCCTGAATGCTCGTGGGGGTTACACGAAGTACTGAACTGTAATTTTACTGTCCGTAATCCCAGTCGTAATTTAACTTTTGTTTTTGTTAAAAAAAAAATTGGCTCATGTGCAAAATAAAGAGATACTTCTGGAAAACGTACAGAAGTTTAACACAGTACAGTCCGTGAATTGAGTTCGATATCAGTTTACATCACTTTCAAGGATCAATTTGTTTGTTTTGAAATGTCAAATGTGTTTTTTGTTTCTTTTAAAGGTCACATTAACAAAATCTAGAATAATTTCAACATAATTCCAATGAACTTTTGGTTCTAAGACATCTTGAAAAGTAAGTTCACCCCCACCAAAAAAATATTCCATATTAAATGCCAAGTCTGTGTATATACATATATATATATATATATATATATATATATATATATATATTGTTGTGGATATGAGAATGTTTTTTTATTTTATTGTTGTGGTAAAATGTTGTTGTAAAAGGTTGTTGTAAAATATCACCCCTCCTCCCTCCGTTTGTGGTTGTATAAAGGTCAAAGGGCGTTCCCGTAGTTAGTCCATAAAACATACATGCAGGACACGATATATCTTTTTTGACAGTTATATCCTTATTATGTGTATTAGTGTAAGGCTGTGTCTTCCATTAATTGAAATACTCCATTGCACCAGTGAAAGAGATAGATTCCCTTCATTCCCACTCCCAACACTTCCATTCCCCCCCTTTCCGTCAATTGCAATTCGCATTGCCAACTGCATGTTGGGCGGTTTTCCCTTCATCCGCCATTGACCACGAGGCAGGGTTGGGGGAAGGAAGGCGGGTCCCCACCTCGTCAGAGAGGGGAGGAGTGATCCAGCCCCACTCGACCAACCATGAACAAGGGGTTTGGCTTGAGAGGGCGGGGAGAGAACGTTTGGGGGAGGTTCGAAAAGGTTGAGGGGCGGGGCCTATATACCCACGGCGGGGGTGTTCCCAAGGGAGAGGCACTGAGAGTTGGTCTGAGTCGGTTGCCAGAGGAGGGTCAGTGGTTGCGTTGGTTGCGGTGGTAAGAAGTCGGTGGTGAGAAGTGGTGGCGTCGAGGGGTCAGTGGTTGCGTTGGTCGCGTTGAGTTGTCAATGGTGAGGAGACACCAGGGCCAAGAGAGAGAAGGTGCCAAGGGCCATTACCAGCAGTTGCGCCAGAGACGGCAGACGCGCCCTGAGCTGAGCCAGAGAGGCAGCGTTGACTCCACCAGGCAGCTTCAACCCGTTACCCCGCGGGGACCAAATAGTGGTGGCATCGGTGGCCGTCAAGGTCCAGCCGACGTCCCGTGCGGGATCAAGCCCGAACCATCTGCCCCAGCTGAACCTTCCCATTCCTCCTTCCAACATTCATTCCATTCCATCCTTCTTGTATACGTGAGTTTGTTTTGTTTGTTCTGTCCCTGGGTATTTAATTAAGTCTGTAGGTAAGCTAAAATTTGCACTGTGTCACCTGCGTCTTATGTGTTGTAAATAAAACTTGATTGCTCCTTTTTGCTTGTGTGTGTAAATAATAAACCCCATTACTCGTCTGTACGTCTTCTCGTTTTATTCCTTTTCCTCTTGCATTGCGTCGTTTTTGTCTTTTCCCTCATTGAGCAGCTGTGGTGCGATACGGCCAAAGTTCTGGGTGAATCGGGTGAGTCAGGGATCCTGTAACGGTCGCGGCAATACCAAACCGCTCGGTAACTAACATCTTAATCCGCGATCTGTAACAATTGGTGTCTGGGAGTGGAATTCGGGGCCCGAACCAAATTTTTAAAAAACATCTAGACAAAATTTGGTCAAAATTACGAGCTGCCGAAATTTGTTTTTTTTTTAAAGAAAAACCCGAATTTTGAAATCGCGCCATGGCTGGTCAAGGCGACGGGATGCCGGTGGGAGAGATAGAGGGGTTAGGAGTAACCCAGGATCAAATGGAGGGGAGCAATGAGGAGGCGGTTGAGGGAGTATCAGACGCACAAAATGGCGGCCTCGCGCACATGATTATTGTGGCGCCAAATTTAGCCGCGCCCGTGACCGTAGCAGCGCCGCCGATGGATTGGGGCCTATTTATGGAACAAATAAAGGCGCTCATGGTCCAGACAAGTGAAGACCTGAGGAATGACTTGGGAAACCAAATGGGGGTAATGGGGAACCGGATGGATGCTCAGAGTGAGCAATTGGGAGTAATGAGGGACGAAGCGAGGGGTACCGGTGAGGGATTAAAACATGGGTTAACGGGGGTGGAAAATAGAATGGCTGCCCAGGAGAATCAGTTAGAGGGGGTGAAAAATGGGTTAATGGGGCTAGAAAATAGGATGGAAGACAAATTGCGGGAGATAGGGGAGCAATCCGCCAGAGAAATTAAACAAATGGGAGAGCAGATAGAGGAGGTAAAAATCGGGGTAGAAACCAAACTGGATGCTCAGAGGGATGAATTGGGACAGATGAGGGCGGCATCTACAAAATAAAGGGAGGAGATGAAGGAGGAGATACGACGAGGTGTGGGTGAGGAGGTTTCAGGGCTACGCGAGGAGGTAAAGCGAGGTGAGAAGCGTATGGAGAAAGAAGTGAGAAATAATACGGCAAAGTTACAAGGGGGAATAGAAGATCTGACGGAGGAAGTGGAACAGCTGACAGAGGGACAAACGAAGTTAGTGGAGCAGGTTCAAAGGAACACTGCAGTACTCGGAGGGTTAAAGGCGACACAAAAAGAAATTAAAAACGAATTAATAGCGGCGCAGAGGCAATGTCAGATGGTACGGGAGGAACTGACAATGAGGGTGGACGCGGTGACAGAGATAATGGAGACAAAGGACCGGCAGGTGAGGATGCACATAGAGACGGTCACGGTAGCCTTAGAGGACGAACTTGAGGAGACGCACCGAGAAATAAAAGAGGTTAAACAAAAATTAGAGGAAGTGGAAGAAGAGGTGAGTGAAATTAAGAAGAGACGGACAGAAACTAAAAGAGAAATCCAGGAGGAGGTGATGGAATATGTGCAAGGTCGGTGCTCAACTCATAATGTGATGCTCACTAACCAAATAAAAAGTTTGCAGGTGGCAAAGGAGGTGCGGAGACGAGGTACGGAGGTGAGTGGCAATGTACATGATGTAAGGAAAGATTCAGTCGGCTTGGGGGGTGGTGTAGACCCGGGTGTTCGTGAGAGGCCGTTGGTGAAGTGTGCGACAGGTCTGGTGTGCGAAGAAAGAGGTGTGCGAGAATGTCCGACCATGGGGTGTGTGAGGAAAAAGTGCACGCCGAGGAGTGAGTTTGCCGTCAGGAGTGAGTCGGTCGTAGCGCGTGTGCGAGGGGGTACATGGAAGCGCGGTGTGGTAAGTGTTACGGAGGAAGTAACGAAAGAGTGTGCGCAAAAGGATGCGCGAGAAAGGTGTGTAATGGACGGGTGTATGGGGAAAGCGCATGCTGTCAAGAGTAAGGGAGAATGCACGCCTGTGGTGAGTGTTACAGAGGGTGTAACGGGAGAGTGTGCGCGAGAAAGGTGTGTAACGGACGGGTGCATGGGGAAAGAGTGCGTTGCCGAGAGTAGTGAGAGTGAAAAGGAGCGTGAGTTGGTTGTGACAGGTGAGCGAGGATGTACACCTGGAATGGAAGGATGCACACCTGGAATGGTAGAGCGTGAGTGGGAATGCACGCTGGAATTGGTAGTGAGGCACGTGGTTGGGTGTGCGGGTGAGAGCACACCTGTGATTGTCACAAAGGAGGTGACCGAGAAAGGGGCGCGAAGAGGTGTGTTGGTGAGGTGTGCGAGCGACGAATGTGTGCCAAGGTGTTCGGTGGTCAGGTGTGTGACCAAGTCGGTGAGCGGAATGAGTGTACCGAGGTGTGTAAGAAGAGGTACGACGAGGAGCATGGAAACGGCTGCATGTATGAGCAAGAAAGGGGTGGCGTATGCATGTAAGCGTCCAGGTGAAGCATCGACGGTAACCGGTTTAGCGGTTAGAGCGACTTATAGCCGAATCGGGCCCTCGGTGCGTGCCGGGCTTCGCGTGCCGCGAGAACCAGCGGGGATCCGAGCCACGGCGGGTTCGAAAGGACCGCCGTGCGCGATCCACGCTGGGCCTCGCGTGGAACGGCCGCGTCCGGGCTCCACTAGGCGGAGCGGGCAGCCCGATAGGGAGGGTCGTCATGGCGACCACTTTCTATTGAGACGTGCCGGCAGGTCGAGATCGGGACATTGGATGGCTCCACGCCGAGGTGGTGCGTGGGATCTCGGCCCGGGTAAGCCTCCGTCCCTGCCCCGAATGCGGGACGTATCCAGCCGCGGGCACAAAAGAACCCGCATTCATTGCTCGGCTGTACGAAGCCGAGCTTTGGAAGGGAATTGGCGCACCGAGAGGATGTAATAAGTAGACGGGTGATGAGGTTAGTGGTTTGGCCCCGAAATTAGAAAGAAGCCAAATTTGATGATGAGCAATGAATGGCAAATTTTTGATTTGTTGGATTTGGACGAACAAAATTTATAGTGAGAGACCCCCAATGTGGTGGGATGGCAAATCCACCATCCCTCACAGACGGTGGGGGCAAATGCGCTATAGTTATGGGGTGTATGGCAGTGAAAACTAGCCCGGGTGGGTTAGGATATTGATAGGGATCTAGCGAAGATGACATTAGGTAACGTTAAGGTTAGTTAGTGACTGATACCTGTAGTGGGGACGCAGGTAGTTTAGTGTGGATGATAATGACGTGGGAGCGCAATAGTTTAAAGGGACGACTGGGAAGCGCAAGTTTCAGAGGGGAGTAGTTAGCTGAGATGATGCCGTGTGTGTGAGGATTGAACAGGTGAGATTGCACAGGTGTGCAACTGAACAGGTGTGTGGAGCAGTGTATGAGTGAGTGATGGTGATGTGTGTTGTGTTGACCAACTGGTCCAGGAAGAGGAGGAGGGTGCAGGTGGCACCAGGTGATTGCACAGGTGTGCAACAAACAGGTGTATGTGGCTGTGTGGAATAAATGGAGTATTGGAATGGATGGTCGTGGAGTGAGTATGGTGGAAATTGTGGAGTGGAGTGGATGGTGCGAAGGTGTGAATGGGGGAAGAGTGGACCCCCATCACGGATACCCGGGGCGGGTAGTGTAAGTGTTAGGTAGAGGGTGCAGGTAAATTGTGGTTGGATATTGGCATCTGTGGTGCGGGTAACAGAATGGTATTGTGGATGGGTGCATTAGTGTTGTGGAAATGGCTGGGCGTGTAGCCTGTTAGTGTGTGTATTTGGTTTGGGCACTCCACCACTGTGAGGATGTCGGCCAGGTGAGGCCGCAGGTGGGCTCTGGGAGCCGGTAGTTGTGGATGGGGCCCGAGGATCCGGAGGACGGACCCGGGTAGCCCAGTGCCAGAGGGCACCGAGTGGGGTGACAGAGCCAGGAGGGGCCTGCCCCCGTTAGATAGGTTAGGGTGAGGAGCTAGGTAAGCTCGGGTGGCAACTGCAGTGGTGGAGGTGTGCAGGTGGGTAGACCTGCTGGGAGAGCTACACGTCGCAGCCCAGAAATTGTGCGAGGGCACCGGGAGATGAATCGGGGGAGTGAGACCCCAAATTGAGAAGCACCACAGTTTGGTCAATGGGAATTGGTTATTAGAACCCATAGTGTAAGTGGCCAATGGATTGGCAGGGGAAGACCCCGGGTAGTGTAAAGTGTGTTAATGTCATTTAGAAAGTAGTTAGGATGAAGTCTCCTCGCACCATCTGCATCCACTCACCTGAGGTGACAGGTACTCCGCACCATGCCATGTTTAATTATTTTTACTGTGCAAATGTTTGGATTGTGAGACGCATCATGACGTGGGTGTGACATTGTGCTTTGATGTTCCATCTCTGCCTCCTTATGAGGATTGATGATGAATTTGGTGATGGCAAATTTTGAAGCAGAGGGATTGTGGAGACGAATTTGGTATAGGGGAAATATGGGGAAGACGTGACAGTAGTGACGAATTTGTAAATGTGTAGATTTTTGTACATATGGGGTAAGGGCAAGGGTAGGGTAGGCGAGAGGGGGGTGACGTACGGTAGGGACGAGCTTTCTCACTTCGCCCTCCGTACGCATTTCGCCTTGCATTGCCTTATTGATGTGTACCCTTGTGACCTTACCCCTCGCTCAATTGTCTTTCCCCTTTTGTCTCCCACATGACCTGTGCGCCATTGGGTGCCGAGGGGAGCGTGCGTGGGTCGGCCATTGTGCGCCCGAAATTCCCAGAACCAGCTGTCTGCATCGATGCACCACATTATGGACCACATGTCTGTGGCCGAGCACCACTTATGGACCCCATGGGTTGGGGCATGGCCCCTCTGCTGGAACCGGCCATGAGGGCCCGAAATCTTGCTGGCGGACCTTGGCCACAGGGCACCGATGCCCCACAGGTGAACCACATGTAGTCGGCCCCTGTGGGCCATAAATAAAATAAAAATGGACACGTTAGGTGCATTCTTTTATTGCAAATAGGCCGCCAGCAAGGGAAGATGACAACACCAGGAAAATAGTAATAACCAGCAGAGGGAACCGAAGAGCAAGAGATCACCTGCAGGGTTAGGGGTTGTTGATTTTATTTTTATGGAACACTGATGAACTATGGTGACTGCACCGATTGGTGCTTGGGTGTGTACTGGTGCGTTTTTGGGTGCTTTAATGGTGCGTCGATGCAGAGCAGACTGTCTCCCCCCCAGAAAGAACAATCACAGGTCCTGGGTTAGTCTTGTAAATAAAGTCGCGTCAATTGTAAATAATGCTTCCCACCGTCAGTGTGTAGTTTGAAGACCATTCCGCAATTCGGTTAACTGTGGGCGTAAGTCTGTTAGTCAGGGTGCAATGGAGCAGCGGGACACATTTATTTATGTTTTAAAACTGTCGCACTCAGGGTCAGGTTAAAAGTAGAGGGAACTACACCTACGTGCCACACTAAGGTAAAAGTTATAGGCCCGGGACGTGCCGAAGGGGAGGAGGGTGCAGTGTTGTGGATATGAGAATGTTTTTTTATTTTATTGTTGTGGTAAAATGTTGTTGTAAAACGTTGTTGTAAAATATCACCCCTCCTCCCTCCGTTTGTGGTTGTATAAAGGTCAAAGGGCGTTCCCGTAGTTAGTCCATAAAACATACATGCAGGACACGATATATCTTTTTTGACAGTTATATCCTTATTATGTGTATTAGTGTAAGGCTGTGTCTTCCATTAATTGAAATACTCCATTGCACCAGTGAAAGAGATAGATTCCCTTCATTCCCACTCCCAACACTTCCATTCCCCCCCTTTCCGTCAATTGCAATTCGCATTGCCAACTGCATGTTGGGCGGTTTTCCCTTCATCCGCCATTGACCACGAGGCAGGGTTGGGGGAAGGAAGGCGGGTCCCCACCTCGTCAGAGAAGGGAGGAGTGATCCAGCCCCACTCGACCAACCATGAACAAGGGGTTTGGCTTGAGAGGGCAGGGAGAGAACGTTTGGGGGAGGTTCGAAAAGGTTGAGGGGCGGGGCCTATATAACCCACGGCGGGGGTGTTCCCAAGCGAGAGGCACTGAGAGTTGGTCTGAGTCGGTTGCCAGAGGAGGGTCAGTGGTTGCGTTGGTTGCGGTGGTAAGAAGTCGGTGGTGAGAAGTGGTGGCGTCGAGGGGTCAGTGGTTGCGTTGGTCGCGTTGAGTTGTCAATGGTGAGGAGACACCAGGGCCAAGAGAGAGAAGGTGCCAAGGGCCATTACCAGCAGTTGCGCCAGAGACGGCAGACGCGCCCTGAGCTGAGCCAGAGAGGCAGCGTTGACTCCACCAGGCAGCTTCAACCCGTTACCCCGCGGGGACCAAATAGCGGTGGCATCGGTGGCCGTCGAGGTCCAGCCGACGTCCCGTGCGGGATCAAGCCCGAACCATCTGCCCCAGCTGAACCTTCCCATTCCTCCTTCCAACATTCATTCCATTCCATCCTTCTTGTATACGTGAGTTTGTTTTGTTTGTTCTGTCCCTGGGTATTTAATTAAGTCTGTAGGTAAGCTAAGATTTGCACTGTGTCACCTGCGTCTTATGTGTTGTAAATAAAACTTGATTGCTCCTTTTTGCTTGTGTGTGTAAATAATAAACCCCATTACTCGTCTGTACGTCTTCTCGTTTTATTCCTTTTCCTCTTGCATTGCGTCGTTTTTGTCTTTTCCCTCATTGAGCAGCTGTGGTGCGATACGGCCAAAGTTCTGGGTGAATCGGGTGAGTCAGGGATCCTGTAACGGTCGCGGCAATACCAAACCGCTCGGTAACTAACATCTTAATCCGCGATCTGTAACAATATATATATATATATATATACAGTCACGTGAAAAAGTAAGTACACCCCATGTAAAGTTTTGACTTTTTCAACATATTTCAACATACAGCTATTTGATCTTCATTTCATCAATATTGAAAGATAAAGGTGATATAACATAACAAATATCATGAAACATTTACATTTTGTAGTCCATTGTATAATTTAAATAAACAGAAATGCAAATTTCGCATGTGGAAAAAGTAAGTACACCCCTACATTTATCACTACTTCAAATACCTAAAATTAGAATCAGGTGCACCAACTCAGGTGCAAATGATTAGAACATCGTTAGAGAGGATCTTGGAGGAACCTGTCTTATTTAAACCTCAGACATTTCGTTTGCTATGCTCTTTGTTGTTGAAGTGTGCGGCGTCACCATGCCTAGATCAAAAGAGCTCTCTGAGGCCTTCAGAAAGAAGGTTATAGATGCCTGCGAGTCTGGGAAGGGATTTAAAAAGATCTCCAAACAATTTGAAATCAATCATTCGACTGTCCGGAAGATCATCTACAAGTGGAGAAGATTCCAAACAACTGCCAACTTGTTCAGGCCAGGCCGCCCCAGCAAGTTCAGCCCAAGAGCAGACCGCAAGATGCTGAAAGAAGTCTCGAAGAACCCCAGAATGTCATCACGGGACCTACAGGTAGCTCTTGCCACTGTTGATGTTAAAGTGCACGAGTCTACCATTAGAAAGAGGCTGCACAAATTTGATCTACATGGGAGGTGTGCCAGGAGGAAAGCTTTGCTGTCCAGAAAGAACATCAGGCTAAGACTATAAAGTTTGCCAATGAACACCGAGGCAAAGACCAGCACTTCTGGAACAATGTGCTCTGGACAGATGAGTCAAACGTAGAGCTATTTGGCCACAGTTCCAGAAGACATTTTTGACGAAAACCAAAGACAGCGTTTGACCACAATAACCTGATACCAACTGTAAAGCATGGTGGTGGAAATATTATGGTTTGGGGCAGCTTTGCTGCATCAGGGCCTGGGCAGCTCACCATCATATAATCCACTATGAATTCTTCATTGTACTAGAGGGTGCTTGAGGATAATGTGAGGTCATCTGTTGGAAAGTTGAAGCTCAACCGAAGGTAGACCTTGCAACATGACAACGACCCTAAACATACCAGTAAATCCACCAAGGAATGGCTGAAAAGAAAGAAATGGAGGGTTCTGGAATGGCCAAGTCCCAGCCAGGATCTAAATCCCATCGAGATGTTGTGGGGGGATTTTAAACGAGCTGTGCATGCAAGAAACCCCTCAAACATCGCACATCTGATAGAATTCTGCATGGAGGAGTGGGCAAAAATTTCCCCCAGTCGGTCAGACTGGTAGACAGTTATAAGAAACGCCTACTTGAGGTTGTTTCTGCCAAAGGGGGCAATACCACCTATCAGAGCCAAGGGTGTACTTACTTTTTCCACATGCGAAATTTGCATTTATGTTTATTTAAATGATACAATGGACTACAAAATGTAAATGTTTCATGATATTTGTTATATTATATCACCTTTATCTTTCAATATTGTTGAAATGAAGATCAAATAGCTGTATGTTGAAATATGTTGAAAAAGTCAAAACTTTACATGGGGTGTACTTACTTTTTCAAGTGACTGTATATATATATACTCAGAGAGCTTTTGGAAATGGCATTGCTTCCCCAATAATGATAAGTAATGTCATGATGCTGGCCTATTTGTCTGAAGTCAAGTCCAGTGTTGTCTCGTGTATTTATGTAGACGTATGTGTGTGTGATTTGTGTATTTAGCTCCATTATGAGTCTTAAACCCACCAAACAATGACAAAAAAGACTTTTGATAATAAACCTATTTCAGAACGGGAATTTTTCAAGTGGGTCGAATATAAAAGTTTTCAACTTGGAAGGATGGCTGTGAGGCCATTAGAGAAACTCCCACTGAGAAAAACCAATCCTTTTTTTAAATTTTGTATGCAAGATCGAGGCTTGTGTAAGAATGAATGAATGATCGTTTTAAGGCCATTTTCCCCGCTAGAGCAGGGGTTAGCCTTGCGGGCCCCAGGACAATCATGGTTCCCTGTTTGAGGCAATGTTTTTATGGCCGGATGCCCTTCCTGACGCCAACTCTTAGTCGCCTCTTACGATGTGCAGGGATACGGTGTACCTATTCTAAACCGGGGTACACACCGGGATCATTCATCCCAGCAAGCTGGTACTCAATTTGCCGACCTCGGAAGGATGACAGGCTGATTCAACCCTCCTGATGTTAAACTAGCGATCGACCGGGATTCAAACCCAGGATCTTAGGATCCCAAGCCTGCACCCTAACCGCCAAGCCAACATCAGCCAACACCAGGATTTTGACAAGATGGGGAGAGAGAGGGAAGCACACAAGTAAGAGCTGACATTAGTCACACAAAACATACAATAAAGGGATCTGGAGACAAGATGGGGAGAGAGAGGGAAGCACACAAGTACAACAGCAGAGAACAGGGACAGCTGGAGATCTGTGGGAGGGAGAGGGCTTGGGGGCAGGGGGCATGGGAAAGGGGGAGGGGGTGGGAGAGGTATAAAACACATGGACACTGCGAAGACTTCCAGGAAAGAGGTTGGTATTTCAAAAAAGTGGATCTGGGGTGAATTAACGGGGGTACAAAAGATCAAGGTTTTGGATGGGGGAAGACAAGAGATGGTGGTGAACAGCTGCTTTAAAGACCTGGAGGGAGGAGTGGGATTGAAGAGAGTGAGGGAGTTTGTTCCAGAGGTGGGAGAAAAGAGGAATGAAAGAGTGAAGGTGAGCAGAGAGTCTTGATTTTGGCAATTTCCCCATAAGAGGGTTGCTGGCAGAGTGGCAGATCTTGTGTGACGAATAGGAATATTTGGAGGACAGAGCACAAATAGAGCTGGGGGAGCTAGGCTGGATAGGAGTCGGTAGAATACAGAAAGACCACCTCCCTGCCTGCGGTGATTGAGTGAAAGGCCCTCACAATCAGCTTCATCGTGGGAGAATCCAATAATTCTGAAAGCTTTGGTTTCAACCGCATGAAGCCGAGCTAGGTGTGAGGCAGGAGCACCAGCCCAGAGGGGAGAGCAGTATTCCATTGAGCTGTGGATGAAAGCCTTGTATGTGGTGAGGAGCTCAGGTGTGCCAAGGAAGGACTTTGCACGATGGAGGATGCCCAGTCCACAACTGGCTTTGGAGGCCAGCTGAAATGTGGTTTTCCCAGGAAAGATCATGGCAGATAGTGAGACCCAAAAGCTTGAGTGACAGAACTTCTTGGAGAGGATTGTTGAGAAAGTAGATGGGAGGGTTGTCCAGTCGGTATTTTCGGAGAGACATGGTGTTACGGATTCGTCACTTCCGTTGTGGTGGTTTTCATCCACTGTAAATATTTCTGATTCCATGTACTATTATTGTTTTCAAAAGGTAAAAAAATTAATGTTAAAAGAAACAGGAAACCGGATCGGGAACCGGACGACGAAGAGGAAGAAGAGGGAAGAGAAGAAGGCGGTGCGAGTCGAGTCGGACAAGAAAGCCGAGCTGCTCCGAGTTCTGGAGCGAACGTTGGCGAACAACAGTCACTAGCGAACTTTCGGGTTTCCCCGGAAAGGGATTCCTGCGACAGAGTGGTTATCGCTGTGACAGATTAACCTGCGTGTCAGGTTTTGCGATCGATTCAGGAGAGAATCATCGTTGTGCCGTTGCGCCACGAGACCGGGCCGTCGGCCATTTTGACTCGCGCAGGACTTGGGTCGCTCACGGTTTCGTCTCGTTTCGACCATTTTCACCGCCTTCAGACGTCGATCTGGGGTGTGTGTGTGTGACGTGGCTTTTGAGTGGAAAGTCTGCGTGTCGCCGACTGTGAGCTGTGGAACGTCCATACCCGAGGGTGTGATCTCTCAGTCGCCTGGAGGGCGCCTTTGGATTTCCCAGTCACCTTGAGGGCGCCTTTGCCCCACTTTGGCAGTGGGACTGTTCTTGCCATCCGAACGGGATTCTGGTCTCGATTGGACATCGTACTGGCGATCGCTGGAGCGAATCAACTTTAGCTTGGAGCCGGGAATAAGAGACATTGGGAATGTTCTTGGTTCACTCACTTGGAGCACAGTGAGTTATATATTACGAAACTGATGGTACCATCATAGGACATATTGATTGTACTTTTGATTCCTATTATTGTTGTACTGTTATTCTTGTGTGATCTTAATACAATATTTGTTTGTGAGTAACAATTGGGGTGGCTTCTCCATTGATCTTTGACATACAGAATAACACATTTTTCTGCCGTGACTCCTCTCGGGGCTCGGAGGTACACCGTGACCAGGGGGTCGGGGAGGAGCACGTAACAGAAATTGGGGGCTCGTCCGAGAAATTGGGAACTCGTCCAAAATTGGCCCAAATTGAAATAGGGGTCCTCGTCCGGGATAGAATTCCCTCACATTCCCAAAATTCCCAAATTTGGAATTTTTCTAACGTTCCCAAATTTTTCAAAAAAAAAAAAAAATTGGAAAATTTTTGTGTGAAGGTTAACAGGTGCTAACTAATAGTCACCATGGTATTTGACGCAGAACAGTTTGCGGCGTCCCCTAATGAGGCACAGTTCCAAGCGTTAAAAAGATCGGAACTCTTGATATTGGCCAGACATTTTAACTTGGAGGTCCGAGTTAATATGAAGAAAGCAGAGATGCAGACATTGGTGGTAGAATCTCTGGTGTGACAAGGAACATGGACAGAGGTAGCCTTGGATTGGTTACCCGAGGAAAAAGAAAATGTGGAGCTCCGGAAAATGGAGATGCAACCGCAGAGCCGGGAAAGGTTAAAAGCAGTGGAAAGGAGAGCTGCAAGGGAACTCGAGGAAAGAAGAGTAGAACAGGAACGAGAACTTGAGGAAAGAAGAGTAGAACAGGAACGAGAACGCGAGGAGAGAAGAACCGAGGAAAGGAGAGCTGAAGAAGAAAGAAGAGCAAAGGATAGAGCAGAGGAAAGGAGAGCCGAAAGGGAATTAAAGGAACGTGACATGGAGTATCAGAAGGAAGTTAAACTCAAGGAGCTGGAATTAATGGGAGAACGGAGAGAAGTCGTATCCATGCCGGCTAGTTCGACAACTAGTCAGAACACCTGGGATGTGGGTAGGCATGTGAGGCGAGTTCCACCCTTCAATGAAAAGGAGGTAGCCAAGTTTTTTTTACATTTTGAGAAAGTGGCTCAAATGCTAAAATGGCCTGTGGGGTCCTGGACTATGTTAGTGCAAAGTGTTCTGGTGGGTAAAGCTCAAGATATCTTTTCGGCTTTACGGATTGACAAATGTACAGATTATGAGGAAGTGAAGAAAGCCATTCTCAAAGCCTATGAATTGGTCCCTGAAGCTTCCCGGCAAAAATTCCGGAATGCCAGGAAGAGGGAGAGTGAGACCCATGTGGAGTTTGCCAGAATGAAGGAAACCATGTTTGATCGGTGGTGTGATTCGAAGGGGATTGGGAAAGACTTCAAACTGTTGCGACAATTGATCTTGGTGGAGGAATTCAAACAGTGTGTCCACGCGGACATTAAAGTACATCTGGAGGAAAAGAAGGTACCAGAGTTGTACGAGACAGCAACCGTAGCAGATGACAATGCCTTCACACATAGGATGGGGTTACACAAACCTAACTTCCCGCCTAGAGTTCGCCAGGGGAGTTATGGTACATCCGGTGCGGAGAACGAATATTCATGGAGGCAGCCTAGAGATGATTATGAAGACAAATCTGATACCGCGACTTTTAGGGATCAGAAGACTACAGTTCCAAGACAGACTTATCTTCCGGAGGGCCCGAGGCAGACCTCGAGTTTTTCCCCCGGGCCTACTTGCGCTTTTTGCAAGAAACCTGGGCATTTGATGTCCCAATGTTACACCCTGAAAAGGAAAAATCAGGAGTGGAGTCAGACTAGTACAACTCCGAATGCATTGGCAAATGCGAGAAATCGTCCTTGGAGGACAGTGCCTTGTGAAGGTTCCCATGCCCAAGTTACGGCATCACAGAACGACCTTGTTCAAGAGGGTTACAAACCTTTTATTTCAGAGGGGTTTGTGTCACTGGATGGAGACTCGACGAACCAGAGACCTGTTAGGGTATTGAGGGACACAGGAGCACATCAATCTTTGATGCTTGAAGGCATTTTGCCATTGTCAGAGAAGACAGCAACTGGTGTTAGTGTTCTTTTACAGGAGGTTGGTGGCTATGTTAAAGCTCCACTTCATGTCATCTATTTAAAGTCTGATTTGGTGTCAGGACCGGTCACCGTAGGTTTACAAGCCACTCTACCTGTAGACTCTACAGTGTGGAGGGAATGTCTTTTGTCATCGGGAATGATTTGGTCGGTGGTCAAGTTTCTGGTAATCCAATGTTTGTTGAAAAGCCTAGTATGGAAAATAACACTGCACAGTTAGAGCAAAAGATTCCGGGTATCTTTCCATCCTGTACCGTGACTCGTGCTATGGGTCGGAAGCGCTCTGAAGAGAAGAGGAAGGTACTGACGTCACGCTTTGCACAGACACGTCTTGTCGAGTACCCTGAAACTAAGTGTCAGCACACACAAGTCAGGGATGGAGGCAATGTTGGCAAGCTCTTTGTTGGTGGACTGAACTTTGACACAAGAGAAGATGTTCTGGACTCTGTCTTCGGCAAATATGGACCACTCTTGGAAGTCCTGCTGATAAAAGACAGGGAGACGCAAAAGTCGAGACGGTTTGGCTTTGTCACATTTGAAAACACAAAGGACGCCAAAGATGCAGAACAGGATTTGAATGGCAAGAATTTGGATGGTCGGACCATAACAGTAGAGAAGGCAGGCCATGGGCATCGAGGGGGCTACAGAGGAGGAAAATGTGGAGGTAGTTTCAGGGGTGGCTATGGCTCCCGGGGTGGGAGTCGTAGTTTTGGTGGTGGCCGCAGTCGAGATTACTCTGGAGGCTCCCAGAGTTACGGCAGCTCCCAAAGGGATGATTATCAGGGTAGTGGCCGAGAAGGAGACCGCTATTCACGTGACTACAGCGACAAGCGCTCCAACCGTGATTATTATGAAAGTTAGGAAGAGTTTGAAGCACTGAATGCTGCGGAGCAGCCGAGCCAAGATTCCTACATGGATTAACCGTTATCTCCACGTTCCTAAAGGCATCCATGTAGTGAATACTTCCAGGCCTCACCACCCAACCACCATGAAACCTGGCTCTCAGCTCGGCCTCCTTCAAAAAGTGCCATAGATTTACTTTGTTTTGGATTTCACTGATCACAACCCCTTAACCTTCATTCAAAAAAATGAAAAATAAAAAATCAGAGGTTGATGAGATGGAGTTTGGCTTTGCAGGAGTTCAACTTGGAAATTGAGCATGTAAAGGGCAAGGACAATGTCGCTGCTGATGCTTTGAACTGACAGCTGATGCTGTCCAGAGTGACCTAACTTTGGAAATTTCTGCAGGTGGTTTGGAAGTTTTGTTGCTTTATTTTTGGGAAATAGTAATTATTGTTGCTCACGTGAATTGATGATTTGGGTGTGAGTTTTACTTTTGTTTGTTGGGAGAGTTTTTGCCTGCAAAGAAAGTTGTCACTATGTTCCAACTTTCTTTCTGGAGGGGGGGAAGTGTTACGGATTCGTCACTTCCGTTGTGGTGGTTTTCATCCACTGTAAATATTTCTGATTCCATGTACTATTATTGTTTTCAAAAGGTTTATTGTTCATGAACTGTTTTCAAAAGGTAAAAAAATTAATGTTAAAAGAAACAGGAAACCGGATCGGCAACCGGACAACGAAGAGGAAGAAGAGGGAAGAGAAGAAGGCGGAGCGAGTCGAGTCGGACAAGAAAGCCGAGCTGCTCCGAGTTCTGGAGCGAACGTTGGCGAACAACAGTCACTATGGAACTTTCTGGTTTCCCCGGAAAGGGATTCCTGCGACAGAGTGGTTATCGCTGTGACAGATTAACCTGCATATCAGGTTTTGCGATCGATTCAGGAGAGAATCATCGTCGTGCCGTTGCGCCACGAGACCGGGCCGTTGGCCATTTTGACTCACGCAGGACTTGCGCTTCGCTCACGGTTTCGTCTCGTTTCGACCATTTTCACCGCCTTCAGACGTCGATCTGGTGTGTGTGTGTGTGTGTGTGTGTGACGTGGCTTTTGAGTGGAAAGTCTGCGTGTCGCCGACTGTGAGCTGTGGAACGTCCATACCCGAGGGTGTGATCTCTCAGTCGCCTGGAGGGCGCCTTTGGATTTCCCAGTTGCCTTGAGGGCGCCTTTGCCCCACTTTGGCAGTGGGACTGTTCTTGCCATCCGAACGGGATTCTGGTCTCGATTGGACATCGTACTGGCGATCGCTGGAGCGAATCAACTTTAGCTTGGAGCCGGGAATAAGAGACATTGGGAATGTTCTTGGTTCACTCACTTGGAGCACAGTGAGTTATATATTACGAAACTGATGGTACCATCATAGGACATATAGATTGTACTTTTGATTCCTATTATTGTTGTACTGTTATTCTTGTGTGATCTTAATACAATATTTATTTGTGACTAACAATTGGGGTGGCTTCTCCATTGATCTTTGACATACAGAATAACACATTTTTCTGCCGTGACTCCTCTCGGGGCTCGGAGGTACACCGTGACCAGGGGGTCAGGGAGGAGCACGTAACACATAGCAAGAGTGTGTTTTTTTTTTTTGTTTTGTTTTTTGTATACTGAATCGAGGCTCGTGAAAGAGCTAACATTTATTTCACAAACAAATTAACCAGACAAACAAAATATACAAAAAGAGGGAGCGGAAGACAAGATGGGGAGAGAAGGGGAAGCACACAACCACAACATTTCAGAGCAGGGAGAAGTGTGGGAGGGAGAGGGCTTGGGGGCAGGAGGCATGGGAAGGGGAGGGGGGGGGGGGGAGAGGTATAAAACACAAGGGGACCGAAATTAGCGGGGGTAGAAAAGATCAAGGTTTTGGATGGGGGAGGATAAGAGATGGTGGTGAACAGCTGTTTTAAAGACCTGGAGGGTGGAGTGGGATTGAAGAGAGTGAGGGAGTTTGTTCCAGAGGTGGGAGCAAAGAGGAATGAAGGAGTGAAGGTGAGCAGAAAGTCTTGATTTTGGCAGTTTAACCATAAGAGGGTTGCAGGCAGATCTTGTGCGACCTGTAGGAATATTTGGGGGACAGAGCCCAGAGAGGGCTGGGGGGGGCAAGGCCAGAGAGGAGTCGGTAGAAGACGGAAAGACCACCAACCTGCCTGCGGTGAGTGAGTGAAAGGCCCTTGGAGTTAGCTTCATCGCGGGAGATTCCAATGATTCTGAACGCTTTGGTTTCAACAGCGTGAAGACGGGCTAGGTGTGAGGCAGGAGCACCAGACCAGAGGGGAGAGCAGTATTCCATAGAGCTGCGGATGAAAGCCTTGTATGTGGTGAGGAACTCAGGTGTGCCAAGGAAGGACTTCGCACGATGGAGGATGCCCAGTCGGCGACTGGCTTTGGAGGCCAGATTTGAAATGTGAGGATTGTGAGGATTTGTCAGGATTGAAAGACATGTTCCACTTGTTTGACCAGTCTGTGATTTTGTCCAGGTCTGCAGAGAGTGAGGAGGCTGCAGACTGCCGATCTGAGGGATGAGGAATGGAGTGGCAGAGAGTGGAGTCATCAGCAAAGAGATAGAGAGGATTTTCCAGAGAGTCGGAGAGATCATTGATGAAGACCAGAAAAAGCACAGGAGCCAGAACACTGCCTTGGGGAACTCCAGCCTGAACAGGAAGGGGAGATGAGAGAAATCCATTCAGGGCCATACGTTGACTATGACCAGAGAAGAAGTACGCAAGCCATGCGTGGAGATTTCCATGGATACCATCGGAGGAGAGTTTGGTGAGCAAAGCGGGGTGCCAGACCGTATCAAAGGCACGTGATATGTCAAGGGAGACAGCTCTGATTTCCTGTTTGGCATTGAGGACCTCCATCCATTGTTGAGACAGCAGAAGCAACATGTCCAGAGTAGAGTGATCTGATCTGAAACCAAATTGATGATCAGAGATCAAGCCTTTGGAGAAGAGGAAAGATTTGATATCCGAAGCAATGATGGATTCTAAGACTTTGCTGATAATTGGGAGATGGCTGATTGGTCTGCAGTTGTAAGGATCTGTTTTTGCACATTTTTTGTGCAAAGCGGTAATGTTGGATGATTTCCAAACTGATGGCAGATGACCTTGAGCAAAAGAGAGGGTGAAGAGAATAGAGAGAGGGTGTGAAAGAGCGGCAGAGCAGGATTTTAGGACACGTGGGCTGATGCCGTCTGGTCCAGTTGCAGAATCAGAGTCGAGGTTTGACAGAAACTTCTCCAGCTTGTCAGGAGAGAAGGACACAGAGTCCATGAGCAGCTGGGTATGACTGGCTGCGGTGGATACAGAGAGAGAGAGACGGGTTTGGGACACAATATTTTGAGGCAAACACAGAGTTGAGGCATTCAGCTTTTTCACGTGCGGAGTCAGCTGATGTGAGGTAAGGGAGGTGGTGGAGGGGGAACAAACACCAGAAACAGATTTGACCAGACACCACCAGGATTTAGAGGAAGGAGACAGGTTTGAGAGTTCAGTCTTGAGAGTAGAGAGATATTGTGTCCTGGCTCTCCTAAGGGTAGACACACTTGTTCCGAGCTTGGTGGAAGGAACTGAGATTGCCTTCAGTTGGATTAGCCTTCCAAGAGGCAAAGTAAAGTTCTTTCAGGGCAACTGCCTCACCACAAGATTCAGTGTACCATGGACGGGAGGAAGGGTATGACAACTGAAGACGAGATGGGATAAATCTGTGCATGAGAGAGAGAGCAGTTTACTTTGGAAGAATTCCCAGGAAGAGTTGATGTCAGAAGCAGTAGAGATGGGAGACCAGTCCAGATGATTGATGGCTGCTTGAAGACAATGCCAGTCGGCCTGAGTGAAATGCCAGACACGTCGACGCTGAGGAGGCTCTCTGAGAATAGCCAGAGAGACATCCTTTTTAACAAGCACATGATCAGAAGAACCGATTGGAGCAGAAGAAGAGCAGCAGACATTGGCAGGGAAGTTTGTCATAACCAAGTCAAGAAGAGAAGATGCTCCGTTGACGAAGATCTTGGTCGGGAAATTGACAGATTGTGTCAGTCCCAATGAGTCGCAGAAGTCATTTGCTGAGGTGCCATGGCTGGTGAGAGCGGTACCCACACCCAGCCAGCTGGCATGATGACAGTTGAAGTCACCACATATGAGGAAGAGTGAGAGTTGGGATCAGTGGATAGAAGTTGGTCCATGTTGTCAGACAGAGAGATGTAGATGGAGTCATCACTGTTTGGAGGATGGGACAAAACACATACGAAGAAAAGGTGGGAGCGGAGAGGAGGCCATAGCCAGAGGAACTCCTGGGGGTGGGGTGGAGAGAGGGCAGTGCAAGGAGAGTGAGGAAGAGAGTTTTTGATAAAGATATGTTACGGATTCGGCCCTAATGATTGTTGTTATGATTGTTGTTGTTGGTTCAAAGTATTCTGGTGATTGTGGTTGAAGGGAAAGGGTTATTACAGTTAAAAGATTTAAAAGCGCTCCTGGTAAAATGTGGCCGGAAATCCGGATCGTGACCAGAAGAGGTGGAGCGAGGAAGAAGAGGCGGTAGGAGATCGTGAGGAGACGTGGTTGTTGAAGCTCCGGACCGAGCGGTCAACGTACAGTGCGAGTGAACTTTGCGTCCTTGAAGGGAAGTTCGGGCGATAAGAGATATCGCCAGAGTGCGTGGAGCCTGTGTCGTCGGGTATCCTCATTGAGGTTCCGGAAGATCCTGGCCTAAAAGCCCGGGTTTGAGTGAAAGCCGTCCGCCATCTTCGCCACGCGAGCAACCTGCAGTGAACCGGGGTTGGTCGTGTCGGCTGGGCATTATTCCCCGGTGGTTTGCCGGGGACGGCTGTGCCAGAAAGGGCACTTGAGAATTATACGGAGGCTCGCGGATTGAACCGCCAACGTGTACGTCGGAGCGTGTCTTTGTGAGGTTCCTTTCCACCGCTATATTGCTGGGTGCTGAACAACGTGACCTCGGGGTCGTCTCGATCGCCTACGCCTCAATTGACTTTGATCGGGCCTTGACTCCTCGATCGCGGGAGCGCACAGAGACATTGGGACTTCGCCCTGGAGGGGTGCAGAGACATTGGGGAGGTGCCGTGAGTTTGGGGTTAAGGGGCTTGATAAGGTTACCACCGTAAGATCTGATAGTAGGGGTGATTGCCCCCATTGTTGTAGGGCTCTTTTTGTGTGATTTCTAATATATTATTGTTTGTTCATAACCTGGTGTGGTTGCATTATTGATTTGACTGTTTCATTTGCTGGTTCCATTGAGGGTTTCATTATTTGCTTGATTTCAACCAAGGATAACACATCTTTCTGCCGGGGACCCTCTCGGGGTTCGGAGGTCTACCGAGACCAGAGGTAAGGGGAGGACCCCGTAACAGAAATTGGGGGCTCATCCGGGATATAAAAATTCCTAAATTTAGTCCGGGAAAGAATTCCCTAACATTCCCAGAATTCCCAAATTTGGAACTTTTTCCAACATTCACAAAAATTTTCCAAAAACAAACAACAACAAAAAAATTAAATGTTTTTTTTGTTTGTTAAAAAATTATTGTGTGAAGGTTAACAGGTGTTACCAGTAGTCGCTATGGAGTTTGACACAGATACGTTTACAGTGACCCCTAGTGAAGCACAGTTCAGAGCGTTAATAAAATCGGACCTCTGGAAATTGGCCAAACATTTTAGCTTGGAGGTCCGAACTAATATGAAGAAGGCAGAGTTTCAGACAGTGGTGATACAATCTATGGTGGGATTAGAAGCTTGGGAAGAGGTAGCCTGGGATTGGTTACCAGAAGAGCAAGAAAATGTGGAGCTCCGGAAACTGGAGATGCAATTACAGAGCCAGGAAAGGGAAAAAGCACAGGAACGAGAACTCCAGGAAAGGTTAAAAGTACAGGAAAGAGAACTCCAGGAAAGGTTAGAAGAGAAAAAAAACAGAGGAAAGTAGAGTGGAAAGAGAACTCCAGGAAAGGTTAAAAGTACTGGAAAGAGAACTCCAGGAAAGGTTAGAAGACAAAAAAAGCATCGGAAAGGAGAGCTGCAAGAGAACTCGAAGCAGAGGAGAGAAGAGCCGAAAGGGAGTTAAAGGACCGCGAATTGGCGCGTCAGCAGGAAATTAAAGTCAAGGAGCTGGAGTTATTGAGAGAACGGGGAGAGGTACCATCCCTGCTGACTGGTTTGACACCTAGTCAGAACACCTGGGATGTTGGCAGACATGTGAGGCTGGTTCCACCCTTCAATGAAAAGGAGGTAGCCAAGTTTTTTCCACACTTTGAGAAAGTGGCTCGACAGTTAAACTGGCCCGAGGAGTACTGGTCCATACTAGTGCAAAGTGTTCTGGTGGGTAAAGCTCAAGAGATTTATTCGGCTTTACCGATTGACCAATGTGCAGATTACGAGGTATTGAAGAAACACATTCTCAAAGCCTATGAATTGGTCCCGGAAGCTTACCGGCAAAAATTCCAGAATACCAGGAGGAGGGAGAGTGAGACCCATGTGGAATTTGCCAGAGTGAAGGAAACCATGTTTGATAGGTGGTGTGATTCAAAAGGAGTTGGGAAAGACTTCGAACTATTGCGACAATTGATCCTGGTGGAGGAATTCCAACAGTGTGTCCACGAGGACATTGAAGTTCATCTGGAGTAAAGGAAAGTACCAAAGCTGTACGAGGCAGCCACCATGGCAGATGACTATGCCTTAACACACAGGATGGGGATCCACAAACCGAACTTCTCGCCCAGACCTAGCCAGGGGAGCTATCGTACATCAGGGGCGGAGAATGAAAATCCATGGGGGCGGCCTCGGGATGAAAATGAGGTCCACTTTGACACCACGACTTCTAGAAATCAGAAGACTGCGGTTCCAAGACAGACCTATCATCTGGGGGACTCGAGGCAGACCGCCGCCCCCATGCCTTGTCAGACCACGAGGTTCTCCTCCGGGCCTACTTGCACTTTTTGCCATAAACCTGGACACTGGATGTCCAACTGTTATGCTCTGGGAAAGGAAAATCAGGAGCGTAGTTCGACTAGTACGACTCCAAATGCGATGGCCATTGTGAGAAATCGCCCTCAAAAGGGTTACCAACCATTTATTTCCGAGGGGTTTGTGTCACTGGATGGAGCCTCGACTAACCGGAGACTGGTTAGGATATTGAGGGACACAGGAGCACATCAATCTTTAATGCTTGAAGGCATCTTGCCATGGTCCGAGGAGACGGCAACTGGGGATAGTGTTCGTTTACAGGGGATTGGTGGCTGTGTTAGTGCTCCACTTCATGTCATCCATTTGGAGTCCGATTTGGAGTCCGATTTGGTGTCAGGACCGGTCACTGTCGATTTACAAGCCACGCTTCCTGTAGAGGGAGTATCGGTTGTTATCGGGAATGATTTGGCCGGTGGTCAAGTTTATGGTAACCCGATGGTTGTTAAAAAGCCCAGTAGGGAAAATAACACCACACCAGTTAGGGATGGCGACAAGTTTAGCAAGTTATTTGTAGGTGTACTGAACTTCAAAACATTGGGGAGGTGCCGTGAGTTTGGGGTTAAGGGGCTTGATAAGGTTACCACCGTAAGATCTGATAGTAGGGGTGATTGCCACCATTGTTGTAAGGCTCTTTTTGTGTGATTTCTAATATATTGTTGTTTGTTCATAACCTGGTGTGGTTGCATTATTGATTTGACTTTCATTTGCTGGTTCCATTGAGGGTTTCATTATTTGCTTGATTTCAACCAAGGATAATACATCTTTCTGCCGGGGACCCTCTCAGGGTTCGGAGGTCTACCGAGACCAGAGGTAAGGGGAGGACCCCGTAAGAGATAGCAACCCCACCACCAGGACGAGGCTCAGGTCTCTCATACTGGAGGAGGGAGTAACCAAGAAGAGATATTAAGGAATCAGAGACATCGTGAAGGAGGTAAGTTTCTGTTAAGCAGATTATGTCTGGTTTGTCAGAAGGAACCTGTCTGGAGAGATCAATCAGCTATGAGCGAAGGCCCCGGACGTTTGAGGTCCATACCGTTAAGGATGAGGGAGGGGGAGCATCGGGTGCAGGACAGGGGAGGGGAGGGGAGGGGTAGGGTAAGATGAAGGGTGAGAGCGGGAGGTAGGGAGAGCTGTTGATAGTGTGTCAGAGATTGCAGAAGAGTTAGGAGAAAGGGAAGGATGAGGAGGACAAAAGGTTTGATGGTGATGGGATGAGGCACAGTGAGGGGTTGTTTGAGGCGGGGGGGGGGGGGGGGATAGCAAAGTTGAAGGTTGGAGGAGGTGGAGGTATGAGATAGAAGGGAGAGGAAGTAGGGAGGTGGCAGCTTTGAGGAGGAGGGGGAAGGAGGGAGATTTGGAGAAAGATGGTACTGGGGGAGATTTGAAGGGGAGGGATGAGGGGGAGTTTTGAAGGAGAGGGGAGAGATTTGAAGGGGAGGAGAAAGGGGGGAGATTTGGAGATGTGGGGCGAGGGAGGAATATAGGAGGGGAGGGGTGAGGAGGACAATTGAAAGGGAGGGGTGAGGGGGGAGTTTTAGAGGGGAGGTGAGGGGGCAGTTTATGAGGGGAGGGGTGAGGGGGAGTTTCGGAGGGGAGGTGTGAGGGGGGAGTTTGGAAAGTGGATGATTAATGAAAAAGGAACATTTATTACAAACTGGGTTTATTGTGATTTTCAAGTCAGAGATCCATTTTAAAACGATAGAGGAGGGGTGGAATGAAGGTGAGTTTAGAGAATGTAGAAAGGAAGGATTGTAAGAGATTGAATTTTTTTTTGAAGTGGAATGAATTGAAGAGGAAATTGAAAAAAGCCTTTTAAATAGGACGAAAAACAGCGTGTTGTAATAAACCACTGAATAAAACATTGCAGGGGGAAATTGAAACATATTTGAACAAAACCGTGAAAAACAATCTGGGAAAAGTCCCTAAGTGAGGACGTGGATTTGAGAAAGAAGGAGAAAGGGTTGAATGAGTATGGAGGAAACTAGAGTTGGAAAGGCTGGAGAGGTGGAAGAAAAAGGAGATAAAGAGGGCGGGGCACAAGGCGAGACAAGGGGGCGAGAGAACAAGCACGTGTCCGCAGGAGAGAAATAATTAATAAAGTAATTTTTTTGGGGGGGGGTTTAAAACGTTAGACAAAGGGTAATATGTTCGTGGGAGGTAAGGGGAGAAAAGAAGATCAAAGAAACAAGCAAATACAGCGAAGGAAATAACTTATATTCACAAAATACCGACAGGGGGAGGGAGCCTAAAGAGACCAGGCGAACAGAGACCACAGGTGCGAACAAAAAACGACTACTTACACACAAGTTTGCAATAATTACAAAACCAAAACTAGAACCGTAAACTGGGGCTACTTTGAACATTTTTTTCCTTTCCCATAGAACCCTGGCTAATGTAATAAATATATCTCACTCCTTTCATTACTCAAATAGGGGGACTGAATGAAGCTAATGATAGCATGCATCAAAACTGCTTAGCTGTGCATATAAAAAATTTTTTTTTAAAAGAAATTAGGTGTTCACAGTAACCCCGTGAATGGGGCTACTTTGAATCTGTGTGAATTTGCTATACATAGTTAAAGGAACCCCTCTGTTGGGGTGTCATTGAACGCTATAACTGTTTTAAAAAATAAAATGAATCATAAACAACATTTCAGAAAACATTTTTCAAATAATACCGGTACTGGATATCAATTTTGGATTGTGAAAAATTTGAAAATCGGCATAATGAGGAATATGACAACATTTTATCATAAAACTTCCGTTAACAATTATATTACTTGTATTGCGCTTTACCAAGGCAATACAATCACAAGAAACATGTGAAATTACAGTAATACGGTTCCAATAGTGAAGAACAAATCGACGGAATGGACGGTGCAAAATAACCCTTTGTATAGAGGTCATATCACATTGGGGTATGTGTCCCCACCCTCCCCTCCTACTGCATTTTAAAGTTTTGCAGTTCCTTCGCATTGAATGTAAGTCCATCCCTTCTTTCCTCTTTTGGGGGACTCAGCAGTCTAACCAACTGGTTTACAGTAACATTACCCTCATCAGGTACGGATGGCCAAACAAATTTATTGTCAACTTTCTTCGATGACCTCATGAACTTCATAGTGCATTCATCTTCATCGACTATCACTAATTTGGCCACATAAAATTTGACATAAGTTTTCACTTGGAATTTTACAACATAATAGTTGCCAATGGATGGTCATCTGGCAGGACTTCCTCTTCAGACTCGATGCTATCACTTATCTGATCCTCGCTTTCTTCTACTTCGCTTGATTCTGTCTCTGCGTCATCAATGCTGCCATCATCACTCTGTGACCCATGACTGATTATGTCATCGATGGCATTGCTGGTTGGTTCCTGTAAGTCCTCTGCACTTATGCTTTTCCCCGGCTCTACAGATATTTTCTTCCTTCTCTTTTTGGGGGGATCTTGCTGGTCTCCAACCCCACGCATATTCTTCAGAATCCCTACGACTACTTCTGACACTGTTGTAGGTATGGCAGCATCATTTTCGTCACAAAATGCAGTAGGAGGGGAGGGTGGGGACACATACCCCAATGTGATATGACCTCTATACAAAGGGTTATGATGCTGATCTCGCGAGATCTTGGAGACGGCGGCAGGGATTTTCGAAGCTCCACACGGTCTCCACGTTTTTCGAAGTTAAGTCTGTTCACAATTGTATTTTGTCGAAACTGTATTTATCTTTCGGTGTGTGAAGTTATTGTGTGCAACTTTGGTTGTTTCTCGGTGTTTATCTTTCATAAATTGATCGTCTGTTTGCCGTGTCGCGAGCAAGGCCTTGTACAGTGTGCACTGTACAACCTTGAGGCTTTGTTTTTCTCTCAGTGGTCCGTCGTTTGTGATCCAATAACTTTCGTTCTCTGTATTCCCAGTCTTTTCACCCATAGCCTACTTCCTTGTGTAAATCTCAACTCAAAAAAAAAAAAAAAAAAAAAAAAAAAAAAAAACATTTCTTTCTCTGTTCTCATTCGTTTATTCATTCTTATTCGTTCGTTCGTTCTTCGACCACGTGTTTCTCCCCCATTTCCCCAGATAGTTTTCACTCATTAACCTTCAATGTTTACACTTTCCCCTCAAGTTATGTATTCCGTCATATTTTATAACACCTTTTTCTTCTTCTTCTTTAAAAGGCTGCTTTCGACTTGCTCACCAAATCAATTCATCCCAAAAAAAAAATCCATCTCCTATAGTGCCTTTTTTCTACATTCCCTAAACTCTCCTGCACTCCATCCTCCATCCAGCGTCCTTAAACGTATTTTTAACTCGAAGGTCACAAGAAACTCATTTTGCAATAAATGTTCGTTTCCCATAAATCGTACACTTTCAAAAATCCAATCTCACCCCTCCCCTCCAAATCTTCCCCATAACCCCTCCCCTCCAAATCTTCCCCATCACCCATCCCTTTCAAATCTCCCCCCTTGCCCCCTCCCCCCTAAACTACCCCCTCACCCCTCCCCGCCAAGACGCCCCCTCGCCCCTCCCCTCCTAGACTCCTGCCTCACCCCTCCCCTCCAAATCTCCCCCATATCCCATCCCTTTCAAATCCCTCCCCTTGTCCCTTCCCTCCCAAACTCCCCCCTCACCCCTCCCCTTCAAATCTCCCCACCCTCATTGCTTCTCAATTTCCCCCCTCTCACTCCCCCTCCTCAAAGCGTCCTCCCCGCTTCTTCCCCCTTCAAACTCTCACCTCCATCTCCCCCAACCTTCTGCCTCGCTCTTCCCCCTCCTCAAATAACACCTCATTGTGGCTCACCCAATCACCATCAAACCTTTTGTCCGCCCCATCCTTCCCTTTCTCCGAGCTATTCTGAAATCTCTGACACACCTTCAACAGCTCTCCCTACCTCTTCCACCTCTTCCACATCTTACCCTACCCCTCCTCCCCCCTGTTCTGTATCTGATGCTCCCCCTTCCTCTTCATTAACGGTATGGACCTCAAACATCCGGGGCCTTCGTTCAAACTTAACTGATCTCTCCATACAGGTTGCTTCTGTCAAACCAGACGTGATCTGCTTAACAGAAACTTTCCTCCTTTATGATGTCTCTGATTCCATAGTATCTCTCCCGGGCTACTCCCTCCTCCGGTATGATAGACCTGAGCCTCGTCCTGGAGGCGGGGTTGCTATCTTTATCAAAAACTCTCTTCCTCACTCGCCCTGCACTGCACTCTCTCCACCTCACCCCCAGGAATACCTCTGGCTACGGCTTCCCCTTCGCTCCCACCTCTTGTTCATATGTGTGTTGTACCGTCCACCAAACAGTGATGACTCCATCTACATCTCGCTGTCTGATGATATGGACCAACTTCTATCTACTCATCCCAACTCTCTCTTCCTCATATGTGGTGATTTCAACTGTCATCATGCCAGTTGGCTGGGTGTGGGTACCTCTCTCACCAGCCATGGCTCCTCAGCAAAGGACTTCTGCGACTCACTGGGACTGACTCAATCTGTCAATTTCCCGACCCGGATCTCAGTCAACGGAACATCTTCTCTTCTGGACTTGGTTATGACTAACTTCCCTGAAAATGTCTGCTGCTCTTCTTCTGCTCCGATCGGATCATCTGATCATGTCCTTGTTAAAGTGGACATCTCTCTGACCATCCTCAGGGAGCCTGCTCAGCGTCGACGAGTCTGGCATTTCACTCAGGCCAACTGGCACGGTCTTCAAGCAGCCATCAATCATCTGGACTGGTCTCCCATCTCTACCACCTCTGACATCAACTCATCCTGGGAATTCTTCCAAAGTAAATTGCTCTCTCTCATGCACAGATTTATCCCATCTCGTCTTCAGTTGTCATACCCTTCCTCCCGTCCATGGTACACGGAATCTTGTGGTGAGGCTGTTGCCCAGAAACAACTTGCCTTCGTCTCCTGGAAAGCAAATCCAACGGAAGGAAATCTCATTTCCTTTCACAAAGCCCGAAACAAGTGTGTGTCCACCCTCAGGAGAGCCAGGAAACAATATCTCTCCGTTCTCAAGACCGAACTCTCTTATCTGTCTCCCTCTTCCAAATCCTGGTGGCGTCTGGTCAAATCCGTTTCTGGTGTTTGTTCCCCCTCCATCCCCTCCCTTACCTCAAACGGCTACACAGCTGACTCCGCACGTGAAAAAGCTGAATGCCTCAACTCTGTGTTTGCCTCTAAATCTTGTGTCCCAAACCCATCCCTCTCTGTACCCACCATACCCAGTCGTACCCTGCTGCTCCTGGACTCCGTGTCCTTTCCTCCTGACAAGGTGGAAAAGTTTCTGTCAACCCACGACTCTGATTATGCAACTGGACCCGACGGCATCAGCCCACGGGTCCTAAAATCCTGCTCTGCTGCTCTATCTCACCCTCTCTCTGTTCTCTTCACCCTCTCTTTTGCTCAAGGTCAACTGCCATCTGCTTGGAAATCAGCCAACATCACCGCTTTGCACAAAAAAGGTGCAAAAACAGATCCTAGCAACTACAGACCAATCAGCCTTCTCCCAATTATCAGCAAAGTCATGGAATCCATCATTGCTTCTGATATGAAATCTTTCCTCTTCTCCAATGGCTTGATCTCTGATCATCAATTTGGTTTCAGACCAGGTCACTCTACTCTGGACATGCTGCTTCTGCTGTCTCAACAATGGATGGAGGTCCTCAATGCCAAACAGGAAATTAGAGCTGTCTCCCTCGACATATCACGTGCCTTCGACACGGTCTGGCACCCCGCTCTGCTCACCAAACTCTCCTCCTTTGGTATCCATGGAAATCTCCACGCATGGCTGGCGGACTTCCTCTCTAGTCGTCGTCAACATGTGGCCCTGAATGGGTTTCTCTCATCTCCTCTTCCTGTTCAGGCTGGAGTTCCCCAAGGCAGTGTTCTGGGCCCCGTGCTTTTTCTGGTCTTCATCAATGATCTCTCTGACTCTCTCGAAAATCCTCTCTATCTCTTTGCTGATGACTCCACTCTCTGCCGCTCCATTCCTCTTCCCTCAGATCGGCAGTCTGCTGCCTCCTCACTCTCTGAAGACCTGGACAAAATCACAGACTGGTCAAACAAGTGGAACATGTCTTTCAATCCTGACAAATCTCACACTCTTACTATGTCTCTCCGAAAAGATCGACTGGACAACCCTCCCATCTACTTTCTCAACAATCCTCTCCAAGAAGTTCTGTCGCTCAAGATTTTGGGTCTCACTATCTGCCATGATCTTTCTTGGGAAAACCACATTTCCAAGCTGGCCTCCAAAGCCAGTCGCCGACTGGGCATCCTCCGTCGTGCGAAGTCCTTCCTCGGCACACCTGAGCTCCTCACCACATACAAGGCTTTCATCCGCAGCTCAATGGAATACTGTTCTCCCCTATGGGCCGGTGCTCCTGCCTCACACCTAGCTCGGCTTCACGCTGTTGAAACCAAAGCTTTTAGAATTATTGGAATCTCCCGTGATGAAGCTATCTCTGAGGGCCTTTCACTCACTCACCGCAGGCAGGTAGGTGGTCTTTCTGTCTTCTACCGACTCCTCTCCGGCCTTGCACCCCCAGCTCTCTCTGTGCTCTGTCCCCCAAATATTCCTACAGGTCGCACAAGATCTGCCAGCAACCCTCTGATGGTTAAACTGCCGAAATCTCGGCTCTCCGCTCACCTTCACTCTTTCATTCCTCTTTTCTCCCGCCTCTGGAACAAACTACCTCACTCCCTTCAATCCCACTCGTCCCTCCAGGTCTTTAAAACAGCTGTTCACCACCATCTCTTATCTTCCCCCATCCAAAACCTTGATCTTTTCTACCCCCGCTAATTCACCCCAGATCCACCTTGTTTGAAATTCCAACTTCTTTCCTGGAAGTCCTGGCAGTGTCCATATGTTTTATACCTCTCCCACTGCCCCCTTCCCACGCCCCCCCCCCCCCCCCCAAAGCCCTCGCCCTCTCTCAGATCTCTCGATGTCTCCATGTCTCTCGGTCCCTGCTCTCAAATGTTGTGTTTGTGTCCTTCCCCCTCTCTCCCCATCTTGTCTACCGCTCCCTATGTTTTATGTGTCGGTTTGTCTTTCTGTGTGATTAATGTTCGCTCTTTCACGAGCCTCGATCTTGTATTAAAAAAAAAAAAAAAAAAAAAAAAAAAAAACTGTCTGGTAGCCGCAATAACCCCGTGTCCTAGAGTGGGGTGACGCTTCATGAAATCATTTGCCCAATCAAATGATGGAAAATTATTGTGGAACTGCGCCACCATTCTCCCTTGTTTTTCCAGATAGGAATGTGCCAACATCCGGAGGTCTTTTAAATCAAATGGAAATCCCCAATCAGCGACAATCTTCAAATGATCGGTAAAAGCCTGCTCCTCTTCAATAGTGAATACTGTAGGATGTCCGGGTTTTTTGGTATGTTTTCCCTTGAGTTTATTGTGCAGTGTTCCCGCTGGAATGTTGAATGATTTGTGTGCCTCTCTTTGGCTCATTGTGCCTTGCTCCACTGCACGGACTGCCATATGTAGTTGCTCAGTTGTGTAGTTGCGGTACTGCCTGGAACCTTCAACCCGTTTGTACGTTCGGACCATGTTTTACCAGATCGGATACCTGAAAATGAACACGTGTAAGGTGAGGTATAGAATACAGACTTTAATATAATACTTGTGCTTACAGACATCCAAACACAGCTTTACATTTGTCAATCAATGTATTATTTCCTTGGTGTTACACGATTTTCTATTACCGGGGTGACTTTGAACACGTTCAAAATAACCCCGATTGTGACGAAAACATGCATGGGTAATGGTCAATTGACCCCTGTGATCCTATACCCAAACCATATTGACTAAGATTTGGTACCCCAATAGAGTAATTATTACTTATTATGTTAGTATTTTAGGAAAAAATGAGTTATACTTACAAGTCAGGAGGTGAAAGTTTAAGACAGTTTGCTGCATACCATGTGCTCAGCATGAGGTGGCGGCCATTTTGAATCAGGCTTGGTCAATATCATTAATGTCCACATTTTAAATAATAAACAAACACAAAATCAATTAAACTAAATAATATCTTGTTTTATTTAAAACTTTTTTATTATTAACTAAGTATATCATAAATCATTTTCTTACGTGTGTGTTCAAAGTAGCCCTGTGATTCAAAGTAGCCCCAGTTTACGGAAACACACAATAACACATACACAATAAAAAAAAAACTGGAAATTTGACAAAGATACGAATGGGAAAATACTCAAACTTCGATGTCGTGAAGAGATCAAAGCAAGCCTCCTCACTCGATAAGTCCCCAAACAAGTTCATAAACTTGTGTTGCTTAAGACATGCGAGCATTGTAAAAAAAAAAAAAAACCGCTCGGGTGTACCGGAAATTTGCAAGCAGTCTGAAAACCTGTCTGAATGAGACTTAGCATCACTTATATTAAAGGGACAGAGAGCTGGTAGGTTTAGGTTGGTTTTGAATCTCGATCAAGGTATAAACTGTTACCTTGAAGTTTTGCATACAGGGTGATTCATCAATGTGTGTGTCATCCATCAAAAGCATGCTGAGATTAAGGACCTGTGCCCCAACATTGCTTATTAGTGGACATTAAAGATCCCATGATCTCTTTCATGAAGAGGAGGTGAGTTAATACCTGCACCCTGAACAAATTCTAAATACCTGCCCTAACCAGCTCTACTCAAATGGCCTCGACAACTGGTTCGCGAAAGATTTGGGCTAATGGTTCAACACGGCTCAACACAAAAGAAGGTAGGATTAATTGAGGCTATTTAAAGAGGTAGTAGTCGTTATATTAAAGGGACACTCCAGATTAGATTCTCAAACATATGTACATACCGTATCTCCATCATGGAATAATTATTCTGATGCAAAATAGAGTCCTGGATTACAGATTACAGATTACAAATTACAGACGTGGCTTGGATGTTATTTACCGAGCGGTTTTATGGTATGACCACGTCTGCACAAGTTACCCGATTGTGCCCGAACGTTGACTAATCGCGCTATGCTAGACCAATGAAGGAAAAATAAGACACACGGCTGGAATTAATACGACACGACACCAGGGATACGGTTCTCAAAGGTTGTTATTACAATAATGCGGAAGGTTTAGATTACAGGGACAAGAGGGAAACATAGGAAGGTGGGCACTTAAACACAATCTTATATTATTCCCAACAGACGACAGATAAACGGGACAAGGCTCACTCACACGGGGTTTGATGCAAAGGACAGGCGGGTAGCGATCGCTCCAGGTGCACCTGGGCTCAGGGCAGGATCACGTACGGTCCAGTTTAAGAGATGCGGTGGAGGTATTGCAGCGCTCGAGGGGTGGCGACTTCTCTCTCCAGGCTGGGGGCGCATCTGACGTCACATCCGGCGCGGGGCCGCGTATATCCGGCGGGGAGTGACACGCCCTCGGCTCGTTAGCTCCGCCTCGTGGAATCGGCACGTTGCTTCTCATTGGGTGCGTGGGGGGTTACTGGCTCCGCCCCTGACGAGGAGCTGACAGCCAGCCCCTTCGGGGTAACGCCGTGGAGCGTATGGTCATGGCGGGTAACCGAGCCGGTGTGAGGACGCACACTCCCCGCCCCTCTGTTGTTGTAGTCGTAGTTGTAGTTGTAATTGTTGTTGTAATTGTTGTTGTTGTTGTTGTTTGGGGAAGAAGATGGGAGGAGGTATGGGAAAGGTCCTAAACTCACTACTGATGCCATATAATCACATTCTGGTGCAACGAAGAGTCATAATTAATGGAAACGAGGCCTTAACTGACATAGATTAAGAATAACTAGGAAGATGTCCGAAAGTTGGCTACGTGTGGTGCGGTGGACCTGGGCACGACATTTAATGGGGGAATAAGGGGAAGGTCGGCTCTACTGATTGTTATTTACATGCAATGGGACTAGGGAATGGGGGATTGGGGAAAGTTGGGGAGTATTGGAGAAAATAGGGGAATATTTACAAGCGGATATGGAGGCCAAATTCCATATTCGCAACAATATGTACATACCGTATCTCCATCATGGAATAATTATTCTGATGCAAAATAGAGTCCTGGTGAAAAAAACAATGATGTGCTTTTGCCCACCAACCCAAAAAACATCATTTTCATGATCACATGGATGGGAAGCCTTTGTCATCCATAGCCTCTTCTTCAAGAAGTTGGCTGATGTAGGGGTAGATATTTGATGTCGACATAAAGGAGCAGAGAATTTAGCATAGGATTGTAGCATGGAGGTTTGCATGTGCCAACATCCTTTATTATCACATGGTTCTTTAACATTTATCTAGCCAGCCCCCACACAGAAGCACAAATCTTACTATAATTCACCAAATGTCCGTCCGTCTGTCCGTCCATCTGTCCGTCCGTCCGAAGGTACCGCAAAAACGGCTGAACCGATCGCAATGATATTTTGGGTGGGTAATCCTGGGATCTCCTGGAGTAAAATAGGGTATATTGTTTATCCAGTTTCAGCATTGGCCTCCAGGATTTTCAGGTTTGGACGTTATTTTTTTTCCCCCGGGTGCCGCACAAACGGCTGCACCGATCGCTGCACAGCTGCACCGATCGGCTGCACCGATCGGACTCGGTGACCTCGGACAAAGACCTTTTATAAGGACATGGGTTGAATCCCTGCTTGAGAGAATGCCAACCCCATCCCCGCCATCTCTCCAACTCACAATCCCACGAGATATGCGGAAAGGACGACCAAAAACCAATTATCTTCTTTTTGATTCGTATATAAACATCATTAAAAGCAAATAATGACCTCGGCCAAAGTTCAAACGGCGTGGGTTTAATCTCTACATGAGAGAAATCCACATAGTTATTTGGGTGGTGTATACGCTAACAAACCGCTGTCTCCATCGATCTTGCCAAGGCCGTAACACCTATCGGCTCAAAATCCTTTTAACTGTTGATTTGGTAGTTTTTACAATGAAGGAAACATTAACAATGTTGTTAAAAGTTTATTTTGCGATTGGAGTTATGTTGTTTGGAATGAAAAAAGATATATCGAGTTCAAGTAAATGACGACATGCCATGATGGTTTCTACTTTCTAAACATGTACGTCACAGATCGCCATATGCAGATTCGCCACGGACCCACGATCGATGTTTCCATACGTGAACGTACCCGTTTGTTTGCGAACGGGTACGTTTTTCATGGAAGTCCTTCACGAACTTGCTGTCCATGTCTGACGTGCGACTGAGGGTGCTACAAGAATGTGGAATTTATTGGTTTCATGCTTTAGCATTCGCTGTATCTGCATTGCCTGTTTGCTTCTGGCCTTCCACCCGTGCATAGCACAGGTATCTCACTAGTAAACAAACTACGAAATATGTCGTGCACAGCATGATACTTGCGAAATCCCTAAAATAAGTTGTTGGCCTATGATGACCTCGAAAATAATTGGTGGTTGAATTCAGTGTCCAGATATGCAAATACTCTTAAAATTTCAAAACAATCAGATGAAAATTGAGGATTTTAGAAATCTGGCTGATGTTGACCTAAAAAATAGTTGGGGGTTGAATTCAGTGACCAGATATGCAAATCCACTTCAAATTTCAAGTTAGTTGGATGAAATTGAGGATTTTATAAACTTGGCCTATGTTGACCTTTTGGCCTATGTTGACCTCAAAAATACTTGGTGGTTGATTTTAGTGACCAGATATGCAAATCCTCTTCAAATTTCAAGTCAATCGGATGAAAATTAGGGATTTTAAAAATCTGACAAAGTTAGTGAACTTTGGCCGATGCCCTTTGTTGACCTACAGACCTTTTGACCCCAAAAACAAAAGTCTTCCTGCTTATTGCCAACTCTACCACCTGGTGAAGTTTCGTGAAGATCAGTTGAAAATTGCGACCTATAGGCGACTGACATACAGACAAACAGACAGAAAAACAGACAGAACTAGAACGGGCACTCGGTAGAGCGCATACCTTCGCCGCAGCTACTGTTCTGTACTTGGCATGGGAGTGTAGGGAACAGAACAGTGAACAGTTTGGTGCTGATTTCATGCAAATCGGATAAGAATTGACCGAGTTATGACAAACAAGATCGGGCATTGAATTCTGAACATTTTGGCATTAGTTGCATGCCAATTGGATAAAAATTGACCGCGCTATGGTAAAAATACGATTTTGACCTTTTCGTGACCTTGACCTTGACCTTTGACCCGATTGCTCCCAAAATCTAATCAAATGTGTCCCGTATAATAACCAATCATCCCACCAAATTTCATGCAATTCGGTTGAATACTTTTTGAGTTATGCGAATAACATACACACACACACACACACAGACATACAAATAAATACACAGCGATCAAAACATAACCTTCCGCTTTTGCGAAGGTAATAATGCACAAGACCAACCAATCAATATAATTGAAAAATCTTCGATTTTTGCAAGGAACTAGAATGTTAAATCAAGTTTAGTTTACTCGAGTCACCTTATGGAAAACACAAACCAGCCAGGAGGATTCATGAATTCCACCCTGGAGGATGTTTTTAAAGACGTGTTCATGAAATTACATATTCAACATTTTCACCACATTAGCTGATGCAACATGAGGCAAAATGAGAACCACTTGTCAAACATCAACTCCAATCACACACTGCATCTCACTCATAGCAAATTACATAAAGCAAATGCATCCTGGAATGAAAATGGTCCCAGATGATCCTGAAAATCTATCCGTCTTGAAAACATAATGCTATAGCATTGTTTGCCTTATTCCCACTCTTAAATAGATTACTCCAATTACATTTCCCACAAGCAGCACCAGAATTGGAAAATCAATCTGAGTCAATTTCAAGAAAATCCTTCCTTTTTTCCAACAACATCATCTCAGATCATCAATTTGGTTTCAGACCAGGTCACTCCACCTTGGACATGCTGCTTCTACTCACCCAACAAGGTATAGAGGCCTTCAATGTCAGACATGAGATCAGGGCCATCTCTGGACATATCTCGTGCTTTTGATCAAGTCTGGCACTCTTCCTTACTCTCCAAACTCTCTGCCTATGGTATCCAATGTCAACTCCACACATGGCTTACGGATGTCCTCTACTCTCATAGGCAACGTGTGGCTCTCAATCCTTTCATCTCCTCTCCCTCTCAAGACCCCAAGGCAGTGTTATGGGCCCAATCCTATTCCTGATCTTCATCAATTATTTCTCTGACTCTCTGGAAAATCCCCTTTATCCATTTGCTGATGACTCTATCCTCTGCTGTAAAATACCTTATCCTTCAGACAGGTAGGCTACAGCCTCTTCCCTCACTTCAGACCTTGAAAAAAAAAATCACAAGCTAGTCAAGCACTTGGAACATGTCTTTTAATCCCGACAAATCTCACACTCTCACTATCTCTCTCCAAAAGGACCATCTGGCAAATCCTCCCCTCCTATCTACTTCCGTAACAATCCTCTTGAAAAAGTCATTCAACCTCCTGGTTCTCACTATCAGCCATGACCTTTCTTGGGCAAACTACATTTCAAAATTGGCTCCAAAGGCAGCTGCCGACTGCATATTCTCTGTTGTACAAAGTCAAAGTCCTTCACTGCCACAGCTGGACTCCTATCCACCTACAGGGCTTTCATCTACAGCTTGATGAAGTACTGCCCTACCCTCTACTAGCTCTTCCGCAAGCCTCAACTATGTATGCAAAAAACAACAACAAATAGTGAAATTAACTCACAGGCTGACTAAATAAAAGTGAAGGGCCTGAATGATTCTGACTTGTGGTTCACCGATATTGTATTCCTAGTGAATAATTCCTAATGACAGTTTTTATTTTAATTCCCACTGGATATGCATCACCTCACCTCGGCTATGCATCACCACAAACTCTGGTGAGCTCCATTCTCCAAGTGTTTTGGAGTGGGCGCACACTCGCACCCTGTAGCGAACACCCTCCGACAAATTCTGAACAAGCATCGATGTGCTATTCCCATGAACCTCAGCATGCTTTGGTGACTCAAGTGTCAGGCCACTTGACTGCCAACGTCGCCATTCCACCAGGAAGCCAGAAAGAGGTGAAAGAGATCTGGCCGGAGGTTCCCATGAAACCGTAAATGATGTTGGAGAAACGAGGACGACCCTCACAGATTGTGGTGCAGCAGGACCTGATTGGAAGAACCATTATCCCCAGAAGTTATTGACAGGAACATAAATCATACATATAAATTGCTGCTAGGCTGCAATGATCAAGAAAATTAGGATCATGAAAAAGCTAAACAATAGAAAATCGATGTTTAATGTAATAACAAAGGAGTGGAAGGGAACAAGTTAACATCATGGACAAACAAGAAAGACATGTAATAATTGCCAATATGTGTGATATTAGGGCACTGGCGTCACTAGAGGGGTGCGGGGGGTGCGGACCGCACCAGGTGACACTATCAGAGGGGGTGACACCAAATTTTTGCAGTGTTTCGGCAGAGATTTATTTATTTTTATAAAAAATATCCCTGTAGTTAGTTATAACAACAAAAACATTTTCCGTAAGCCCAGCTTACATGTATCAATATAACGACAAGGCTAAAACTCCATGCTAATTTACTTTTTGAACCTTCTAATGTGCTACGGTCAGAGCGGTCATTATTACCCATCTATCTATAATTCCAGTAATCTCTGTCTGTACGTTTGTCTGTGACCGCTGTTTCTCGACAACCACGGGTCCGATATACTTTTAACTTGCCAGGTATATTGCTGGGGACCCGAGGATGTGCCTTTTCAAGGTTTCATATTAATCGGACAATTACTTACCGAGCTATGTCCAAAAAACGATTCAACCAATCAGAGCAGCGAACGATCGCGTGTGCCGAACGTGGCGGGCACACTCTGCCTCGGATGGCACATTTGAGAGCGTATTCATTTATTTCACGTTTGCAAACTATGTTGGCGTTAAACTATGTTTTACAACTAATAAAAACGAATTTGCGATTCATTCGCTTTCCTGCGCGTTTGTGCACGCGATGGCGATTTCTTTACCAAACTCCGGAAGCCGTTCGCTTTGGACCAAACCATTGCATGTAAATAGAGGGGGGGGATTGTCACCACTCGCAAGCCGTTCGCTTTGGACCAAACCATTTCATGTAAATAGAGGGGGGGGATATAATTTTAGATATATATATAGTACGGGCATGCCCTAGTTTACAATAACGCTACGAATCACGTGGTTCGTCTGCACGCGCCACAAGCACGCGCTGTTTTCGTAGTCGCTGTTTTTGTCAAATTTTCTGGTGTTTTAGCTACAATATTGTGGTAATTAGTATTTGTGAACCTATATCAATAACATTTTTGAGAATGAAGTAGTAATTAAAGAAAAAGAAGGAGAAAATAAAAAAGGCTTTAGGCTTCCGCTCAGTTACTAATAATGTTGTGTAAAGCGCGGTGTTACGCGCGCTGTTTGTAAACAAGGAGGAAGCGGACAACGAGGTAATTTGTGAGAGTCTTTATTCAAAAGCCCACTGTAACACTGAGCTGCTCAGGGCTGCGCGCCCCGTGTATATCGTGAGGCCACGCCTCTCTCCCGGGCGTGGCCCACCCCCACTTGGTGTGCGGGGTGATGTCACCACGTCAGTGCTTTCGTGTCCGCAACATTGTAACTAATAATGTTGTAATTCAATGTAGAAAGATTTTACAAAACAATTTTGTTGTTAGTATTCATATAATCTAAGAAATATTACTGTAATGACTGCCAACCAGATGAGTTTTCATAACCAAGCAGACACATCTCCCTGCTCTCAAATGTTGTGTTTGTGTGCTTCCCCTTCTCTCCCCATCTTGTCCTCCGCTCCCTCTTTTTATATATTTTGTTTGTCTGGTGGATTTGTTTGTGAAGTAAATGCTAGCTCTTTCACGAGCCTCGATTCAGTATCCCAAAAAAAAAAATTTCATTTCGGTTTTGCCATGCTAAAGGTTATGGCGGTGTAGCAGCTGTGGGAATGAGGTTTTAACGGTGGTTCACACATTGTTTTTCTTAACAGCACTTGATTTTGATTGATTTTTTGATATTTTTGGACGTACACCGGCAACATTAGGCCCCATAGCTATTTCCATGTTTTAATTAGTGGTCTTTATAAGTTTCACGATATGGAGTGCGATAATGTGGTGACGCGATTTGTAGCGGCCATGTTTGGTCTACGAACCGGAGAACATCGTGCTGAGTGAACAACACTGAAGTCTTGCGAGAGATTAATTAAGGATCCATAGTTGGTATGTAATCGGTAATCTCATTCGTTTCCTTGATACATAAAACGTTTATCACATTGGTCGTTTATAGGACATTTGTTACTTTAGCTGGAAGAATTCGATGAAGAATGATGTGTAATCATTGTTAATGAATAATGTTAACGGTCCGTATTCGCCATTGCTGTTTTCTCGTACAGAACGACAAGAAGTGTAATTGTTTGTATCGAAGCCGAAGTTGTGAATTGCAATTTTTGTAGCTTGTAATGAGATCCGTCGGTAATTTCATGCTCGTTTCTCATGTTGTAGTTTCACGGAGCCACCGAATAAACATTAAACGGCTTCTGTACGAGACCCAAGGATTCCTGAGATCTCATTGGCGCAGTGCTCCTCTATTACATAACCTGAACCTAATCCATTAATGTATCTCATGTAACAATAAAGTTTAACGTTAAAATCAACATAATTTTGATGTAGTTCTTAAACGTTTTTACTTCGAATTTTATTGTTTTCTTACCGAATTTTCACTTTAACCACATGAAACGATGTAAATTTAACTACATTAAGGCTGTGCGTATGATATTGTAATTTAAAGGTGTAATTTTAATTTTGCTGGTTGTTTATGTCACTACTATTGCCATTACATTCAGTGATATACGGGAATTACGATTTACGAGTAACATTAGTACAAAAAACATTACTAAGGATTCTGTATGGTCTGGTACGGGAGGAGGTCCGTGGGGTGGGGGTGGGGGCTGTGGATGAGTGGAACACCATGAGTTACCGCACTGGGTGACACCAACCCTAGTGACGCCACTGTATTAGGGATATGCTGATGGTGATCCATGACTTTGAAACACTGCAGGAAAATGCAAGATTGGATGAACAGAGAAAGGGTAAATATTTTGGCAAAAGAAAGGAGAGTGAAAAAAAGTCGAGGCACGAGGTGAAAATGCACTTCGATATTTCAACAAAGATTGGGTTATTGGATTCATGTAAGCAATCCAAGGAATCTCAGATGACAAGCCAGGCAGGGCCATATAAATGGAAGGTTAGGATGGAGTTATTCAAACCATTCCATCAATTCATCAATATTTATTATCAGTTCTGCAGTGCCTGTTGTTGAAAGAGTCCATACGTTATAAGAGAGGAGGATCTCTATCAATCACCCTCTCTCTCTCTTTCATGACTCTCAATCATATATATAATAAATCTTTAACTATAATATGTATATAATAATATATATATACTGTGTATATCATGCACCACATGTGTAATTTGCAAACTAGATTGATCTGAAATTAATCAATAAAAATCAAGTTAGAACTAGAACGCCACTCAGTAGAGCGCATACTCCTGCCGTGGGTGGCCGCTGCTGAGCCCTATCTTCCAATGGTAAAAAAAATCCTTCAAAAAATTCCTGGATCCAGAATAATATCCTGAGCTTCACCAAAAACTAATCAATTCTTCCTTATCCCAAGGGCAATCATCCCACCAACTTTCGTCCAAATCCGTTCAGAACTTTTCCAGATATCTTGTTCACAAACACACGCACGGATGGACACAATCGAATGCATTACTCCCTGGCGGGAGTAATAATTCCTCTCAATCCCCTCCTCCATATTACATCACCTTCATTTTATCATGTTCATAAATAATTACTGAGACAAAAATTCAACATAAGGAGACTTATCTTTATATTAAGAAACTTCAAATTATTGTTTAAAACATGGTCTCACCAGAAGCATTGAGAAAAAAGCTGATTGGTTCAGAGGGTGACCCCTCAATGTCACAGCTGTACCCAACCACCTCCAACATGTAATCCTTTCCATGCTCTAGATCTGATGATTCCCAGGTGGAAGCCAACACAGAGGGGAGTGTGCTTACTTTCACAAGTTTGTTGTCATCCCCACGTCGCACCCGCACACGGTAACCAGCTTTGCCGGGCTTTCTCAAACTCTCCTCATGTTTGGAGGGAATCCAATTGACAGACACAGTGGTTCTGCCTTGAATCGTGACATTAGTAATGTGAGGTGTTGGGGGCACGGGTAAACAAGCTGTGTGCCCCAGTGACAATGGTCCTGGTTGACCTTTCCCTCCAGTCCCAGGACGTGAAAGAATGACACGGAGGCTGTAATTTGTGGACGCTTGTAGACCATTTAGTAGCACCCATGGCTGTCCTGTGGCTGACAATAGTGAAAAACAATGACGTAAGATGACAATATTCATTTCTCTCAATATGCTTTCAGCAAAACTGTCAATTTAAGATTGAGTGGATCATCCATCAAGGTATTAAAATAACCACCTTTAGAGGCCATTGATATGTACGCTTAGAGGCATCAAGAGGTATCAAGAGGTATAGAGGCATCAAGGTATTAAAATGGGTTGTGGAAAAGAAAAGATGATAAAATATAGTACGAAAAACCCTTTTGGCTTATTTGGCTGCATAGCACCTGCATCCCAACCTTACTGCACAATATGGAGTGTGCCTGACAAAGAAAGACCACAGGTATAAAAAGGAAACTGCAAATAGATAGGCTTGAATCATATCGCAGCTGATGTCAACACATGTTACCACCAATAAAATGAAAAATGGCACGGAGGGCACAGGGCAGAGCACAGTCAAAAAAATAATTCATGGAAAATATCAATGATGTTTTCACAGTGGTCCTAAAATTACCTATTGCATCTAAAATGGTGTAATTTTAAGAGAAACATTAAAACATGTCCATGACAACTTTCATCAACACATGGAGAAGACAATGAAGAAAGTTAAAAATAATTTTCAACCAAATATCAAAGAAAAGAAAAATAATAAACTACCCATTAAACTAAGAGTTGCAAGGTATGTAGCTACAGTAATACTATTTATTATTTATTTAACCATACCTTCAAGGATACCACGTGCTGCGTGTGAAACACCAATCAGACAGTTTATAATCGGGTCGTGAAACAAATCCAGACAAGACAGCTCAAAGGTCAGTGTGCTCCCTCGCCATTATCTCATGAGGTGACAGATTATTATTATTATTTATGATACATATTTGAGTGTGTCAAAACCCCACCCCTTTACCACCAAGTAACCCTGGCTGCATAAAAAGGAAGATCATCAAGTACTTTATTATAACCGGTGTGTACCCCGGTTTAGAATAGGTACACCGTATCCCTGCGTGACGTAAGAGGCGACTAAAAGGGTTGGCGTCAGGAAGGGCATCCGGCCATAAAAACATTGCTTCAAAAAGGGAACCATGACGATTACAATTACATGTGGGCAGGGTACAGCCCGAAGTACCCCGTGGGGGACCTCACTCCCTCTCGTCAAAACTCAAGGCGGGGAACTAGTCCATGGGCTGGATAGACCCACCGTGCACCGTGCACCCCCCCCCCCCCCCAGATTCCTCACCCACTGGTATATTTTTGTCCATTAGGGTCTCCTTAAAAAAAATTAAAAAAAACCACCTTTAGAGGCCATTTTTCCCCACAAAGCGGGGGTTGGCCTTTTTCGGGGACCGTGGTTGTTGTTGTTTTTCGGTCCCCTTTTTGAAGCAATGTTTTGAACATCAAGGTCTCCTTGATGAAAAAAAAGATGTTAACAAGGAAAATGTAGGGATGGACTTTATGTTATCACTCTATTTTCATAGGTACCCCCTAGACGACATTTTGCGATTTTTGAATATTTAATTTAAGGGGGTATGGTTACTTTTTTGGCTAGTATGTCAGTATCAACAATCTGATCATTACAATTTATATATCATTTAAAAGGTAATTGAATTACCTCTCCAATCCGGGATTATATCTCCAATCCGACTCCAAGGGTGTCCCAGAAATGCAAACTTTTGAAATGTTGCACGCTCGTGTGTTATTCCGGTTCTCTCACACTAAATACGTATTCACGTGAAATTTTGGGCGAATTGAGGAATATTTAGGGGTCCCGACAAAGTGAACATTTATGTGACGTTACTCAAAATTCATTATTTTTTTTAATATCCTCTTCTTTTCTCCCTCAGGTTGTGGACATGGCTACACGAGCCGCTACTAATATATGGCTGCTAGACAAGGCTCCAATCCAGGCAATCACCGGACCCCGGCTACCATCGAAGGAGCAAGTCCTCCTCCGCTACTACCACCACCACCGGGAGATGGGGAAGACGGCGAGGGGGAGCAGGAAGGCGGTGGTGGAGGAGGTTCTCCCATTCTGGTCGCGCGCTGGGATTCCGACAACTACAGTAACGCACGCAGGCACGAAGCTGTCAAAGCTGATAAAGACGTACAATGACCTCAAGAAGAACAAGAACAAAGACAGGCCGAAACATCGTATGGATGAGGAGATTTTCAAAGGAGACCTCCAAGATATGTTCGACCTCGCACACTCCTCCTCTCTCCAACGGGCAGACGTGAAGGACGAGGACAAGGAGTTCCTACGGAGTCAGAGAGAACACAGAAGTGAATCATGCATGGCTGGAATTGACATGGTGACAGTGAAGAAGGTGCAGAAGCAGGACGAACGCCAAACTGGACAGAAACGGTTCCGGGAACGTGAAGACCGCGACATTGCCAGGATGACTGAAAGGGCAGAAATCTCGAGCGAAACCAGTAGCAGCAGCAGCAATCCTGTGTCGACGACGTCATCACCGGCTCGTGGAACCCGAAGGCCGACGAAACGACTGAAGCAGTCGCCACGGATCTCCATGAAGGATCTTGAGCTCATTTCAACTTGGGATCGGGAGAAGTTGTCGGTACGGCAAGCAACGGCAACGTTCGCAGCTACCGCTCAATCTCTTGGAATGGACATTGGGAGTATGGCGGTCTCGAAGAGCACGGTCCATCGAGCACGAATTGCGGGGAGAGAGCAAGGCGCCAAGAAGATCGTGGAACTGCGGAACCAGCAGATACCTGACAGGTTGGTCCTGCATTGGGACGGAAATCTTCTCCCGTCGCTCTCTGGTGGTAACGAGGACCGCATCGCCATCCTCCTCACGGGGGAAGATGACGCCGAGTTCCTTCTTGGGGTTCCGGCAAGCTCAGATTCCACTGGCAGAAACGTGGCTGCAGTGGTCTTGAAGGAGGTGAACGAAGCGGGCGTCAGGGACAAGATCATCGCCTTCGCTTTCGACACCACGGCTTCGAACACTGGAATGGTGCAAGGTGCTTGCATTCGGATTCAGCAAGACCTCGAGCGAAGCTTGCTTTGGTTGGCCTGCCGCCATCATGTCCACGAGGTGATCCTCAAGGATGTCTTCGAAGCCAGCCTCGGCTCTTCCTCTGTTCCTGACATTGGAATCTTCAAACGGCTCCGTGATCGATGGTCCACCGTGGATTCCTCGCAGACAGACGGTCGAAACATCGGAGGACCTCGTACAGTTCTTCGCCACCAATGACACTGCCAGCAAGCTGAAGGAACGACGCATTGGCCTTCCTGAAGGAGGCTCTCAAGCAGGAGAACCATCCGAGGGAGGATTATGAAGAACTTCTACGTCTCTCCTACCTGTTCCTCGGTGGTGAAGGTCAAACCAAGCCATTCCGCCGTCCTGGAGCTCTCCATCAAGCCTGGTGGATGGCCAAGGCCATCTACTGCCTCAAACTTCAGATGCTGCAATCCCAGCTGTCACTGACTCGTCGAGAGAAGGCCGGAGTGAAAGGAGTGGCTCTCTTCGTCGCTCTGGTGTACTGCAAGCAATGGCATGAGGCACCGAGTTCTGTGAAAGCTCCGTTGAACGACGTGCTCTTCATCGAGATCCTCAAGACATACCCTGACCAAACCGTTGCCAAGGCAGCAGAAAAAGCCCTGCGACGCCACCTGTGGTACGTTTCCGAGGAAAACGTGGGACTTGCCTTCTTCGACTCAAGGATTGACGTGGAGGAGAGGAAGCGAATGGTCAAGGCATTGGACAAGCCCGCCTCAAAGAAGGAACTCAAGCGATTGCAGGGGAAAACGATGACGATGTCTACCTCCCTCTCGTCCTTCGTGACTTCGAAGACACGGTCTTTCTTCCAGAAACTCGACGCGGACGAGGGTTTCCTGGCAAAGGACCCGGCGTTGTGGGAGGAGGAAGACGGATTCAAGGACGCTCGGAAACGGGCACTTGCCCTCCGAGTGGTGAACGATGCCGCGGAGCGGGGCATCGCCCTAGTCCAGCGCTACCTGGGGTCCACGAAGTCTGCCGCACAGGAGAAGTATCTCCTCCAGTTAGTCCACCATCATCGGAAACTTGTGGGCCGGAAAAAGAAGGAGGACCTTCAAAAGAAGGCTTTCTGAATGGAAGCAATGAAAACTGTCAGTTTTTGTGTCCTTATAAGTTGATTTCTTACATTTTTTGATGTTTTCAGTAATAGTGCGTTTTTTTGAAGGTTGTGAACACAATGTTCAGTTTGTCGTGACCTCTAAATATTTTCCGATTTGCATTAAATTTCACATGAACCCTTCTTATGGATGTGCGAACATAATTAAAACACGAGCAAGTTAAAAAAACATGTTTCATTTTCCCCCCCTATGAGCTTGGGACACCCTTTGTGTATTAATCCATATGTATTAATATTTCAGCTACCACCACTACTCATACATCTACAGCCGTTCGAAGTGAATATATATCGACAAGTCTCATAAAACATCGAAAATATCCCCTCGTATACCAAAACATATTTTTTAAATTTTTTTAAAACAGGTACACGCTATAATAATGAGTATTTATAAGATGGAAACACATACAAGAAGATAATCAAAACATATTTTGACTTTCAGATTATCAGCCTCAGGAAAATGTGAAAAACCAAGATGGCCGCCAAATCGTCATACGAAAATCTGTAAATTCTCATATTTTCCCTCTCAGATGAGATACATACATGAATGAAAGTTCCTTTTCTATGTTTTCAGACCCAAGGAATCCATTTCCACCAGTGTTTAGAAAATAAGTACAACTTATCAAGATGTTGTCATGTTGTCATGTCAATAAGTACATTGTCATGGGGACCGCAAGGCTAACCCCCGCTCTAGCAGGGAAAATGGCCTTTAAAATGCATGTTGTTTGTTGTTATCAAGATGGCAGCCATGTCCAATTGAAAATTGCTAAACATTGGTGATAATTGATAATAACATGCAGTACTAAAATAACAAATACAAAACTATGTTTCGTAATCTTTCGTAACCATGATCAATACCAAATATGATCAAAATCCATTCACCATGTTCACATTTGCAGACTGCAGAGCGGTCGCAAGGAAATCTCTCGGACGCCGCGTAACCCTAAACCACGGTGTTCCCGACTTTCGTCCGGAGGATACAATATTTAATCACCCACAGAAATCAAATCAAAATACAAAGTGAGTGAGTGATATGGAAGTTTTACAACCCTGTCGACACCTTAATGGATCATATTATGGTTAAAAACATGTTGACTATGCACAATAACAACAACAAACAACCACCTTTAGAGGCCATTTTTCCCCACAAAGCGGGGGTTGGCCTTTTTCGGGGACCGTGGTTGTTGTTGTTTTTTTGGGTCCCCTTTTTATTGAAGCAATGTTTTATGGCCGGATGCCCTTCCTGCCGCCAACCCTTTTTGTCACCTTTTTACGACAAGCAGGGAATTTACCAGTGAACTGGTACTCAATTAGCCGACCTCGGAAGGATGACAGGCTGAGTCAACCCTCCTGGCGTTAATTCAGCGATCGACCGGGATTCAAACCCAGGATCCTTGGATCCTAAGCTGGCACCCTAGCCGCTAGCCCAACACCAACAACTAAAAATTGGTAAAACCAAGGCAGGTCAACTACCGAATGGCAAATAACAAAATACAAAGACTTATTTCATTATGGTAATACTGAATTAAATGACCAGGTAATTAATGTGGACAGTAACATGGTAAATCACATCTGCAGAAACATAATATACATAATTATATTGTGAAAGTATTCCTAATTGATTAACAATGTTTTTGCAATATCAAAGAGCAAACTCTTTCATGAAACAGCTGGCTAAGTGCCATCATCATCATCATCATCACTGTCATCATCGTCTTGCGAGAAGTCGTCGACTCCATCTTCATCCTCATCGGAGGCACCCAAATCATCCGAGTCCTCGGTGTCGGTATCACTATCTACATCCGCACGGTCGACTGGTAGTGCGTCTCCTTCAAACCACACCGGTTCAAGCTTGTCACCTTTTCCAACTTTCCAACCATTACCGTCTGCAGGATTTGGGACATCAGGTTGTGGAACGTGTGCCCTCTTCCAGATGGCCACCTGTTAGTTTACTCGCCTAATATGCCGATGCAGTACTGTTACGCAAGGGGGAAGCTGGCTGAGGTCAATATTCCGACCGAGATTAACTGCTCCATCAGGACTGCCACATTTCTCCTTAAGCATTGCGTAGCGTAAGTTGTCTACCTTCTTATACCGGGGTTTCCCGTAGATAGCACACGTGAATGCCTCCAATTCAGTGTACACAGCTTCAGGAACAGTCCATTCATCTACAAGGCTCGCTAATACAGACTGGAATGTTGGCATCTTTTGGAGCACTTTAATTGGCCGTATTTTCCCAATGCCCTTGAAGGCACTAGTGGTATCACAGTGCGTAAATGCATGTAAGGCCATCACGGCAGTGCAGAACTGTTGACCATAGCCATGTGCAAGATCTGTGACATTTATGAGCCGCTTTTTATTTCCAGAGCCTGTGTCGAATAGCAGTGTTACATCTAGGGTCGGAGCGTGATGAGCAATGAAGAACACATCGCCATCTGGACTTCGGATACGTACAACCTGGTATCCTCTCTCTTGTGCATAGAGACAGTATATGATGACTCGCGTGTCTGTCTCCTCTTGTGTTGAATACAGGGAAGTAATTTCAGTTCTTTTCATTGTGTTTCCATCATCTGAACTCAACATGTAGGCATGTCCTTCAACTACGACAACCATCTTATGCTGGAGCAGTTTTGAAGCGAATTCGTTCTCACTCCAAACATCACTCAGAACTTGGCTCAGTTGTATTTTGTTGTGATCATTCATTAAGAAGAGCTTCCAATTGATGGGTTTCTTTGTCAGTGGTCCACGGATAATCAACTCGTCTCCGCATCCTCGTCTTTCACGTTCAATCCCCTTCGCCGATTGAGCTTTGTACATGTCTGTGCTGAATACAACGTCGTTCTGCTTGGGCATAGCATCATATATTCTGTAAGCGATTTGTTGGAAATTGCCTGGGATGTCCTGCAAGGTGTGAAATAAGGCATTGCCATCTTGAATAATTAGGGTATCAGCTCTTGGTAGTGGAAGATCTTCTGTATCCTTCAGGAGATATTGCAGACCCTTCGCTTTGTCTGTCTTGGCCAGGAATCCGTCTGCGGTAGCCATGCTGTATGGAACTGGAGTGATAGGGTATCTCATCAAATTTTCGACGGATCCTGGATATATTTGGTTCGGCATGACTGATGGTAGCGGGCTTCACTTGCAAATAGATCGTATCCCTTGATGCGACGCAACATGTCATCGTCTGACTTTTTCGTTGCCACTTTCAAGACATTTTCGCCACCGCCAAACTCAAACTTCCATGTCGCCTCGGTGGTCCAGCTTCCATGTTGCTTGACCTTTTTTCGTCCTTGCTTGTTGCAGAAGATGCAGTCAGGCTGGAAGATAACTTTGTCTGTGTCGTCGGATGAACGTCTTGTTGGCCGAGATGTACCAGATCGAGATGTACTGGGCTCATCTACAGAGGAAGCTCCGCATAAGCGATTGAGGTTCATGGTGAACCTTTGATAGCAGTGACGGTGGTAACCATGCCGACTTGTGAGTGTGTCTGGAACCTGGGAACAGACATCGGGCATTCGATACGGAGACGTTGCTGCTTGTGAGAGTCGTTTTTTGCAAATCTCTTGAAGCTTGTCGAGTCTTTCTTGTGTAAGGTAAGTGAAGTTTTCCGGCGAAGAGTCTGTGAAATGGATGACACAGATATCAGGCTGATCTACAGGGTCATCTCCACGCTCTTGTTCACATTTGCGTCTTTTAGTCTGTTTCATCTTGATCACGGGCTACACATCGTTATGGAACATATACCTGAAATGATACAAAAACAGGATTCGGTCATAAACTGTACAAAACAACCTTTCATTGTTGTAACGATAATTTCACTATGGTACAAAAATGTTAAAACATAATTGATGTTTAGCAATTTTCAATTGGACATGGCTGCCATCTTGATAAGTTGTACTTATTTTCTAAACAAATTGGTGGAAATGGATTCCTTGGGTCTGATAACATACAAAAGGAACTTTCATTCATGTATGTATCTCATCTGAGAGGGAAAATATGAGAATTTACAGATTTTCGTATGACGATTTGGCGGCCATCTTGGTTTTTCACATTTTCCTGAGGCTTATAATAATCTGAAAGTCAAAATGTTTTGATTATCTTCTTGTATGTGTTTCCATCTTATAAATACTCATTAATAGCGTGTACCTGTTTAAAAAAAATATTTAAAAATATGTTTTGGTATACGAGGGGATATTTTCGATGTTTTATGAGACTTGTCGATATATATTCACTTCGAACGGCTGTAGATGTATGAGTAGTGGTGGTAGCTGAAATATTAATACACCATTGGAGAGGTAATTCAATTACCTTTTAAATGATATATAAATTGTAATGATCAGATTGTTGATATTGACATACTAGCCAAAAAAGTAACCATACCCCCTTAAATTAAATATTCAAAAATCGCAAAATGTCGTCTCGGGGGAACCTATAAAAATAGGGTGATAACAAAGTCCATCCCTACATTTTCCTTGTTAACATCTTTTTTTTCATCAAGGAGACCCTAATGGACAAAAATATACCAGTGGGTGAGGAATCTGGGGGGGGTGCACGGTGGGTCTATCCAGTCCATGGACTAATAGTATTGGCCCCTCTTGTAGCTATATACAATTATACTTTTTTTTTTTTTTGTTTGTAGAACGAACTATCATATAAACCAGAGTCAAGAACATCCAGCAGAGGAATTTCAAGCTTTTACAGAATGATCCTGAAACTGTCTCGATTTTCCCAATACTGATTCATTTATTTTCCTAGTTAAATGAACTATTACTCTTTGACCTTCCACCAGGAACATTCAAGTGTTCACAGAGTCTCTAACACCTGTCCTGTCATCAAGAAAACCATTTTCCTCTCGGGACCCAAAAGCAGGATTAAAGTCACGTACCATATTGATAGCACCTCCACGAATGTGATATATGGAATCATGTGCACTCTCTGCAAACAAATCTACATCAGTGAAACGAGGTGATTGCTTCCGTGAGCACTTGCTCAGTGTGCAATCCAACATCACTGACCTCTCCAATCTGGCTGCTCGACACTTAAACCGGACATTCCTTCAGCCACCTGGCATTCTCTGCTATCTTCCTCTATTTCAACAACACAGAAAGTCATAAACGCAAAGAGCAAAGCAACATCTGCAGGGTCGCGTTAAATCACCATGGGATCAACAACATGTTCATTCATTCAGACCTTCCATCTCTTGCAACGGTTCAAATTGGATCACTTTTCAAAGATGTTTTAGTTGATTTATCAAATCTTCTGTCGTCACTTGTTGGTTTTTTTTTTCTTTCCTTATTATTTTCACTTTTCTTCCAGCCACAGTTCCCTTGAATTTTAACCCCTGCACCCAGTCCCTCCCTGTCAAAATCAGTCATTCTTACCCCATATGCCCTTTTACCCCTGATCCCACTCAGACCATCTGACTCACCTCTCTACCCTATACAACCCTCACCCCTATCCTATACAACCCTCACCCCTATCCTATACAACCCTCACCACTATCCTATACAACCCTCACCACTATCCCATACAACCCTCACCACTATCCCAAACAACCCTCACCACTATCCCAAACAACCCTCACCACTATCCTATACAACCCTCACCACTATCCTATACAACCCTCACCACTATCCAAAACAACCCTCACCACTATCCTATACAACCCTCACCATTATCCGATACAACCCTCACCACTATCCTATACAACCCTCACCACTATCCTATACAACTCTCACCACTATCCTATACAACCCTCACCACTATCCTGTACAACCCTCACAACTATCCTATACAACCCTCACCACTATCCTATACAACCCTCACCACTATCCCAAACAACCCTCACCACTATCCCATACAACCCTCACCACTATCCTATACAACCCTCACCACTATCCGATACAACCCTCACCACTATCCCATACAACCCTCACCACGATCCTATACAACCCTCACCACTATCCTATACAACCCTCACCACTATCCGATACAACCCTCACCACTATCCCATACAACCCTCACCACGATCCTATACAACCCTCACCACTATCCAATACAACCCTCACCACTATCCTATGCAACCCTCACCACTATCCCATCCAACCCTCACCCCTATCCTATACAACCCTCACCACTATCCTATACAACCCTCGCCACTATCCTATACAACCCTCACCACTATCCTATACAACCCTCACCACTATCCTTTCTCTTCGTTTTGCAGTGAAGGGTTAATGCCCGAAACGTCGGCTTGTACTTGCTTTCCATGGTGGTCATAGTGCATCTCAATCAACGTTCTGTTGATTTTATTCAATATTGTACGAACTGTAGCCTATTTTTGTGGGTGATTAAACATGCCTCACATTTTGTGTTCATGTACTCCTTGAATATCGTCGGTTTCTCAGAAATATTCCCATTATCAATGTAATAACAAAGGGAACAAGTACAAAAAGTTTTAATTAAAACAAAAGCCGCGTCGATGTTACACAATGCCTCGATGCAGCTGTGTTATAGGCACAGGACGTCGATGTTATAGGCACAGGACATTCCTATTGATTCGATTACTTGATGTTATTTTTGTGCAAAGTGAAAATATATCTCGGCAATTTCCCGTGTGTGGCGACGAATTTTTAATATATCTCGGCATTTTCCCGTCTGTTATTTCGGGCGGTGTATGACTGACCATGCCGCGATTGAAAAAAATATATATCTCGGCAATTTCCCGTATGTGGCGACACGTGAACGAAGCTATGCTCCTCTCTCCACATTATTGTGACGACGTATAAATTAAATATTTCATCGTGACGATTGTCATCAAATGGACGAATTTTTAATATATCTCGGCATTTTCCCGTCTGTTATTCCGGGCGGTGTATGACTGACCATGCCGCGATTTAAACAAAATATATATATCTCGGCATTTTCCCATCTCTTATTTCGGGCGGTGTATGACTGACCATGCCGCGATTAAAAAAAAAAAATAATCTCAATGGACTTGAAGTTACAGGCCTTTGAGAATTCATTTCGTTCTATAAAGGGCAACTTTCATCGGATTTTCTTCCCGTTTTTTTTCAACCGAGTCTAAAACTATGTTGGCGACTGTGAAAAATGAAATGATATATCGAATTTGATTTGAAATAAAACTGTGTGAGAGAGGAAGACACCACGGGCCTACAAAACAGGCCTCAAAGCTATGCGAGTTAATAAAACTAGGGCATTGCCCGTACTATATCTATATCTAAAATTATATCCCCCCCCCTCTATTTACATGAAATGGTTTGGTCCAAAGCGAACGGCTTGCGAGTACGGTGACAATCCCCCCCCTCTATTTACATGCAATGGTTTGGTCCAAAGCGAACGGCTTCCGGAGTTTGGTAAAGAAATCGCCATCGCGTGCACAAACGCGCAGGAAAGCGAATGAATCGCAAATTCGGTTTTATTAGTTTTAAAACATAGTTTAACGCCAACATAGTTTGCAAACGTGAAATAAATGAATACGCTCTCAAATGTGCCATCCGAGGCAGAGTGTGTCCTCCACGTTCGGCACACGCGATCGTTCGCTGCTCTCTGATTGGTTGAATCGTTTTTTGGACATAGCTCGGTAAGTAATTGTCCGATTAATATGAAACCTTGAAAAGGCACATCCTCGGGTCCCCAGCAATATACCTGGCAAGTTTCAAGTATATCGGACCGGTAGTTGTCGAGAAACAGCGGTCACAGACAAACAAACAAACGTACAGACAGACAGACAGAGATTACTGGAATTATAGATAGATGGTGGATATTTGTTTATATGAAGCCTCTCCCAAAATGGGTGGAGCTATGGTTCCCAGAATGGGTGGAGCTTTGAGGTTTTGTCTTCTCTGCAAGAACAAGAAGAAGAACAAGAACAAGAAGAACAACAACAACAGCAGAGGGCACTCTATGAGCAGCGTCTGTGACGCTGCTAAAAATTGTTCGCATTAATGAATTGTCAAAGATAGATGACGCACAGTTAGTTCTGTGTGGAAAGCAAGTACATTAGTGTGGTTACTTGTACAGAATCTGAGGGAAGTTTCCCAACATGGAAACGTTTTTTTACCTCCACCACCAAAGGTGGATGGAAGGTTGTCTTCAATCCTGTTTGTCTGTCTGTCTGTCTGTCTATGGTTGTGAGCAGGAGATCTCAAAACGTTATGGACGGATTTGGTGGACAGGTTGGGTGTGTGACCAAGACAAATTGATTCGATTTTGGTGAAGATCCGAGTTTTTTTATTTATTATTTAAGTCATTCTTCCAGTAATCTCTGTACGTTTGTACGTTTGTACGTTTGTACGTTTGTACGTTTGTTTGTCTGTGACCGCTGTTTCTCGACAACCACGGGTCCGATATACTTTTAACTTGCCAGGTATATTGCTGGGGACCCGAGGATGTGCCTTTTCAAGGTTTCATATTAATCGGACAATTACTTACCGAGCTATGTCCAAAAAACGATTCAACCAATCAGAGGGCAGCGAGCTATCACGTGTGCCGAACGTGGCGATCGGACTCTGCCTCGGACGGCACATTTGACAGCGTATTCATTTATTTCACGTTGGAAAACTATGTTGCCGTTAAACTATGTTTTAAAACGAATTCAAACTGCGATTAAATTAAAACGATTCATCGTAACTGCGATTTGCGAACTTCCGGACAGTGACGACTGTCCGGCAGCACGCTTTCCGGCAGCCAATCACAGAACGCTTTGTTGCGTAGGCGTGGCCGATGTGAGACGAGCGGAGCTGAGCGCGTTACGAGCTGACCCTGACCGCCATTACGGTACGGTTCGTAATTCGATTTCTTCCGGAGAAAATAATAATTTCTCGATTTCATATGCGCATTATTTCTCCCAATTCAGTCAGAGCGAAGGGCGGAAGCGAAGAGCGTTGTTTTTTTTGTTTACGGGCGTACGGGCGGGGTAGAGCGTACGGGTAGCGTTTTTTTTTTTTTTTGGCAAGGAACGGGCACCCACGTACGGGCAATGCCCTAGTTCTTCACAATTGAGAGATTGGGCCAAAACGATATATAGCAGGATATTTCAAAAGGATGTGGAAGGATTATGACAAAACATGGTGGATGAGTTGGTTAGCACACACGAACAAGCCAATTAGATGCTGGTTCAGATCCGGATCCAGATCAGGCCGATCAGTGTGATACAAAACGTAAACTGTTCAGCCTGGCAAAGGTGTGCGCTCCACCGACTGCCGTTCTCTTCGTCCAATATTTTCACAACAAATTGTGAGCTTTTGTGATGGAACATCCTGTGAACTTCACGACATATCTGATGATAAAATCAAAGAACTATGAAGCATTAATGTCGAATGATTTGACTAGAAACTCAATAAAAACAGAAGATTACCATCCATTGTTGTCCAACCAGTGAATGTGTCCTCCTCAGAACGATATTCCAGCTGGATGGATGTTATGGGGCCATCCCCAAAATATGGCTCAGCTCTTGGAAAGACTTTGAGTTTTCCAGGTCCAGTCTCAAGGACCTCAGGAGACTGTTGAGGAATTGGGGGAACTGGAGAAATGGGAGGTATCAAAGCATCAAGTTCACATGAATTCCAGGAAGGGTTCAGATTCATGGCTCCCAAAGATAACTATTTCAAATCAAACCTATTATAACATTGGATTTCAATACTTTCTAGCATGTTCTATTCTTTAGCAAGCGTGATTAGATAATCAGCTCAATACATGAAGTTGTATTCTATATTTGAATAGTCACATTGGTATTTTTGGTCATGGGGATGCTGGTGACATCCTTTTTTTTTTTTTTTCTCTACAAGATCGAGGCTCGTGTAAGTGCTAGCATTGATCACAAAAAGAGAAACTGACACATAAAACATATGATAAAGGGAGCGTGAGACAAGATGGAGAGCAGGGACGTCGGGAGATCTGTGGGAGGGAGCGGGCTTGGGGGGGAAGAGGCATGGGAAGGGTTGTTTCTTCATCCGATCATAAGGGGGGGGGGGGGTCGGTGGGAGAGGTAAAAAAAACACTTCGGCACTGCTAGGACTTCCAGGATAGAAGTCGGAATTTCAAAAAAGTGAATCTGGGGTGAATTAACGGGAGTAGAAAAGATCAAGGTTTTGGATGGGGGAAGATAAGAGATGGTTGTGAATAGCTGTTTTAAAGACCTGGAGGGAGGAGTGGGATTGAAGAGAGTGAGGGAGTTTGTTCCAGAGGCGGGAGAAAAGAGGAATGAAAGAGTGATGGTGAGCAAAGAGTCTTGATTTTGGCAGTTTCACCAGAAGAGGGTTGCTGGCAGATCTTGTGCGACCTGCAGGAATATTTGGGGGACAGAGCACAGAGAGAGCTGGGGGAGCAAGGCCGGAGAGGAGTCGGTAGAAGACAGAAATACCACCTACCTGCCTGCGGTGAGTGAGTGAAAGGCTCTCGGTATTAGCTTCATCGCAGGAGATTCCAACGATTCTGAAAGCTTTGGTTTCAACAGCGTGAAGCCGAGCGAGGTGTGAGGCAGGAGCACCGGCCCAGAGGGGACAACAGTAGTCCTTTGAGCTGCGGATGAAAGCCTTGTATGTGGTGAGGAGCTCAGGTGTGCCAAGGAAGGACTTTGCACGACAGAGGATGCCCAGTCAGCAACTGGCTTTGGAGGCCAGCTTGGAAATGTGATTTTCCCAGGAAAGATCATGGCAGATAGTGAGACCCAAAAGCTTGAGTGACAGAACTTCTGGAAGAGGATTGTTGAGAAAGTAGATGGGCGGGTTGTCCAGTCGGTCTTTTCAGAGAGACATAGTAAGAGTGTGAGATTTGTCAGGATTGAAAGACATGTTCCACTTGTTTGACCAGTCTGTGATTTTGTCTAGGTCTGCAGAGAGTGAGGAGGCTGCAGACTGCCGATCTGAGGGATGAGGTATGGAGCGGCAGAGAGTGGAGTCATCAGCAAAGAGATAAAGAGGATTTTCCAGAGAGTCGGATAGATCATTGATGGAGACCTAAAAAAGCACAGGGCCAAGAACACTGCCTTGGGGAACTCCAGCCTGAACAGGTAGAAAACCATTCAGGGCCACACGTTGACTACGACCAGAGAGGAAGTCCGCAAGCCATGCGTGGAGATTTCCATGGATACCATAGTAGGAAAGTTTGGAGAGCAGAGCTGGGTGCCAGACCGTATCGAAGGCACGTGATATGTCAAGGGAGACAGCTCTAATTTCCTGTTTGGCATGGAGGACCTCCATCCATTTTTGAGACAGCAGAAGCAACATGTCCAGATTCACATTGAAAGTCCAGATGTTCAGATGTTCAGATGTTCAGATGTCCAGATGTTCACATTGAAAGTGACCTGGTCTGAAACTAAATTGATGATCCGAGATCAAGCCATTGGAGAAGAGGAAGGATTTAATGTCAGAACCTTGCTGATTGCTGATCCATGACCTTGCTGATTATTGGGAGCAGGCTGATTGGTCTGTAGTTGCAACGATTTGCACCTTTTTTGTGTAAAGCTGTAATGTTGGCTGATTTCCAAGCAGATGGAAGATGACCTTGAGCAAAAGAGAGGGTGAAGAGAACAGAGAGAGGGTGAGATAGAGTGGCAGAGCAGGATTTTATGACCCGTGGGCTGATGCCGTCTGGTCCAGTTGCAGAATCAGAGTCGAGGTTTGACAAAAACGTCTCCACCTTGTCAGGAGAGAAAGACACAGAGTCCAGGAGCAGCTGGGTTCGACTGAGTATGGTGGGTACAGAGAGAGATGGGTTCGGGACACAATATTTTGAGGCAAACACAGAGTTGAGGCATTCGGCTTTTTCACGTGCGGTGTCAGCTGTATAGCCGTTTGAGGTAAGGGAGGGGATGGAGGGGGAATAAACACTCTTACAGGGGATGGAGGGGATGTATGGAGAGATCAATCAGGTTTGAGCGAAGGCCCTGGATGTTTGAGGTCCATACCGTTAAGGAGGAGGGAGGAGGAGCATCGGGGACATGACAGGGGAGGAGAAGGGTAGGGTAAGATGAGAGGTGAGAGGGGGGAGGTAGGGAGAGCTGTTGATAGTGTGTCAGAGATTGCAGAAGGATTAGGAGAAAGGCAAGGATGAGGAGGACAAATGGTTTGATGGTGATGGGAAGAGGCACAGTGAGGTGTTGCTTGAGAGGGGGGGGGGGGTAGATTTAGAAGGGGAGGGGCGAGTGGGGAGTCTCAGAGGGGAGGGGTGAGGGAGGAGTTTAGAAAGTGGATGATTAATGAAAAACTAACATTTATAACAAACAAGGTTTGTTGTGATTTTGAAGTCAGAGATCCGTTTGAAAACGATAGAGGAGGGGTGGAATGAAAGTGAGTTTAGAGAATGTAGAAAAGAATGACTGTGAGAGATTTATTTATTTATTTTTTGAAATGGAATGATTTGATGAGGAAATTGTAAAAAGCCTTTTAAATAGGAAGAAAAACAGTGTGTTGTAATAAACCACTGAATAAAACACTGCAGGGTAAAGTTTAAACATATTTAAACAAAATCGTGAAAAACAATGTGGGAAAAGTCCCTGAAGTGAGGGCATGGATCAGAGAAAGGAGAAAGGGTTAAATGAGATGGAGGAAACTAGAATTGGAAAGGCGAGTTTCAGCTGGAGATGGAAGGAAGAGGTGGAAGAAAAGGCGATGAAGGGGGTGGGGCGAGACAACAAGCACACGTGCCCACGAGGATAGAAGTAAATAATAATAATTTTTTTTGTATTTAAAACGTTAGACAAAGGGTAGATGTTCGGGGGAGAAGAGAAAATTTAAGAAATAAGCAATACAGCGAAGGAAAGAACTTAAATTCACAAAACACCGATTGGGGGAGGGAAGCCTAGAGAGACCGGGCGACGCACGCGGTGCGAACAGAAAACGATTAATTATACACAAGTTTGCACGAATTGCAAATCAACACTATCTAGAAACACACAGTAACACATGCACAATAAAATAACGAGTGGAAATTTGACAAAGACACAAATGGGAAAATACTTTAACTTTCATGCCGTGCAGAGGTCGAAGTCGCTTCCTCGCTCGAGGGACCGGAAAAAGAAGTCCCCTGAAACGGAAACAGAAGACCGGAAACGGAAGCGGAAGTTCTTTTCATAGGATTGCCCTGCGATTACAGCCACGATTGACCCGAGGGCATGCATCTTTTTTGTGTACAAAGTCAAGGCTCGTGGAGGAGCTGGAACACAGAATGGATCAGGATGCAATATAACAAAAGGTACAGCAGGAAGAGAGGGGTAAACACCAACAGCAGGGCTGAGGGACAAGATAGACGGAGACAAACAAACAAGTGATGCGGATAAGAATGAGGGGTAAGGGGAAGACGCAGGGGATGGACAAGATCGACACAGAAGCCAACTCTCAGGAAGAAAAAAACTGGAATTTTGGGGTAGGGTGGCGGTGGTTTAACGAAAATAGAAAGAATCATGCTTTTCGATGGGGGATGATTTGAGGCGGTGGTGAAGTTGGCTTGAAGACCTGGAGGTCTGGATTTTTAATCAATGATCCAGTTGTGACATTGTGATATGGTTATTCTTCACAGACTTAGCTTGGCTTCCAGGAAATTAGGATCCAAAAATTTAACTCATGCCTTCAGCCATATTTGGACCCAGAATTTCTGGGATGCCAGTCCAATATCCTCATGGCTAGGCTAAATTAAGCTCATTGAAAGTTTACTTGTATTGTGCAACTTCAACAGGATTACATGGAAATTGGATTTAAAAAAAGATTAGTCAGCATTACCATGACCTGGCCTTATCAAATCATTCTCATGACTTATGATATATTATACCGATGAATGCAAACAAATTCGAGGAAAATAAAATCCTATTTGTACCTTTGACATCTACATGGAAGGAGTGATGGGCTGAACCAGCATGCGTATGCACTCGGCATACCCACTCCCCAGCGTCACTGGACTGGACATGACCCAGATTTATGTAGGTGAGTGTCTTGTTCACGTACATATGTGTCACTGGGTGTCGGGGCTGGAGAAAGGGCAGATATAATGGGTGCAAATGATTATATTATCTGAGTTTCAATTCATTCATTAGTCTCCATATACCTCCATCTACACTCTTATGCATCCTTCCATGCAAATCCTCCGATCTCTCATACCCCTAAATGAGCTCCCGGTATGCGATCCCTTGATGGAGATGCGAAGAGTAAAGGTGATTTCCCAGGAGGCATTAAAACGATGTCTCCATGGACAGGCAGTGGCCAGCCTGTGGCCAAACACTGCAAATAAGCATCTTGGCCCAAATTTGTCTCCACCAGGGTTGAGACTTTCAAGATGGAAGGAGCACGGAGTGTGCCTATATGATGGGATAAACGTCAGAGGTACATTTCAGGGAGCATGCTTGAAAAAAATAGAAAACAAAATTTTGAAGCTCCATATTCATTCATTTATATTTTCATGCATCCCAAGCTCTATGAATGTCCAAGATATTTCCTCCAATTAAGGGCCAGGATAACTATTTGAGCCACTCTTGAATGGAGTGCAGCCTTCAACCTACATACACTACATGACCAAAAGTATGTGGACACCCGAACATCACACATCTCATTCCAAAATCATGGGCATTAATATGGAGTTGGTCCCCCCTTTGCTGTTATAACAGCCTCCACTCTTCTGGGAAGGCTTTCCACTGGATGTTAGAACATTGCTGCGGGGATTTGCTTCCATTCAGCCACAAGAGCATAAGTGAGGTCGGGCACTGATGTTGGACGATTAGGCCTGGCTCGCAGTCGGCATTCCAATTCATCCCAAAGGTGTTTGATGGGGTTGAGGTCAGGGCTCTGTGCAGGCCAGTCAAGTTCTTCCATACCGATCTCAACAAACCATTTCTGTATGGACCTCGCTTTGTGCGTGGGGGGCATTGTCATGCTGAAACAGGAAAGGGCCTTCCCCAAACTGTTGTCACAAAGTTGGAAGCACACAATCGTCTAGAATGTCATTGTATGCTGTAGCGTTAAGATTTCCCTTCACTTGAACTAAAGGGCCGAGCCCGAACCATGAAAAACAGCCCCAGATACGTATTCCTCCACCAAACTTTACAGTTGGCACTATGGATTCGGGCAGCTAGCGTTCTCCTGGCATCTGCCAAACCCAGATTCGTCTGGCGGACTGCCATATGGTTAAGCATGATTCATCACTCCAGAGAACGCATTTCGACTGCTCCAGAGTCCAATGGCTGCAAGCTTTACATCACTCCAGCCGAAACTTGGCATTGCGCATGGTGATCTTAGGCTAGTGTGCGGCTGCTCAGGCATGGAAACCCATTTCATGAAGCTCCCGATGAACAGTTGTTGTGCTGACGATGCTTCCAGAGGCAGTTTCGAACTTGGTAGTGAGTGTTGCAACCGAGGACAGATGATTTTTTACGCGCTTCAGTACTCCGCAGTCCCGTTCTGTGAGCTTGTGTGGCCTATCACTTTGCGGCTGAGCCGTTTGTGTTTCTCGACGTTTCCACTTCACAATAACAGCACTTACAGTTGACCGGGGCAGCTCTTGCAGGGCAGAAATTTGACAAACTGACTTGTTGGAAAGGTGGCATCCTATGACGGTGCCACGTTGAAAGTCACTGAGCTCTTCAGTACGGCCCATTCTGCTGCCAATGTTTGTCTATGGAGATTGCATGGCTGTGTGCTTGATTATATATACCTGTCAGCAATGGGTGTGGCTGAAACAGCCGAATCCACTAATTAGAAGGGGTGTCCACATACTTTTGGTCATGTAGTGTAGCTATTGTAGTGGATATGCCAAAAGTAACTCACATGTTCATCAGATCATCAAGGAAGTGCTAATGCAATTCAAACTCAATTTGAATCACTTTGGATCAATTCATATGTGACATAAAGCAGCACATTTTTCCCAGGAAGCAGCACACATTTTACCGTTTTCTGAACGATAACAACAACAAGAACTGTCACTTAATTCCTCGTGTTCACAAAGAAGAATGGATAATTAGAGCTGAACATGTTTTTTTGAAGATAGTAAGCACATGGAAAAAAAGGGTATGACAGCCAGCTGGAAGTAAAAATGTGAAACACATTTTAAAATTTCATTCTGTGACTTAAGATGGATGGTATGAAAAGGTCTATGGCCAGTAGTCAGTACCAGGATGAGAACATGTATGGCCGTGAGGGCAGATGCATCCCTGGTGTCGATCACAGTGCTGCTGAGGGGTACATCGGCATTGTAGACGGCAATTGGGCCCAAATGAATCATCAACACATTCTGTTGCACACAACATGAAAAATCCACACATTTAATGAACTCTTTCGTACTTTTGCACTTTTCCTAATTAGAGACAAAAACGTATTTAATGGCCACAAATATTCCCATGTTCTTGTGGGGTTAGCCTTGGGAAGCTTGGCCCAAGTCTCACAAATCGGCTGGCCAGGTCTGACATTCGACAAAGGTTAGTGCACGAATTAGAATTTGGCCATGGTGCCAGTGATAGCTTGCCTATTGTTAGCGAAGTACACCATTGCGTAAGATCTTTAATGTCCACCAACTAATGCCAGCAGCCGGACGCCCGTTTAATGCCCATTCGAGGGACCGCACACACATTAATGAATCACCCTGCCTGTGAAACACCAGGATGTCAGTTTATAGCTGGGTCGGGATTCAATCCCAGACAAGGCAGCTTAAAAGCGAGTACATGTACCACAAGGCCATCCTGCCAGCCCAATTATAGCCAAAATGGCATTGTTGTTGGCACAATAAAATAATGGCACAATAAAAAACAAAATTGCATGCAATATGTAAACGTGTAAATGACTCCATTTTAATGGGTGAGGTCCACCAAGGCCCGCGGACAGCCACCTAGGTGCACAGAAAGTCACGCCAGACCCTTGGGAACCCGCCTATTAGAACCTGCTTGAGCCTGCATAAAGGTTTCTGAGATCCCGGGAACCCTCTGGGACACCAAGAACCTGCTTTTGGAGCAAGCATTGTTTGTGCCAAGTATAGGTCTTTAAAGAAGACATATGGTGGCATGAAAAGGTTACTGTCATAGAAAGATGGTCATTTAATGCAACTGATTGCTCCAAAAAAGTGCTCTATAATCAGATAATTTACTTCAGCACAATTTTTGAAAGTAGTGCCTTCCATTTATATGTTATCAGTGTGTCCTCAATTTTTAATGATGCATAGTGTAAAATAAATTGCCCGGCAAATATATACCTTTGTCGCAACGTGGCCCAGTCCAGCCAGAAACACAAGAACAGCCATAAGGGGCATCCTGGCACACACGGATTCCAGCGCAGAGTGGTCGAGAACAAGGTATGCGGCACTCAGGCCCCACACCCAGCTGTGCACAGGCTGTGTAAGGGAGTGAGAATAATGTGCAAAATGGGAAAATAAAGGCCAATATTATTGTACCTATACTATATAATTGTACCTATGAATATTCTCTTCTTAGCAAGATTGACGTTCATGTAGAGAGAAGTGAGATAGGGCAAAAGGGCAACAAACTAACAGTAGAAACAACACCCGGATGCAAATAATGACCAGGAAATTATATATATATATATATATATATATATATATATATATGAAGAGAGACAGAGACAGAGACAGAGAGAGAGAGAGAGAGAGAGAGAGAGAGAGAGAGAGAGAGAGAGAGAGAGAGAGAGAGAGAGAGAGAGAGAGAGAGAGACTGAGAGAGACTGAGACTGACTTTTAAACTTTTTATTATAAAAGTATAAAACAAGAGTACCACCAAAGGCAATTAATCCAGGAAAATCAGTAAAATCATAGAAATCCCGAAAGGAAAAAACAATCAGTGCACTGCAAACCAAGCAACAGAAAAGGTGCAAATACCAAAAAAACACGAGGAGAAAATCTAGGCATAATTTCTAAACTAGGCATAATTTTATATGTACAAATTTACAATCGCATCTGCAACCATGAGGAGAGACGGAAGAAAGAAAGAGTAGGTCAAGACCAGGGGGAGAAAAAAGCCGGCAAGGAGAAGCATGGAACAGTGTATAAGAAACACCCGCACTCTATTATAAAGAAATTAACAATTTGTTATCTTGGACCTCACAAATCCCTCCAACACACCAGGTCGCAACAAAATTTGCAAGGTCGTTTGCAGTTTGGGCACAGCCAAATTCAAGCTTGAGCCTTGCTGACACCAACGAACTAAAAAACACCATAATACTGCATTCCTGCATGGGTCTGCCGCCCAGCTTCGCCTTCCGCGACAGGTATACGGCCAGTTTAGCGGTAGCGGTTAGGAACCCGAATACAATAGATGTGGTTCCCTTTTTGGGAGGAAAGCCAAAGATGTAAGCTTTCAAAGAAAAGGTAACCCGCAATCTATGGGAAATAAAATTTAACCAATGAAACAAAGGAGAAAGTCTTTCACAATTAATGAAAGCATGAAACAAATCTTCCCTCACCGGACAAAAGGGGTAACAGCCGGAAATGGGGGGAAAAAAACGAATGACAGCATTTGAAGGAACAATCCAGTGGGCCAAACGCCACTGAAGGTCACCTGTTCTTTTAGAAATAAGTCCAGCATACATTGTATCCCATAAAGGCTCAGAGGGGGGACCGGGAGGCAAGAGTCCTTTCCACCGGGTAACCCCAGCTAGAGGTGGGTCCCCAAGAAGAAGTTTCACACAAGACCTATAAATACTCTTGCTGCTCATAGCATGGAAGGGGGGTGACCCTGCGCTCATGGGGGGCAGATCGTTTGGGGCAAAAGCCACAACTAATTTTGGAACTGTGGGCTCAACCTCTGCATCCTGGGTCCAATGTAGGCCTAGCTGGTGGCCTCTTCGGATCACCGCTCTTAGTATGTTCCCGATTTGCCTCCTGGACCGAACACCTGTTAGGTCCGCCAGCTCGTTCGCAGGCTTCCATCCCTGTCCAGAGTCGTGCCGGAGATGACACACTTTCAGGATGTTGGCCGCTATAAAATGCTGGCAGAAGTCGCGACTCCTCGGGATATCGGGGAAAGGTGGGTTGAAAAATAAAGGCTCGTGTGCATACATGTTAGTGCCATACGAGTCTGTTTGGCGACTTATCGAAACGCCCTGCCAGGCATTCAAGAGGCTCTGATAAAAGACTGGAAGCAAAGATGTATCGACGTGTTGAAGGTTGGTCAGGAAAAGTTCCTGTCCGTATCCGAGCCTCCCAGCTCGTTGAAGAATGGAGCAGGCCAAGGGCTTTCCTGGTAGGTGTTCTGCATAAAGCAAGCGTTGGATGGAGCGGAGCCGGAAGGCCAACAGGCGGCATTTCACGTCGACTAGGCCATGACCACCCTCGGCCGAGGGACAACATATGGCGCTGGGTCGAAGCCAGTGGTAGCCTCCCCCCAAAAAAATCCACCAGTTTCCTCTGGATAGCTTGGAGCAAAACCTCCGGTGGTTGCAGGCAGATGAACCGGTGCCAGAAAAGGGTAGTGACGAGGTTGTTGACAACTAGCACGCGACCCTTATAGGAAAGGTGGGGTAGAGCTCTTTTCCATCGGCTGAAACGCCCATCTACCTGGTCAATAATCCTGTCCCAATTGTTCTGGGCATACTGAGGAGGACCGAGGAAGACGCCCAAATACTTGATGCCATTGTTTGCCCACACTAGCTCTGCAGGAAGGGGAGGTGGTGGTAATAACGGTGGTACAGGTAAGTCATTTTTTGGAAAGGGGAACCACAGGCCTTGCTTTTCCCCCAATTACACCTTAATGATGAGGCAAGGTTGAAGTCCGACAAACACGTTGCCATGGCGTCACTGTCGCATTTTCTTTTTATAATGACACATAGGTCGTCGGCATAAGCAGACAGGGTCAAAGGTAGGTGTCCTGGAGAAAGGACAAGTCAGGGATATCCTTTCTGAGGGCGATCAAGAGAGGCTCCAAGATGAGGGCGAATAATAGACCTGAAAGTGGACAACCTTGCCTTACCCCTCTCTGAACCTTTATGGGTGAGCAAAATTCGTTGTTAACTTTGATCAAGCTGGAGATGTTTGCATATAACAAAGCTATGTAGGCTCTAAAATTAGCACCGAGCCCACAAGCTTGTAACACATGACACAAAAACTCATGATCAATGCTATCAAAGGCCTTTGCAAGGTCAAGAAACACCAATCCAAAATCCTCTTTGACACATTTACCGGTTAACAAATCTCTGATTAGGAATATGTTGTCGTAGATGGATCTGCCAGGGATGCTGCAACTTTGATCAGGTGACACAAGATCACCAATAACTGTCTTCAACCGGTTCGCAAGGACCTTGGAAAACAGTTTGTAATCCATGCACAACAAAGAGATCGGACGCCAGTTTGACAGGTGTCGGAGATCGCCAGTCTTGGGTAGCAGGCAGAGTACTGCTCTTCTAAAACTGAGCGGTAATTCTCTGGACAAAAGAGACGCATCCAGAACATTGAGCAGCTCTGGGCCCAAAATGTCCCAGAATGCCGAAAGAAATTCGGCGGGTAGGCCATCGATGCCAGGGGCCTTTCCCGACTCCATCTCAGCAAGTGCACCGGTTAGCTCTGGAAGGGTAATTGGAGCATCAAGTTCTAGACGTTGGGCCTCAGCCACAGAAGGAAGATGAGAGGTCAAAACATTCATCATTTCGTGACAAACTGTTTTGGCCTTGAAAAGATCAGAAAATAAATCGATTACATTTAATCTTATATCACTTGGATTTGTTAGGATGTTCCCCCCTGGGTCCAAAACCGAAGATATAAGTCGTGCCGGTTTCTCTACAGTTTCTAGGTGAAAGAAAGACTTAGTTGGGGTATCTGAAACCTTTATATTCTGTATTCTTAACCTGACCATTGTGCCCGCTACTTTTTCATGGATCAAATCCCTTAATTGGGCCTTCTTCTCGAGTAGCAACCGATAGTTCACTGCATTGCTCTCATTGGCCAACTTGCCCTCTAACCTTAAGATATCTGCTTCCAAGCAAGCCATCGTGATATGTTTTACATTGGTACAGTGTGAATTAAATTGTTGACAAAATACTCGAATTTGGGCCTTTAGGTTGTCCCACCAAAGACTAATTGAGGAGTAAGAAGATTTTTTAGTACTCATTTCAGCCCAGAAATCACGAAAGGAGTCTGTAAATAAACTATCTTCTAAAAGTTTAACGTTAAACTTCCAGTAACTATTTCTGCATGTGGGTCGAGGAAAAGAAAGATCTAAGGTTACCATATGGTGGTCTGAAAACAATGACGGAAAACAACCCCAAGAAACCACGACGTTCCTAAAGGGTACGTTAATGTACCAGCGGTCGAGTCTTGCCGAAGACACCCGGCACATCTTGCCGAAGACACCCGAAAAATTGGCACATCGACACCAGGTATACTGGGCTACGTTGGGGTGATGCAATCGTCAAACATCCAGTAGACCGGCCGTCTTAAAGAAACGGGATAGGTCCGCATGGGACTCGGGGTGGGGTTCTGCAGAATTTCTGTCCTTCGAAGGGTCAAAGGTGCAATTAAAGTCACCACCAATGCACACACATTGGTCGAGATCAACTGATTTCAGGTGGTTTACCATGGAGGTGAAGAAAGCCTTTCGGTCCCTGCTCTCACTAAGTGCGTACACATTGAAAATGGTGCAGCGGAAGTTTTGGTGTACAAGCTGAAGGGAAATAAGCCGGCCTTTTATGACTTCCTGAAAATAGCAAGACTCAAAAGCTAGACCTGGCTTAAGAAAAAACCCAACCCCAGCAGATGAGGCTGACAGATTGCTAAAATAGCATTGTCCTTTATGCTATTTCTGATCGAAAATTTAGCGTGTTTAAGGCGGGTAGGCCATTAAGGCGGTTAACATAGGCTTAACACCCGGATGTTTGCCTGTCTGTGTGTCACCAGAAGGCTTCACCCATTTGAAAGTTTGGCACCAGTTATGTTCCACGTTAGGTGTGATGTGGGTCTCTTGCAGTAAAATAACATTTGCCTTTTTACGATCAAACAAGTTTTTAACTTGGGCCTGACGGAGGTGAGTTGCACCCCCACCATTCATATTTAAGGTCGCAAAGGAAATGTTTTTCATTCCGTGTTAATGAAATCGACCTGTGCTTGGGAACACTCTGCACCTGCTCGGGTAACAAACTTTCTTAATCTGTGGAATTGAGATCTCGTCAGGTCAAAATCCTCATGCGCTTTGATTATTGACTTTGCGGTGCAAATTAATGCTGCCAAGTCAGGGAAATAGTCTTTAATTACAATGTTGCGGTGACGATACGTTTCGTTAAGGAAGGTAAAAATGAGTTGAGGGGGTACCTGTGAGTGACCTGTCATCGATTGTGACAGCTTGGTTGCCTCAATGTCATCCTCGGACTCAGACACGTCAGATAACATGTCGTCAGGTTCTGGGGTATTACCCGCTGCCCCCGCGGTCTTGTCTGGAGGCACCTTCACAAGTTTCCCAAGGTGTTCCCGAGAGCACTCGTTAACACTTTGGTGGATATTTGTATCTGGGGTTGGAGCTTGGGTTTGAGATCCCAGCAAACTCAGATTTACCGGCCCCGTTTGTACAGTGGGAACGTTTATTGAATCCATAGTCTGCTCGGTATTTAAAGGGGGGACAAGCGGAAAAACATTTCCCAGCTCGGAAATGGTAATACTTTCACTGGAGGTTTCGCACTCGGAAACTTCCAGGTGAGAGGTACAAATTTTATTTTTTGGCTCATTTACATAATGAGACTCGCTGGTGTCATTGACAACGGTATTCATGTACTCAATTAGTGAGGGAATGTCAGAGGGACACTCGGACACATGTGCACCGGGAATGGTGCCGCCCATGACCGCCTTCTTTGCAGCACCAGCGAAATTGCTTGGCACTGGTGCTCTTCGCTTTTTAGAATACACTATGGATTCTTCATTCATGAGTTCGGGAAAGGGGGCATTGCTAGTTGTGTCAGTCACATCGGTGGGTGTCATCACATTGGAATCGGAAAGCACCGGTGTGTCAGACGACTCAGTCGGTTGTCAGAAGGTACGGTCGGGGTGTCAGAAGGTACGGTCCGGAGCAATAGGGCAAAGGGAACAGAGCAAAATGCCGGCGAGCGAGAGGTTTTACTTGCCATCACGTGACGTCAGCCCTCCCCTCCTCCAACCAGCGGTGCCCCTTGACCTCACAAATCTTCCGATCGCGTTGGTGTCCTCTCATTGGCCGAGCGCTTTTTGCCCTTCATGTCATGCCATCGGTCGGTGCCCAATCAGTATGTCGCTCCTTCCACTAATCACGGGGAAGCTTTCTGCCCTTCCCCTGACCAATCACACGTCCTCCCCTACTCTGTCAATCGGTGACCTGCTTGTTGCTCGCCCCTCCCCCTCCTGTCAATCACGAGTTCTCCTGGGCGTGGCTCTCGGCTCGCCTGTGCGATGTCTGCCTGCCATGGCGCCGTAGTGTGCGGTCGCTTGCTGTCTGTTCTTTCGTCAGTCATTATGAGAGGAGATTTAATTAGTGTGTGGACTAATGGATCTATCTACTGTATAAGAGTGCGTTGCCATACGGGACACCAGGATAATCGCAGAGGGGACGACACACAATGGAATCTTATCCTTATTCCCTAATTCTAGTTACCAAGCCCCGCCCCCTCGTGGCGGGGACACAGATCCAACTTATCCGACATCCGGTCTACAGAACTTATTACATTGAGATTCTCTAGCATGACAGACGAAGCACTTACCTATGCAGATCTACCTAAATCCATATATGCCTACCCAACCGACATAACAATATGTTATTCCACATGGAGAGTTCTTTACAATGAGCCATGTCTCAATTTTTTTCTATTCAGTGCTTTTGGAGATATAGAGGTGCAAAGGTCTTCGGTTTTTCCAAGATGGCGCCCATAACACGTGACCTATGACGTCATAATTATCATTTTTTTAAATCCTACAGGTGGAGTTGCACCTATGGTGAAAACATCCTGTCAATCGGACCAACGGGTGCAGAGAAAATCATATTTATTTTGTGCGGACAAACAAACACAGACAAACAGACAAACAAACGGACTCAAATGCAATACCCTCTCCTCAGGCAAGGGTAACAATATAATAGAGACAGTTAACAGTGAAACTGGATGTAGATTCGAATGAGTAAAACAAACCAATATGGCAGGTAGATCCAGTAAAGCCAGGAGCACAGATGCATTTCCCAGTCTCAGTATTGCAAATACCCCCATTAAGACAGCCTGGACAACGCTTTTCACAGTTGCTCCCCCAACGTCCTGCTTCACAATCTGCAATAGAGCAGAATTATGTAGTGATCTTGAAAATATATTGAAAAAACATTAGGAATTGTTTTGTAAAAATGCAGCCTGTCAAACATGACAAGAAGTTATCATCATCTTCTTATACTACAAGAGAGATGTTTGCCTGTCTGTGTGTCACCATTTTTCTCAGAGATGGCCAAACAGATCCCCATGTACTGTCTTTGTCTTTCCCTCGTGGTCCCCATGTACTGTCTTTGTCTTTCCCTCGTGGTCCCCATGTGCTGTCTTTGTCTTTCCCTCGTGGTCCCCATGTACTGTCTTTGTCTTTCCCTCGCGGTCCCCATGTGCTGTTTTTGTCTTTCCCTCGCGGTCCCCATGTACTGTCTTTGTCTTTCCCTCGTGGTCCCCATGTACTGTCTTTGTCTTTCCCTCGCGGTCCCCATGTGCTGTTTTTGTCTTTCCCTCGCGGTCCCCATGTGCTGTCTTTGTCTTTCCCTCGCGGTCCCCATGTGCTGTCTTTGTCTTTCCCTCGCGGTCCCCATGTGCTGTTTTTGTCTTTCCCTCGCGGTCCCCATGTACTGTCTTTCCCTCGCGGTCCCCATGTACTGTCTTTGTCTTTCCCTCGCGGTCCCCATGTACTGTCTTTGTCTTTCCCTCGCGGTCCCTATGTGCTGTCTTTGTCTTTCCCTCGCGGTCCCCATGTACTGTCTTTCCCTCGCGGTCCCCATGTACTGTCTTTGTCTTTCCCTCGCGGTCCCCATGTGCTGTTTTTGTCTTTCCCTCGCGGTCCCCATGTACTGTCTTTGTCTTTCCCTCGCGGTCCCTATGTGCTGTCTTTGTCTTTCCCTCGCGGTCCCCATGTGCTGTCTTTGTCTTTCCCTCGTGGTCCCCATGTACTGTCTTTGTCTTTCCCTCGCGGCCCCCATGTGCTGTCTTTGTCTTTCCCTCGTGGTCCCCATGTGCTGTTTTTGTCTTTCCCTCGCGGTCCCCATGTGCTGTTTTTGTCTTTCCCTCGCGGTCCCCATGTACTGTCTTTGTCTTTCCCTCGTGGTCCCCATGTACTGTCTTTGTCTTTCCCTCGCGGTCCCCATGTGCTGTTTTTGTCTTTCCCTCGCGGTCCCCATGTGCTGTTTTTGTCTTTCCCTCGCGGTCCCCATGTACTGTCTTTCCCTCGCGGTCCCCATGTACTGTCTTTGTCTTTCCCTCGCGGTCCCCATGTGCTGTTTTTGTCTTTCCCTCGCAGTCCCCATGTACTGTCTTTCCCTCGCGGTCCCCATGTGCTGTTTTTGTCTTTCCCTCGCGGTCCCCATGTACTGTCTTTGTCTTTCCCTCGCGGTCCCTATGTGCTGTCTTTGTCTTTCCCTCGCGGTCCCCATGTGCTGTTTTTGTCTTTCCCTCACGGTCCCCATGTACTGTCTTTGTCTTTCCCTCGCGGTCCCTATGTGCTGTCTTTGTCTTTCCCTCGCGGTCCCCATGTGCTGTTTTTGTCTTTCCCTCGCGGTCCCCATGTACTGTCTTTCCCTCGCGGTCCCCATGTACTGTCTTTGTCTTTCCCTCGCGGTCCCCATGTGCTGTTTTTGTCTTTCCCTCGCGGTCCCCATGTACTGTCTTTCCCTCGCGGTCCCCATGTACTGTCTTTGTCTTTCCCTCGCGGTTGTCAGCTCTTTCACGAGCCTCGATTCAGTATAGAAAAAAAAAAAAAAAAAAAAAAAAAAAAAAAAGACCTTCGTCAAACTTTCAGAGGTTCATCAATGAGTGCTGGGAAGAGTTTTCGGCAACAAAGTTTTGAAAATTTTGAAAGAAAATGATCGATTGAACATTTAGCTTTCATATTGCAGATATCGATTCCTAATGATACTGTCTCAACCTGAGTAGATCTTAACGGTGATTAGCTGAATTATGTTGCCGTAGCAACTATCATCTCAGTAACTTGACTTGTGTATGTGATATTTCAAAAGCCGTTCAAGATTTAGCTTTCATATTACACAGATCCATTCCTTATACCACCCAAAAAGTGGGGGACCTAGAGTACCAGCTCCTTATTTCACGAAACATAGTTTAGGAATTGTTTTGTAAATCCTATTCATAGTGTTTGTTACATAGTGTTTGTTACAACATAGTGTTTGTTACTTGTGAAAATCTAAGATTTTTCAAGTACATTGGTCAGTCTTGTGCGTTATTACTTGGCAAAAAAAATATTTTTGACAAGTACGTTGATCACTCTGGTTTGTGCGTTTCAGTGTTTGTTTGTCTGTCCGCTCACGTATACTTGCCGACAGGTCACAATTTTAAACTGATCTTTACGAAACTTCACCAAATGGTAGAGTTCATAGTCCGACAAAATCTTGTATATTTTTGAGATCAAAAAGTCAACATAGGCGAATGGTCAACCACTTTTTTCGAATTTCTAAAATCCTCAATTTTCATCAGATTGACTTGAAATTTGAATAGGATTAACACATCAGCAAACTGAATTCAACCACGAACTATTTAGCAGATCAGCATAGGCCAAAAGGGCAACATAGGCCGAAAGGTCAACAACCTATTCAGATTTCTAAAATCCTCAATTTTCATCCGATTGCCTTGAAATTTGAATAGGATTAACACATCAGCGAACTGAATTCAACCACCAACTATTTTTGAGATCAACATAGGCCAAAGGTCAACCTTTTTTTTCAAATCTCTAAAATCCTCAATTTTCATCTGATTGACTTGAAATCTGAAGAGGATTTGCATATCAGCTTACTGAAACCAACCACTAACTCTTTTTGAGGTCAACATAGGCCAGATTTCTAAAATTGTCAATTTTCAACAGATTAACTTAAAATTTGAAGACGATATGCATATCTGGTCACTGAATTCAACCCCCAACTATTTTTGAGGTCAACACAGGCCAAAAGGTCAACATAGGCCAGATTTCTAAAATACTTAATTTTTATTCAATGAACCTGAAATTTGAATAGGATTTTAATATCAGCTTACTGAAACCAACCACTAACTATTTTTGAGGTTAATATAGGCCAAATTTTTTTAAATTGTCAATTTTCATCCGATTAACTTAAAATTTGAAGACGATATGTATATCTGGTCACTGAATTCAACCACCAACTGTTTTGGAGACCAACATAGGCCAAAAGGTCAACATAGGCCAAAAGTTCAACACTTTTTTCAAATTTCTAATTTCCTCAATTTTCATCTGATTGACTGAAATTTGAATAGGATTTACATATCAGCAAACTGAATTCAACCACCAACTATTTTGGAGATCAGCAGAGGCCAAAAGTTCAACATAGGCCAAAAGTCATCAACCATTTCAAATTTCTAAAATCCTCAATTTTCATCCGATTAACTTGGAATTTGAATGGGATTTACAAATCAGCAAACTGAATTCAACCACCAACTATTTTTGAGATCAACATAGGCCAAAAGGTCAACACAGGCCAAAGGTCAACCACTTTTTCACATTTCTAAAATCCTCAATTTTCATCCGATTGACTTGAAATTTGAATAGGATTTACATATCAGCAAACTGAATTCAACCACCAACTATTTTGCATATCAACATAGGCCAAAAGGTCAACATAGGCCAAAAGGTCAACAACCATTTCATATTTCTAAAATCCGCAATTTTCATCCGATTGACTTGAAATTTGAATCGGTTTTTCATATCAGCGAACTGAATTCAACTACCAACTATTTTTGAGATCAACATGGGCCAAAAGGTTAACATAGGTCAAAGGTCAACCTTTTAAAAAATATATCTAAAATCCTCAATTTTCATCCGATTGACTTGAAATCTGAATAGGATTTGCATATCAGGTCACATAATTCAACCACCAATTATTTGTGAAGTCAAAAGAATGCTCTTCCGAGTGCCAATCTACTTTGTTTTGTTTTGCCAAGTGTCGCTCTATGAGTAATTTTTCATTCTGTCTGTCTATCAGTCGCCTACAGGTCACAATTTTCAACCGATCTTCACAAAACTTCACCAAATGGTAGAGTTGGTCATAAGTAATAAGCCTATTGTTTTCGGGGTCAAAAAGTCAATCGGTCAACATAGGCCAAAGGTCACAAACTTTAGATTTCTTTCTAAAATCTTTTTAGATTTCTAAAATCCTCAATTTTTGTCCGATTGATTTGAAATTTTAAGAGGATTTGCATATCTGGACACTGAATTCAACCACCAAGTATTTTTGAGGTCATCATAGGCCAACAACTTATTTTAGGAATTCCGCAAGTATTGTGCTATGCACGACATATTTCTTGTTACTTGCAAAATCGAAGATTTTTCAAGTATATTGGTCAGTTGCGTTTGTTATTCCGTCAGTTTGTTTGCCTGTTTGTCACCGGCCTACAGGTCACAATTCTAAACTGATCGTCACGAAACTTCACCAAGTTGTAGAGGTGGTCACAAATGAGAAGCCTATTGATTATGAGGTCAAATGGTCAAAGGTCAACTCAGGGTCAAATTTCCAACATCAATTTTCATCTGGAAAACCGTCAATTTTCAACCGATTGACTTGAAAATAGAACAGCATTTGCATATTGCCTCACTGAATTGGGAAACGTACTATTTTTGAGTTCAAATGGTCAAAGGTCAACTCAAGGTCAAACTTCCAAAATCATCAATTTTCATCTGAAAAACCATCAATTTTAATCCCATTGACTTGGAAATTGAACAGCATTTGCACATTTAGTGAATAAATTGGGAAACTAACTATTTTTGAGATCAAACATTCAAATTAAGGTCAAACTTCCAAAATCATCAATTTTCATCTAAGAATCGTCACTTTTCATCCTATTTACCTGAGCTTTGATCAAGATCGTCAATTTTGATCTTGATGAAATGGACAATTTGCTGAATCAATTGCAACCTTTTTCGGGGGTGGAGGGGGGGGGGGTGGATTGTGTAAGTATCATGCTCTGCATGACATCTTCTTGTTTGTTTGTTTGTTTGTTTTGTTTGACTTCTAAGCACTCCTGAACCCCTGGATAGAATGAGTTGAAAGTTGGTGGTTGTACTAGGGGCGTGCCAGGAAGGTTTTAGGATGCCCAGGAGGGTTTATATTATCTCATCTTAACTCGTACATAAGGACAGATTATTTGCTAGTTTGCAAAGATTATTAAGGAAGTTATTTTCAAAAATGAAACGTGATTAGCAATGCTATATCCACCAGCACTATATCAAATACAAAACAGCATCACTAATGAAGGAAAGCACTGAACAGGACCTTTACATTTACAAAAGCAGTCTTGGACAAAAAGTATTTTACCCAAATCTCAGTCTTTCCGGTTTATCCCTTATTGGTCAATTTATTTGTTCTAATCACAAATGATGTGATGAATAATCTGTGAAAATGTCATCGAGATTGATTAATATATTCTGCATGTGCCTTGAAAATGATAATATTAAATATACACTCTAATGTACATATTCAATTTTGCTAAAATGTATTTGTTACTCAATCATTAACTGCTAGCCCTGTGGTGAAAGCTCTCAAAAGGTGCAAGGTGTAAAAATCAGTTCAGCCATTTCATTAAACCATCTGAATCTGTATCATAAAGGCATGCCATTGTACAGACTTGGCATTTAATATGGAATATTTTTTTTGTGGGGGTGAACTTACTTTTCAAGATGTCTTAGAACCAAAAGTTCATTGGAATTATGTTGAAATTATTCTAGATTTGGTTAATGTGACCTTTAAAAGAAACAAAAACCACATTTGAAATTTCGAAACAAATAAATTGATCCTTGAAAGTGATGTAAACTGATATCGAACTCAATTCATGGACAGTATTGTGTTAAACCTCTGTACGTTTTCCAGAAGTATCTCTATTTTGCACATTAGCCAAAAAATTTTTTTTTTTAAACAAAAGTTAAATTACGACTGGGATTACAGACAGTAAAATTACAGTTCAGTACTTCGTGTAACCCCCACGAGCATTCAGGAGAGCACGTACACGTTGAGGCATGCTGTTCACGAGATTTGCCAAGGTTTGGACAGGAATCCCTTGCCATGCAGTGACAATAGCCTGCTGCAATTCACGCACAGAGGTCGGCTGCTGGTCCAAGTGGTCGATTCGATGCGTTAATTCTGCCCACAAGTTCTCTATCGGATTCATATCCGGGGACATGGCAGGCCACTCCATATGCTCTACACCACGGTCAGCAAGAAAGTGTTGGATCATGCGAGCACGATGAGGCCGTGCATTGTCATCTTGGAAGACAAAGTTTCCTCGAAAGGCTGCACGAGCAAATGGAAGCAATGCTTCTTCCAGAATGACCCTGTACTTGAACTGGTTCAGGTTTCCATTCAGAACAACCAGGTCAGTTTTGCCCCCTGCATGAAAAGCAGCCCAAACGGTCACCCCACCACCTCCAGCTTGGACTCTTGGCACTATACAATCTTTGTTGTAGGCTTCATGCACTTGTCTGCGCACTCGGACGCGGCCATCTTGACGATAGAGCAGAAATCTAGACTCGTCACTGAAGATCACATGATTCCAGTGTCCTGGCTGCCATTGACGGTGCTCTCTGGCCCACTGCAATCGGCGCTGGCGGTGTTGTCTGGTCAGGCATGGCTTTCTCAGGGGACGCCTGGCACGATAGCCTGATTGAACCAGTCGTTGGTTGACTAGCCTTCTGGATACAGGCACATTTGTCAGTTACTGCCACTCAGCTCTAAGCCGATTAGCTGACTTGGTATGGCCATTGCGGACTAACCGGTGCAGCTGGCGATCATCCCTCCTTGTTGTTCTGCGGGGATGTCCTGGCCTCGGTATTGGAGTAGGGACACCCCTCTGAGCATTTCGTTTCAGGATCTTTGACACCTGACCTTGAGTGATACAATACTGCCGAGCAATAGCACGCTGCTTCATGCCGTAATTTCGTAAAGCCACCACTCCATGACAAACAACATTGTCGAGTTGACAGACCATCTCCAGAGGAAGCGGCAATAACTTTTGGAGATGTGCAGCAGTTGTTTTCCACTAATACAGAACGCAACAACCCTTGTATACCCGACTGTGAAGCCAATCATCAAATGCACCTGTCCGTACATTTTGCCACGCCACCTGTGATATAATCCAGTTGTTGACTTCTTGCTGCGACAGACAATCAGTGACATGGTTCTTTTAACAAATAAATCACCAAAGTGTAAAGGAAACTCACCAGATTGATATACTGAGTTAAGAAAGTAAACCCAACTCAAGAAAAAAAAAAATTCCATATTAAATGCCAAGTCTGTATGTAAAGACCAGAGGTGACCAGAAACCAGAAAAGTGACCAGAAACCAGAAGTTGTCGGTGTCCAGAAAATTACTCACCATAATGATCATCATAATCATCAACAATGTACCACACTTTGCAGTGTCGTGCTGCCAGAGCAGTTTCTTAGCATGGGTTATGAGTGGTTTGTCATTGCTTTCCCAGCAGTTATTCAGGGTAGGAATTTGTCATTTGTCCAGCAATAACTCGCCTACTCTTCACACGAGACCCCCTGAAATCTTTAACGTCCACCAAATAATGCTGGCAGACGGGAAGCCCAGTTTCACATCGTTCCGAGGGTGTTTGACATTGTTTATCATCTCAAGAAAATGAAAATCGGTGAACAGTTACCAAGTTATGCACGGATAACTGATATAAAAATAGGCCAATTAAGAGGAGGGTGGAAGTGAAAAAGGAATACCACGTAACATTTTGCTCTCTAAACTATTAATTCACCAAACAAAGTACGCTCACAACTGTTTTAATGAATTACATTTCTATACATGGTGTATGCAAGTGTCATTTTATTATTTCGGTCGAAATGTTCTTTCCACCTTACCTCTAACAAAGAGATTAATGATGGCAGCTTCAGACCAATCTTGACTGACTCCTCTCGCCACATAAAACCCAGCATTCTGAGGCTGAGCGTTCTCAATAGTCAGAACGGCCAGTACACCGCTCACCTCCTCTCGGGGTACCATGGTGTGCAGATGTTCTGCTGCCCACATGCACGGTGTACAGTTAGCCGGTTTCGTAAGAGTGTATGATGATAAAGTGACATGCTTTTGTTAAGACCCATGAGACATCATTGTCACTCATTTCTGCAGCACATATGTATACTGTAGCACCTGTGGCCTTAATCAGAATCGCAACAATTTCAACCGAGTTTATAAATCACTGTTTGACCCTACATTTGGGATGTACTGTAGACTAAAATGTTTATGGGCTATCTACATATTACATAGAAAATTTAGGAAAACGAGAAAGCATCTGAAAATGCAAAGCTCGTCTGCATCTGTTTTGTATTGAGACTTCTTCTTCTTCTATGCACTAAACATGACAAAAACAACTAAAAAATAAAATTACCAAAATTGACGATTTTAGGTGACCTTGACCTTTTGACGTCAAAAGCAATAGGCCTCAGTGACCCAATATAAAAACACTGTTCAAATTTCAAGTCTATTTGATGAAAATTGATGATTTTATGCAACATTGACATTTGACCTTTCGATCAAAAAAAACAAAACAATTGACTTCTAACCTTTGATTGGTGTACCAATCCAGTAACCCAATATGCAAATTCTGAAAATTTCAGGTCAATTGGATGAAAATTTGCTTTGTTGAAAATTTTATGACAAAAGCTAAAACGGTTTTAAAAAATTACAGCCCGGCCAGCCACATAGACAGACATACAGAAGTTATTGCAAAATCCCATCTCCTGCTGCATGGGAGATGGTGGTTAGAAGGTGAAAAGGAAGAGTAATAAAGTGTGTTAGGAAAAGAAAGACAGGGAATAGTAGTTGGGGGGGGGGGCGTTAAAATAAGGATTCTAAGAATTATTAGATATTTTTGTGTACTTTGAGCTCAAAATCCTCAAAGTACATCCTTTAGGTACATCCTTTTCAGTTGAAATAAGAGTGGAGAAGGTGACTGATGGGGGAGAGGTGTGGTTTGTCAAAGAGGGCCAAGTGGTAAGAGGTGGAAAGAGATGGAGGAGGAGAAGGTGGAAAGCAAGAGGGCTGTCAGATGCTTGTGATTGGCAGGTGGTGGCAGACCTAAAGACACAATTGGTATTCCCAGAGGAGATCTGTGTGACAAGGTTGCGGCCTGACATTGTCATTTGGTCAGGTGCAACAAGACAGGTCATCTTAGGGGAATTGTCGGTACCTTGGGAAGAGAACATGCAGGAGGTGCACGAGAGGAAGAGAGGAAAGTACAGTGAGCTGGAGGCAGAGTGCCGGGAGAAGGGTTGGCGAGTTTCGTGTCAGCCATTTGAGGTGGGGTGCAGAGGGTATATTGGCAATTCCTTTTCTGCATTTCTTGCTAGGCTGGGAGTGTGTGGGACAGAAAGAAGGAGGATGTGTGACAAGGTGGCCCAGGTTGCCTTAAAAGGCTCGTTTTTGGATATGGAGGAAGTTTATGGAGGCATGAACGGTGTAGGTTGGTTGTGTGTGGTTTTTGTTGTTGTTGTTGTTTTGTTACTATTATTATTTCTTATTTTGTGTATATGAGTGAGTGGGTGAGCGTGTGTGTTTTTGCATGAATTAATTTTTGCATGAGTGTGTGTTTTTGTATGTTGAGTGTCTATGTTGTAAGGGTAGGTGGTTGGTGTGTGTGTGTGTGTGTGTGTGTGTGTGTGTGTGTGTGTGTGTGTGTGTGTGTGTGTGTGTGTGTGTGTGTGTGTGTGTGTGTGTGTATGAATGATCTGGTGTGTCTTGTTGGTGTGTGGTGAATCGTATAAAGGTGGGGGTTTGAGTGTTCCACCATGTTTGTTTGGTGCTGTGGATTCTGGATGCGGAGGTGTTATTTGTTGTAGTCTGCGTTCGCACTGGCTGGGGGTTGGGGTATGTATGCATCCAGGTGAGTTGCTGCATGTGGATGTGTATGTGCCCCTGCTGGCCCACCTTAGCTGACCGTATCGAGATTGAAGGGCTGAAACGGGATGAGGCTGAGGACCTCGACTGAGGACGCGGTCAGTGCGGCACACTTGTGACCATGTGTGTTTTGAACTTTATATATATATACATATATATATATATATATATATATATATATATATATATATATATATATATATATATATATATATATATATATATATGTATGTATGTATGTATGTATGTATGTATGTATGTACACTGTACAGTCATGTGAAAAAGTAAGTACACCCCATGTAAAGTTTTGACTTTTTCAACATACAGCTATTTGATCTTCATTTCAACAATATTGATAGATAAAGGTGATATAATATAACAAATGTGATGAACATTTACATTTTGTAGTCCATTGTATAATTCTGCTACCTCGGAGACATGCTGAATGGAGAAGGTGGATCAGACTCGGCAACGGTTGCTGGAGTGAGATGTGCATGGAAGAGATTCGGGAACTGAGTGGCGTGCTGATGATGAGGGGCGTGTCGTTGAAGCTGAAGGGAAAGGTGTATGCTGCATGTGTGAGAAGTGTTATGATTTATGGGAGCGAGACATGGGTAATGAACGTAGAGCAGCAACGAAGGTTGGAAAGGGTGGAAATGCGAATGGTTCGACGGATGTGTGGAGTATCGTTGAGAGAGAGGAAGACAAATGATGAATTGCGAAAGATGATGGGAATATTGCCTGTGATTGATGCTGTGAAGAGGAACAGGTTGAGATGGTTTGGTCATGTGTTGAGGAAGGATGAAAGTGACTGGTTGAGAAGAGTGATGGAAATGAATGTAGAAGGAAGTAGAGGACGGGGAAGACCGAGAAAGACTTGGCCAAAGATGGTGGAAGAAGAAATGCGGGCAAGGGGGTTAACAAGGAGAGATGCAGAAAATAGGGCAAAATGGAGAAGATTGTCATGGGGACCGCAAGGCTAACCCCCGCTCTAGTAGGGAAAATGGCCTTTAAAATGCCTGTTGTTGTTGTATTGTATAATTTAAATAAACATAAATGCAAATTTCGCATGTGGAAAAAGTAAGTACACCCTTGTCTAATAGGTGGTATTGCACCCTTTGGCAGAAACAACCTCAAGTAGGCGTTTCTTATAACTGTCTACCAGTCTCTGACATCGACTGGGAGAAATTTTTGCCCACTCCTCCATGCAGAATTCTTTCAGCTGTGCGATGTTTGAGGGGTTTCTTGCATGCACAGCTCGTTTCAAATCCCCCCACAACATATCGATGGGATTTAGATCCGGGCTTTGACTTGGCCATTCCAGACCCCTCCATTTCTTTCTTTTCAGCCATTCCTTGGTGGATTTACTGGTATGTTTAGGGTCATTGTCATGTTGCAAGGTCCACCTTCGGTTGAGCTTCAACTCTCCGCCAGATAGCCTCACATTATCCTCAAGCACCCTCTGGTACAATGAAGATTTCATAGTGGATTCTATGATGGTGAGCTGCTCAGGCCCTGATGCAGCAAAGCTGCCCCAAACCATAATATTTCCACCACCATGCTTTACAGTTGGTATCAGGTTCTTGTGGTCAAATGCTGTCTTTGGTTTTCGCCAAACATGTCTTCTGGTACTGTGGCCAAATAGCTCTACCTTAGACTCATCTGTCCAGAGCACATTGTTCCAGAAGTGCTGGTCTTTGCCTAGATGTTCATTGGCAAACTTTATCTTGCCCTGATGTTCTTTCTCTACAGCAGAGGTTTCCTCCTGGCACACCTCCCATGTAGATCAAATTTGTGCAGCTTCTTTCTAATGGTAGACTTGTGCACTTTGACATCAACAGTGGCAAGGGCTACCTGTCGGTCCCGTGATGACATTCTGGGGTTCTTAGAGACTTCTTTCAGCATCTTGCGGTCTGCTCTCGGGCTGAACTTGCTGGGGCGGCCTGGCCTGAACAAGTTGGCAGTTGTTTGGAATCTTCTCCACTTGTAGATGATCTTCCGGACAGTCGAATGATTGATTTCAAATTGTTTAGAGATCTTTTTAAATCCCTCCTCAGACTCTAAGGCATCTATAACCTTCTTTCTGAAGGCCTCAGAGAGCTCTTTTGATCTTGGCATGGTGATGCCACACACTTCAACAACAAAGAGCAAACCAAACTAAATATCTGAGGTTTAAATAAGACAGGTTCCTCCAAGATCCTCTCTAACGATGTTCTAATCATTTGCACCTGAGCTGGTGCACCTGATTCTAATTTTAGGTATTTGAAGTCGTGATAAATGTAGGGGTGTACTTACTTTTTCTACATGCGAAATTTGCATTTATGTTTATTTAAATTATACAATGGACTACAAAATGTAAATGTTTCATGATATTTGTTATATTATATCACCTTTCTCTCTCAATATTGTTGAAATGAGAATGAAATAGCTGTATGTTGAAATATGTTGAAAAAGTCAAAACTTTACATGGGGTGTACTAACTTTTTCACGTGACTGTATATATATATATTATATATATTATTTATATATATATATATATTTATATATATATATCTTTTTCTCTATATAAAATTTATATCTCTATATAAATATAAATCTCTATTTTTCTTTGACAGATCCATGGGAATTGCCACTTTTTTCAGGGAATAATTCTACCCAACGCCATGCAAAAACGTCTTTGTAAAAGCTCGGTTGACACTTGTCTCCATGCACTCAGGAAGCATTTGTTTGTTTGAGGCTTTAATGAATACGGAGCCTTCTTTTTCCTTCATATCATCATATGTTTTTTTTGTTTTTTTTTTACTTTGTGCCTTCACTTTGAGATGTGCCTTAAGTTATACTGCTTGGCCTAAGTCGTATTTTCAAATGTTTCTTTGTAGTCTGCTGAAGTCCATCTCTTCTACCTCCCAATTTTCTTTAATGAGCCTGACAATTGTTGCCATTCTACTGATATTTCCGTTGGCCTTTGTACTCCCCTACTGATTCCGAGTCCTCTGTCTCTCTTTCTCTTTCTAAGCATGAACGACCTTGTAGGTATATGCAATGCCAAAGTGATTCTCCAACTACAATTCCATCTAGCACTTATTTCTTCTTTCTCAGCTATCATACTGTGCTTGTTTCCTCCTTTGAGGTGTTGAGAAAATGAGGTACTCGTTTAATGAGGTAATGAGGTAATTTATATATATATATCATGTACATACGCACAACGTCGACGCTCGTGGAGGGTCTAGAGAACGGATCAGGACGTAGGGGAACAAAAGGAACAGAAAAAACAGACGGGGGGGGGGGGGGGGGAGGGGTGATGACACCAACAGCAGGGATGAGAGGCAACGTAGAGGGAGACTTGGAGAAATAAGGGATGTGTGGGAGAATGAGGGCGAGGGGAGGACATACGGCCTGGGTGGACAAGATGGATACAGCTGCACACTTTCCGGAAGGGAAACAAAACTGGAAAACGAGAAAGAGGTGGGTTTGGAGAGGATTAACGGGATTGGAAAAGATCATGGTTCTGGATGGGAGGTGATTTGATGAGATGGTGGTGAACAGCAGTCTTGAAAACCTGGAGGGAAGAATGAAGTTGAAGAGAATGTGGAAATTGGTTAACAGGCTGGGAAAAAAGAGGAATAAATGAATGGAGGTGAGCTATGATCCTGGATTTTGAGAGTTTCACAAGAAGGGGGATGATGGTGGACCGCATGTACCATGCAGAAACTTGGAGGGGATGGTGGACCGCATGTACCATGCAGAAACTTGGAGGGGATGGTGGGGTGGGACAGAGAGACCACTGACCAATCTGCAATGGGAAAGTTATAGGACAATTGGATGAGCTTCGTAAATTCCAAGGTTTGAACGCTTCCAGCTGATTCCAATGATATTGATCTGCCATATTGCTTTGGGTTGAGTGTTATTCATAATGAGGGACCCCAAAAATCTAATCATATGTCGAATAATAGTAAGGCTTAATCAATCCCGTCAGAACACACGCTACGTCAAAGCGCACGGCAATCAAGTGTTACATTACGCAAATTACTTAAAATTGCGTTACGTAATTTTTGAACAGGCCCATATTGGGGTTAAGCAATCCATGACCATATGACGAATGAGTTTGTTCTGATATAACCGTGGGGAGGGTGATATGGATGAGAGGTGTTGAGTTAATCCATTAATAGTGCATTAAATGTGTGTTTCCCAATCGGCCCATTGCTGGATTTTGTCACAGGTTGTGACCACAGTGCGATCATTCTTGGTTTTTTTTTTTTTAAGTAAACGATGGACTGACGAAAATAACCAGAAAACAGACAGTCTGGCATTAAAAAATAGTAGTTCTCTTAGACTTGTGAATGAGCTTGTTCATGTTGTAGAAGCTGAAAAATGGAAATTATCATTTCTATCCAATCAAGGCCAAGGGAAAATAAGGAGCATCATGGGTAGTTGATTAGTGATTACAAGGGAAAAATGAATTGCATTCTGGGTTTGACAGCAGTTGTTATTGTGACTTGCTTGCTAACCTGTGGGCTGTCATGTAACCTTGCGGCTGATTGGATGAAGATCAGCTTTGGGTCAGAGGCTTGTTGTGTTGCTGGGGAAGATTTGTATGGAGCTTATTGAAACATAGCTCATTCGAGTAGGGCAAATGGTGAACTTTTAAACTCTGTTTATGTAAGGGCTGGGGGAGTCATTTCCAGGAATTGTGGCTGCCATGTCGGCAACTCACAATCTCATTTGGGGAGTTAACATGCTGCGCTGTTCCTCTCGGCATTCCCTGTCAATGTATAAATACCACTGATTTGACACTTGATTTTTCAGAAAACTGTAGGGGTACTTTGCGTATACTCATCTTATATGATTACTTTCTCTCCCTGTACACGTACTTCAATAAATTTCCTTGTTACAGTCTGAAGTGGTTGGTGATCCATTACGTGGTTCGAGTGGATCCCACAATGTGCCACATCCATGAGAGGAATTTTGGGATTAATGTCTGCTTTCATGGACTGTAAAAACCATCAAAATATGTTTATGTCTTACATCAATAACATTTACATGCAAGGAATCAGGAACTACATCTTACATGAAGATTGCATCGGTCTGAAGTGTGACAAGTGCCTTAAAGTCAGAACATGCAACCTCTGATATCCCCATGATCTGCTCACGCCCTTTATGTATTGTAGTTGTTTACAATGGCATGCATTGTCACATTTGGTCGATTTTCCTGTACCAGAGTTGTATCTGTAGGTAATATGAATACGCATTGCGTAGAGTGACAGCTTCGTCGACAATGGTCAGTCGATCGAGTACGCAGCCCTCGCAAACATCTGTAGGCCTAGGCCTAGCTAGGCTAGTTTGTTTGATCTTGGGCTTAGAATTAAAATTTAAATTAATTTTATTGAATGGATAGATTGGGATAGAATGCAGGACTTACCTATTGTAGGCTATATACTAGGTACGTGACAAAAAATATCAAAAACAAGGAACTCCTTTGCAACTGGTACCATTGGAAAGAGCATGAAAATACCATTAAAATGATACCCAGGTCATTGTCCTAGGTCTAATAGTAAGAGAGTTAAAGCATTTTGACATTTACCAATTACATGCAATTTTGGTCCTTTGTAATCGATGGAAACAAAGGAAAAATGTGTGACCTTTTTATTATTATGGTCAAACACAAGATTTCGGTGCTCAAATTAACTAAATATTAAAACTAGATGTGGATAAATATATTATCTAATACATTAAATTGGTTTCATAACGATATAAACTTGCCTTCAATTAACAAACTTGTGGAGGAGTGAGGAGTGGTTAGGCAGTGGGGGTGGGGGGGAGGAGTGGGTGGGTGGGGGAGGGAGGACTGGGTGAGTGGGGGGGAGGAGTGGGTGGGTGGGGGGGTGAGGAGTGGGTGGGTGGGGGGGAGGAGTGGGGGGGTGGGGGGGAGGAGTGGGTGGGTGGGGGGAGGAGTGCGTGGGTGGGGGAGGGAGGAGTGCGTGGGTGGGGGAGGGAGGAGTGGGTGGGTGAGGGGATGAGTGGGTGGGTGAGGGGGATGAGTGGGTGGGTGGGGGGGGGAGGAGTGGGTGGGTGGGTGGGGGGGGAGTGAGGAGTGGGTGGGTGGGGGAGGAGTGGGTGGGTGGGGGGGGGAGGAGTGGGTGGGTGGGAGGGAGGAGTGGGTGGGTGGGGGGGGAGTGAGGAGTGGGTGGGTGGGGGGGGAGTGAGGAGTGGGTGGGGGGGGGAGTGAGTGGGTGGGTGGGGGGGGAGTGAGGAGTGGGTGGGTGGGGGGGGGAGTGAGGAGTGGGTGGGGGGGGGGAGTGAGGAGTGGGTGGGTGGGGGGGGAGTGAGGAGTGGGTGGGGGGGGGAGTGAGGAGTGGGGGGGGAGTAAGGGGTGGGTGGGGGTGGAGTGAGTTTGGGGAGTGAGGAGTGGGGGTGGAGTGAGTTTGGGGAGTGAGGAGTGGGGGTGGAGTGAGTTTGGGGAGTGAGGAGTGGGGGTGGAGTGAGTTTGGGGAGTGAGGAGTGGGTGGGTGGGGGGAGGGGGGTGGAGGAGAGTGAGGGCCAATGAACAACACAAACGTGTGATTGCATGCATGTCATGACATGCATGACATGCATGAACTGTGAGCGCACGATGCACCGCGACGACATATTTTGGAATTTCCATCCACGACACGTTTTATTATTATCATCAAAATCAAGGTTTCCGTGCTCAAATTAACTAAATATTAAAACTAGATGTGGATAAATATATAAACTAACGCAATAAATTGGTTTCAGAACGATATAAACTTACCTTCGTCAAAATCAGTGAATGGTTTTGACAACCCAAACCTGCGATAAATTCACCTACTTCTCGAAGTCGGAAAATAAAGGTTGGAAGGCGAGGTCAAAGGGAAAAATCTGAACTACGTCATAAGTATTTCCAGTTCATCTAAGCAAAACAAATACGATCTCTGCAGCGATAGTAATAGAGGGCTGTGCAGACAGCTGAGATCACTGGCAGACCAGTATTGGTGCCACAGCGACGCACTACTCAGCATCCGATAATCATGTACCTACTATATATTATTATATAGTCTAGACTTCTAGTCGACTGGACCAGGTACGTAGGTCCGACTGGCAGGGACGTAATGAAATCGGTGTACCTGGCTTAAATGACGTCGGTGTAGCTGGCGGAAAACTGAAGTCGGTGTCGATGGTGGAAAACTGAAATCGGTGTACCTGGCTTAAATGAAGTCGGTGTAGCTGGCGTAAATGATGAGCGGTTTCGAAATCAAAATCCGTTCTGTACAGTACTGTATTGAAATTTATTGATTTTAATCACCAGGTGAAAATAATTTAGCGGTCGTGCCAGACCAAAGCAAGATCACGTGAGCAAGATAGTGAATCATGGAAGGGACAAGATGGCGGATCATGGAAGGGACATTTCAAATGACAACATGAAATTTTGTTCCCAAGGGAATGGGGAAAATTATTATTATTTTTTTTTTGTGAAATTTGAAATGAAAGTGAAATTTTGAATGGATTTACATATACATGCAATTGGCATAGAGGTTCGCTTACGAAGCTCTCTAAAAAGCATTGCTGGTTCCGTTCATGGACTTTTGTAAGACATACATAATGCATAGTCTGAGCTTGCGGGAAAGTCCAGAAAGTACAACAATATTACTGCCATCAAGTCTGAAGTTTAAGGACAATGGTTTTAAGATGAAACATTAATAATTTGTGTGTGGATGTTATAGAAGTGGGAAGAAGTCATCACAATAAGGAGCATTTAAGGGATTCCCGTAAATTTGCACTCCTTCTGATGGCATGGGGTTTAATTAAGCAGCTTGAATTATGGATAATTAAAAATATATTGTTGCGGTTTGGAGAAATAAAGGCAAACCTCCCTCTTAGTTAGTTGCACCACAACATGTAGCCTTGCTTAGTTCAGTTATTTCTTATTCAATGTTAAGTATAGTCTCCTTTCCTGTGTTAGTATGCGTTGATGCAGGTAAGTAAGTGTAGGCCTCATTGGGCTGGAATGCCATGTGCTAGGGCATGGAACAAGTCTGGGAGGCCCGAGGGAGGAGCTAAAGGAGAGTGGCCGGTAAGCGGCAAGCAGCCGTCTTTTCCACCATTGGCCTCGCATTGTACGAAATAAAACTGCTCAATCGGGTTCAATAATAATGAACGGCACGAGTCACGTGACACGCAAACCGCTCGGGCCTATCAGACCAGCGTGACTCGTACGAGGTCCAGCCCCCGTCTTCGTGGCGGCGTGTGTATAGAATGTACCTGGGTATTTGACCAGAGACCCTTCCGCACGCTCGCTACAGGGGTAGCGGCTGGAATTGCTCCGCAATCCGCCCCACGAGTGTAAAGTGGGTAGCGGCCTCGTGGACTTGAAAGCCCGAGGGGGAAAAGGGTTTAACCCCCCTTTGTACGTCGACGGGCTCGAGATCCGCAACAAATTGGTGTCCGGGAGTGGGATATTTGGACCTAGAGTGCGCTTCACGTGCTCGAAATTACGAGTGTACGAAATTTAGTTTTTAAAACCAAATTTATAAATTCGTACAATGGCTGGCCAAGACGACCAAATGCCGGTGGGAGTAATAGATGAGGGGGAATTGATGGCCCAGGAGCAGCAGGAAGAGTTGGTAGTGAAAGGAAATTGAAGAGGGTGCGGCAGTAGGGGAAGAAAATGGCGGCGCCTCGCACGCCGAGTCCGCGGCGCCGATGGATATGGGCCTATCTATGGCACAAATCACGGCGTGCCTCGGTGAATTGAAGGAAAAAATGGATACCCAGAGGGACGAAGCAAGGTGTGATATGGAAAAGATGGGGGACAAATCCACCAAGATATGGAAAAAATGACTAATCAAATGAACACCCTGGCTAGGCGGATGGACACCATGGGGGATGAAATAAAAGAATCCAGGTGCGATACGCAAAAATGAGGGCAGAGTCAGGAAGGAATAGGAAAAAGATGGGGGAGGAGATTGGGCGCTGGATGAGCGGGGAGGTCACGGTGGTATGCGACGAGGTGAAGCGGTGCGAGGAGCGCGTAGAAGGGGAGATTTCGGAACCGCACCGGGAAATAGAGGCGTTAACCCGGGAAGAATAAATAATTGGGGTTGAAGAGACGGGAGAGACAGAGAATAAATCACGGGAGGTGGAAATGGAACATGTACAAGGTTCGTGTTCACACCGTGATGCCGTGCTTGCTAACCCCATAAAAAGTTTGCAGGTGCTGGCGGAGAAGCAGGGGAAGGAGAGCCCCGAGGTGAGTGGCACTCATGGCGGGAATGTGTTTGGCGCGAACGGGTGCTCGGCGAGCTTGGGAGAGAGGCGAGACCCGGGCGTTGGTGAGGGGCCCATTGTGCGGTATGAGAGGGAATGCGTACCAGAGTTCGTGGAGCGAGAGTGTGCATCGGAGTGCATGGAGAAAGAGTGCACACCAGAGTGCGTAAAAAAAGTGTGCACCGGAGTGTGCGATAGCGGAGTGTGAGGGAGAATGCACACCAGAGTGTGTGTGGGAAGAGTGTGCACCGGCATGTGCGATGGCCGAGTGTGTAAAAGAAAAGTGTGCACCGGCGTGTGCGATGGCCGAATGTGTAAAAGAAAAGTGTGCACCGGAGTGTGTGATGACCGAGTGTGAAAAAGAGGAGTGTGCACCGGAGTGCGAGAAAGAATGCATAACGAAGTGTGCGGGGGGCGCGTGTGCGCCTGGTTGTGCGATACGAAGTGTGTGGGAGGCGCGTGTGCACCTGGTTGTGCGAGTGTGGAGTGGGTCGCGCGTGATGAGGACGCGGCCCAGGCATCGACACCGACTGGGGTAGTCCTTAGTGGGACGGGTAGCAGACGCGAGCCCCCGGCGAGTTGTGTGTTGCAGGGACCGGAGGGGATCGGTGCTGCGTCGGTCTCACAAGGACCGACGTGCACGACTCGTGCCTCCGGCACCCGCACGGTATGGTTGGTGCTGTATTGGGGCAAGGGCGGTCGGCCGGGTTCGAGGGGAGGTTCGGGTTTTCGGAGCCATGCACCTTGTCGGGTGAGGTGCTCTGAGAGTGGCCGGTTGGGTCATCGTGCGTGGGACCGCGAAGCCCCGCGCAGGGATGGAGCCCGGCACCTGGGCTCATCAATTCCTCCCCCCTCGGACCGTCAATGCCGGACGGACAATCAATACAGGCGACCAACCACCCGCATGGATCGCTCGGCCCTTCGAGGCCGAGCTGTGACAAAGCACCTCCATACATGGGGGCTCATAGTGTAGAGGACTGGAGAGTAATGTACCCCACGTGGGGGAATGGTAGTGTCACCATTCCTCCCACGGGGGGGGGGGGGGGCATGAGCACTAGTTTAGGGGGGTGGCAGTGTTAGGCCCATGGAGGGGCCAGCAATGGTTGCCTCCATGGGGCACCGAAGCTAGCCGAACGAGGGCTAGGATAATTGATAGGGATTTAGAAGACCTTAGGGACAAGAATTAAGTTGGACACCTGAACTGTAGAGGGGACGTAGAGAGTTTAGGTGGTTGTTAAAGAAAAGGGTGTGCATAGCGTAAAGGGACGACAAGGGAAGCACAAGTTTTAGGGGAAATTAGGTAGATAGATGATGCTGTGTGTTTGAGGAATCGTGTTGTAGTGTAAATGGAATTGTGAAAGTAGTGGTGTGCAAAATAAATGGTGTGCAAGATATTTGGTGTGAAAATAAAAGGTGTGGAATGCTTGGTGTGGAATGCATGGTGCGAAGGATTTAATGGAGGGAAGTGAAACCCATTCGCGAAAGCCCGGGGGGCTCGTTTAAAGCCAGGTAGAGGGCATAGGTAAATTGCATGGATATTGAAACCTGTGGTGCGGGTAGTGGAAAGAAGTGTTTTGTAGGGTGCAGTAGACTGTGGAATGGCTGGGCGTGTGGCTTAATTAGTGCATGTGGTTATTGAGGCACTCCGTCACTGGTAGCTTGTCGGCCAGGTAAGGCCGAAGGTAGGCTCTGGGAGCCGGTTAGGATAGTGTGTGAGTGGGGCCCGAGGATCCCAGGGGAGGCCCCGGGTTGCCCGATGCCGAGGTGGGCATAGAGGGGGTAAGTGCCAGGGAGGGCCTTCCCCGGTTAGTGTAGTCATCAGGAGCAGGCAAGCTCGGGAGGCGGCTTCAGTGACGGAGGTGTGCAGGTAGCTGGACCTGCTGGTAGAGCAACACGACCCAGCCCCGAAATTGTGTGAGGGCACAGTATAAAAATTCGTTGGGGGGTGATACCCAAATTCGGAGGGCACCACAGTGTGGGCAATGTGCATTCGGGTTCTTAGAACCACATAGTTTAAAGAGGCCGATTGGCAGGGTACGACCCCGGGTAGTTTAAATGAGTAATGCTATTAGCGTAGTTAGGAAGTGAGATCCCTTCGCACCATCCACAGCCATTCACCGAGGAGGACGAGCTTCACACCAGGGCTCTGTAAGCCGTTTGGAAGTAAGACGCATCATGACGTGAGTGAGACATTGTTCTGTTCCATCCCTTCCTTCCTGGGAGGGATTTGGAGACAAATTTGGTGTAGAGGGGGATATGGGAGACAAGACGTAGAGACTGATTGTAAATACAAGGGGGGCTAGGGTAGTGTAGCCAATGGTGGGGGGTACGGACGGCTAGGGACAAGCTTGCTCCGCTCGCTCTACCACGTCCCTCGCAACGCACCAGGTATGGTGGTGCCTGGTCACCTTGTTTTTCGCTTGCTACCGTGTGCTTTCCTTTTGCTTGTTGCGCCTTGTCTTCCCTCCTCGCCCCAGGACCGTTTGGAGGCCGAACTGTGTAGCACCATCGCACCTGTGCAGCATCCATTCTGCTGTGTCACACCTGTGCAGCCGACCTGTGCAGCACTTTGCTGCCAAACCCATTTTGCTGCACCTTTACTGCACCTATGGGCCACAAGCCTTGTGGCCCGCACCTCTGCTGTGCAGCATCTTGCTGCAACTCACCTTGCACCTTCGGACCACCAGTTGAGTGGCACTGACGCCACGCAGTTGGACCGCGTGAGAGTGGCCCTGCTGGCCAATGAAAAGGAAATTGTGTGCTATTGTGTGCCAAGTGTGAAGATGGAAGATTTAGATGGCCCTGATGCTTCACATGGCCTGTATACCGGTCAGGGCCAGCCGGTTTTGTTAGCCGCACACAGAAGATGCAAGATGCAAGATGCAAGCAGCAAGTGCCATATTGAGTGCTTGATTTTCTCTCCTCCAATTCTTTCCTTAAGTGCAGGTCCTGGGTCGTAGTATTGTAAATAAAGGTTAAGTTCTGTGATTGTAAATATAAGAATGCGCCCACCGGCTATGTGTGTAGTTTGAAAATTCCGGAAATACATGGATAGTTGTGGGTGTGAGTCGGATAGAGTAGCTGCTCAACGCATTAGAAGGGACATATCTAGTGTTAAAAATGTCGCACACATGGGTTAGAATAAATGTTAGGGGGATTACACCTATGTGTCACATTAAAAGTAAAAGTAAAATTGCATGCCAGACTCCACCGGTCGTTCCGACAGGGGTCGACTCGGCGAGAGTCTGGTGAGAGAGGGGGGTGGTGTTGCGGTTTTGAGAAATAAAGGCAAACCCCCCTCTTAGTTAGTTGCACCACAACATGTAGCCTCGCTTCGTTCAGTTATTTCTTATTCAATGTTAAGTATAGTCTCCTTTCCTGTGTTAGTATGCGTTATAAAAAAATAAAATAACCACATTTAGAGGCCATTTTTCCCCACAAAGCGGGGGTTGGCCTTTTTCGAGGACCGTGGTTGTTGTTGTTTTTTGGTCCCCTTTTTGAAGCAATGTTTTACGGCCGGATGCCCTTCCTGCCGCCAACCCTTTTTGTCGCCTTTTACGACAAGCAGGGAATTACCAGTGAACTGGTACTCAATTAGCCGACCTTGGAAGGATGACAGGCTGAGTCAACCCCCCTGGCGTTAATTCAGCGATTGACCGGGATTCGAACCCAGGATCCTGGGATCCTAAGCTGGCACCCTAGCCACTAGCCCAACACCAACACCAGGCTAGCCCAACATCTGTGTTAGTATGCGTTGATGCAGGTAAATAAGTGTAGGCCTCATTCGGCTGGAATGCCATGTGCTAGGGCCTGGAACAAGTCTGGGAGGAGCTAAAGGGGAGTGGCCGGTAAGCGGCAAGCAGCCAATGGGAGCTAAAGGGGAGTGGCCAGTGACGGCGGCCAGGGGAGGTGCTTGGGACATTCTGGTGGGATTCTGGGGGGGGGGGGGGGCTATAAAACCCGGTCCGGATCCCTGAACTCTCTCTCTAGCCCAGGACTCCGAAGCATGAACTCTCTCTCCGTGGCCAAGCTCCCAGCTCTCCCCGCGCTCTGTGGCCGAAAGCACGAACTCTCTCTGTAGTCTGCGTTCTGCCCCTGCCCTGTTCCATGCCCCTGCTATAAGTGCTCTCACAGGATGATCTCTCCTGGGGCCCGAGACTCCAACGATCTCCCGGCCTGGGCTCCCTGCACGTGTGCATTGCCTCGCTAACATCGGGACACGCCGGGCGGACTCCCGTGCGTGCACGACCGAGGCCGACGTCCCGTACTACGAACAACACCAAGGGGAATGCCCAACGAGCTGTCCGGGGCGAACTGCACGAACGACCATGCTTGAGCGCGTTCTCTTCTGTTCCTTCCTTTCCCTGCGTGAGTGAGAGGGCCCTTGTCTGGGAAACCAAGTTAAGGACGTTAAGTTTCTACCCTGTGTCTCTTCCTTGCCTTTACCATTGTACATTTATAAATAAACCTGTGTTCTTTGCTTCCATTTGGTCGTATACGTCTTTTCCACCATTGGCCTCGTATTGTACGAAATAAAACCGCTCAATCGGGTTCAATAATAATTAACGGCACGAGTCACATGACACGGAAACTGCTCGGGCATATCAGACCAGCGTGACTTGTGCGAGGTCCAGCCCCCGTCTTCGTGGCGGCGTGTATATAGAAGGTACCTGGGTATTTGACCAGAGACCCTTCCACACGCTCGCTACGGGGGTGGCATCTGGAATTGCTCCGCAATCCGCCCCACGAGTGTAAAGTGGGTAGCGGCCTCGTGGACTCGAAGGCCCGAGGGGGAAAAGATTTGAACCCCCCTTTGTACGTCGACAGGCTCGAGATACGCAACAATATATTTGGTGATCTTCATAGGGTTTGGTTAATCCAAAGTACATATTTGTTTCATATTCAAAGTTGATGATTCCGTTTTCTGGTTTCAAATAAAATACCTGAACAAACAGTACAGGTTAACCAAACTGTTGGTGCACAAAGTGTGAAAGGCGTAAGGCATGCAAACAGCTGTACTATACAAGCGTACTTGTACTGTATTGTACACGCATACATGGAATGCAGTCACACACAGGAAGTCTCTGTAAAATGAGGATACGAAAACAAAAATTAAAACACAGACAATTCTGTCATTCAACAGACTCGGTGGCATTCGGGTTAATGCGTTTGCTCTTTGGCTGGGAGGTTTGATTCCAAAGCTGGCTCAGCATTTAGAGGATAGAGCATGGCCAAACACTGTGGGTCGCTTGGGGAGGAACATTTATCCTTAAACGCCGTGCTGATTATGGAGAAAAAAGTTCCACCAACAGATTGTGCTGTTGGCATCCTGTGTGTTCAAGGAAGTAACATCCCCCAAGACCATGTTGGTCAGATGTCAAGTCCTTTGTTGTCCGATCCATCTGTGTGCATTTGAGTGCGTGATTTGTGTGTGACTCTTAAATGAGCCTTGTCAGCTCATGTCATTTCCCAATAAAGAGCTGCTGTAGGAGATGTCGCAATGCACCTCAGTTTTACCATTTAAGAACGTACATTGTAAATTAATGATGATCACATCTAGTTGTGTTAAGTTTTAGAAACTTTAAACCACTTGGATTTCTGGTGATATAAGATATAACACCAAATTTAGCATCAAGGTGTTTTAATATGAAGTTTACTTCAAAATTGAAAATAAATTAATACTGAATTTGTGTGTTTGTGTGTGACTCTTAAATGTATTTAATTTACTTAAAACATATGATTTCATTTTATGAATGAATATGAATATGAATTTTATGAATGAACATATGAATAATTTAATTTACTTAAATTTACTTAAATTTACTTAATTTACTTAAAACAATTAGTAATATTGTCACAAATTGCACCAGGAAGAACTTAAACATGTAAAAGTTTAACAAGAAAGAGCTGAAATTACTGCATTGTGTAAGTGGTTCAAATGAAGCATTAAACAAGTGAGAACTTCAAATCGGTATCTGAGATATTAGTCCACTGGTGAAAGCAATGAGAAAAATATAGCATGTTTCACAAAATTACCGAACCTTTATATATAAAATATCATTGCCCCAGGTAACATTAAACAACAAAAAGCCAACACGTGTACATATCAGAATTTAGAACATCTTGTTCCACCATTGTGCAGGCTAAGAAAAGCTATATGCACCAACAAAGGTAATGAAACGATCTTTTACAAGGACGTTTCACAATTTCTAAAGTTCATTCATAACAGCTGAAATAACAAGCAAACTAATACAGTTTTTGTAACTTCCCTTGGTGCCTTCCTCTGGACATTTCTGCTTTGTCTAAAGGGATCACTCAGACACCATGAGGTCAATTTAAAAATCACCCTTGTTGGAGTGCAACTACGAAACCGCACTGTCCTTTAAATCGAGTAATCCATGACGAAAAGGAGAAGCGCCTGTCTGTCACGCTTTATATTAAAAGGTTCCTGATATCTTAGAAAAATAGACACGGAACAGTTGGAAAGCCAATACTCAACTTACCTGCTTGGAAAGCTGGCAATTGATTGACTTGGAACAAAAATTAGTGTCTGTTTAATCATAAGGATCCCTGTTTAAAAAGTCTGTCTTTCCAGAATGGAAGAAGAAGCAAGACCTAGGAATTTAATGTAGCGTGGAAATGGTACAACAGCCATATCTGCAGCAGGCTGGAGCATCCAGGGGGGAGGTGGAGGGATTCAAATTCAATTCAAAAGGGGAGCGTTTCTTTAAAAACGCATCGAAACAACTGGAGACGATGGTGCTTCTGGAAGAACACTTAATGTGAGAACATGCGAGAAAGGAGTCGGTCAAATAAAATTCTACCCCCTTATACCGGAGTTGATGTATTTACGATATGTGGACTCCGATGATGATTAAAAAAGAAAAAAAAGGAAGAAAAAAAACACAGCCAAAATCCTCTGAAAAAAAATTAATTAAGTACACCACCCTTGATGCCTTTTACAGCTTACACCACTTATATATCACGTTCAATTACTCTCTTACAGACTAATGAAGTTTAGCTTTAATACCTGAGAGTCCATGCGAAAGGATCAAGGATTTTTCTCATGCTATCCTTTGATATTTTGGTCAGTGCGATCATAGAGGGCCAAAATTATGCCTAGTGGGGCAATTCCCCCCATACCCCCTCCCCTATATAGCTACATGCCTACCGACAGAAGGGACCCTTTAGAATAAAGCTTGATGAACACGGAAGGATATATAAACATAGGGGCAATACCCCTGGCGCTCACCTGGTAGAATAAACAGTATACTGCGACCGACTAAGGGTATTTTAAATCAATTTCAATGGTTGCTAGAAGAAAGGGCAGCATGTAGAATCATACGAACATAATCATAAAACTTTAAACAAACAAAGTAAAACATACCTATTTTGGGGGGCAATCCCCCCCCCTCTCCCCCAACCCCATATACCTCCTAAGACCCCAATTTTTCTAATGCCTTGAACAAACATGGTACATCATGGGTGATTAAGGTTGTGGTGAAGTTTCATCAAAATCGTGTGTGTAGTTTCTGAGAAGAAAGCAAGTACCTATTTTGGGGGGCAACACCCCGTAAACCCCTAAAGGGGCAGATTTTTTTCATGCCGTGAACAAACTTTGGTACATTACAAGTGGTGAAGGTTGTGGTGACGTTTCATCAAAATTATGTGTAGTTTCAGAAGAAAAAGCAAATTCCTATTTGGGGGGGGGGGGGGGGGGGGTCAAACCCGGATCCACTTTGACCCTGGTAAATCCCCTTAGACCCCGATATTTTTTTAATGTCGTGAACAAACTTTGGTACATTACAAGTGGTGAAGGTTGTGGTCAAGTTTCATCGAAATTGTGTGTGTCGTTTCTGAGAAGAAACCAAATACCTATTTTGGGAGGCAACCCTTCTCCCCCTCCCCCCCCCCCCCCCCCTTCGTTGACCCCCGAAGGGGCAGATTTTTGTAATGCCATGAACAAACTTTGGTACAGCACGGGTGGTGAAGGTTGTGGTGAAGTTTCATCAAAATTGTGTGTAGTTTCAGAAGAAAAAGCAAATTCCTATTTTGGGGGGTCAAACCCAGATCCACTTTGACCCTGGTAAATCCCCTTAGAGCCCGATCTTTTTTTTAATGCCGTGAACAAACCTTAGTCACAACACAAAAAATATCATTTGTGCCAAATTTGGTCGCAATCCGATCAGCGGTTTCGGAGAAGAAGTTTCAAGAGTTTACGGACTGACGGACGGACAACGCGCCATCACATATGCTCCCTGAACTTCGTTACAGGTGAGCTAATGGTACACGGAAAGAGTATACAGACAATAACAACGACAAAGGCACTTGGTAGAGAGCATACCTCCACCATGCGGAACAGTTTATGTTTTGTATCCACTGATAGGTCAGATCTGGATCCAGACCTGAATCAAAATCGAATTGACTTGTTCTTGTCGCCTAACCAACTCATCCACCTATTCCACATGATCCACATCGTTGGCAACTCATTACGGTGTTACATCTAGTGCTAGGCTCGGCCTCTACAGACATGTGCGTAATCCTGGAATCCAGAACTCAACCGATCCCGTTGCTTCGCCGATGTCAGTTAAATACCAGAACCCATATAATCTGACTCTATTTGGCTATGTGACATCCGTAGGCAATGGGCTGAATGTCATACTCAAGATCTCAGGATGACGGATTTAGTAAGATGGCGGTGTATTCAAATGACATTACGCCTGGGACGTCATTATAGCTGGGCGGCTTAGCTAAAAAATTCGGATCGATTGTGCCTTTTCCCTTAAAAGCATGAAACTTGGCACATGGCTAGAATACCCGAAAAGAAAGATTTTTAGTCCAGGGGGCATCCCCAATTTCACCCCATATGGCGGCCATCTTGAAATCCAAGATGGCCATCATACAAGACCTATTTTGATGAATATCTCCATAATTAGAACAGATATCAAAATGGTTGAAGTGCCTATACCTACATTTTTAGGGTCTAGGAATCCAATGGCAACATAAAATCCAATGGCAACATCTTGGAACACCCACAGTTCCAATACTGGAGTCTCACGATGGCATTGGAGAACAGCATCCTGACCTTTGTGCGCTCATTGAGGGAGGCTGACTTTGAAATGTACTTAGATGCTTTATGGGAGCTTCTTCCGTGGTTCTTTGCTCTTGACCATACGCACTATGCAAGATGGGTCACAGTCCATTTGCGTGATATGATGGACTTGCACAAGACACACCCTAAAGTTCTGGATAATTTCCGAGCTGGCATGTTCACGGTACAAAAGACCCAACGCAAATTTTCTTCAATTGCTACAGATCATGCACATGAACAGAACAATGCACGTATCAAGGGAGATGGAGGAGCTGTGGGTCTGCTGGACAATGCCCATGCTCTGCAAAGATGGATGGTTGCAGGTCCAGAGGTCTCAAGGGTGATTGATGAGTTTGAGACTGCACAGGAGCAACATGAAAGCAAAGCGCCATCACTGCATCATGATCAGAATAAAAGCACCCAGATGACCTTTGACAAACATGTCAGATCACTTGTATCAGTTATCGAGGAGCTAGGTAATCCATTTCTTGAAGAAACCGCTGACCTTTTGGTCCTTGACACAAAGGATATAGCAAGTGCATCAGTCGTACAAAGTGTGAAAGACGTGCAGAAAGTGGGAAAGGAGGCTCTGGAGTCATTTGTGCAAGAGAGGCTGATTGAACGCTCAAAGCCTTTGAATGATGTCGTCCCGCGCAAAAAGTTACCTCTGTTTGGCAGCTCATCAGTAACAGACCAGCTGACAGATAAACACAAGGTAGCCTCATTGAAGAGTGATGTTCAACTGTTTTCTCGCCTCTACTGTTGCCTCTCGCCTCTCGCCTCTACTGTTCAACTGTTGCCTGTCAAACCCGCGAGGGAAACCTGGATGAATTTTTCCGTCATGAAAATCAATCTTTCCCTCCATCTCTGTCCAAGGATGGGAAGCTTCGACCTGGTACAAAGAGCGACCTTTTGGACTGCTTAGAGGAACTTTCACCATCAAGCACACAGATGCCAGAGGTGACATGTGTCATACTTGACGGGGTAGTAATTGTTCAAAAGCTAAAGCCCGATGTTGGCACAGTCAAAACATTTGGCGAATATGCCGAAAAGGTCTTCATCCCATTTGTTTTCTCACAGTACAAATCTGCAACCCGACTTGATCTGGTGTGGGACCGTTACCTACCCGACAGCCTTAAGAGCATGACCCGTGAAAAGCGTGGCAAGGGGGTTCGCCGACGAGTAGATACCTCAGTTGCAATTCCTGGACAGTGGCAGAACTTTCTTCGAGTTGATGAAAACAAGCGTGAACTCTTCAGCTTCCTTTCCAATGAAACAATTAAATCATTTGAAGACCAGCGCAAGGAGCTAGTTGTCACACTTGATACAGAGGTTCTTACTGCTCCACCACGCATTGATCTAGAATCACTCTCCCCGTGCACTCAGGAAGAGGCAGATGGTCGGATGTTCCTACATGCTGCTGATGCAAGAGGGCATAGTAAGGTCCTCATACAAACTGTGGACACAGATGTTGTCGTGCTTGCAGTTACAGCATCCCAGAAGCTTTCATTGATGATATGGTTACAATTTGGGACAGGCAAGAACATGCGATTTATCTCTGCACATGATATAGCCACAGCTCTTGGCCCTGAGAAATCTAAAGCCCTCCCCATGTTTCATGCACTAACAGGGTGTGACACTTCTTCAGCGTTTAATGGGCGTGGAAAGGTAACTGCATGGAATGTGTGGGAATCATTCCCTGAGCTCACAGAGGTACTAGCAGAAATTTGCCACCAGAGCACAGAGATAACTGAAACCTGCATGAACGTCATTGAGAGATTTGTTATTCTGTTGTATGATCGCACAAGTACTGCTACTGACATTACCATTGTACGAAAGAAACTGTTTGCAAAGAAGGGCAGACCTGTGGAATCAATTCCACCAACACATGATGCCCTTGTGCAGCATGTAAAGCGGGCAGTATACCAAGGCGCACTATGCTGGGGACAAGCATTGCATGCTAAGCCTGATCTACCAAGCCCCACTGAATGGGGTTGGCAAAAAACGTCTGCTGGCCAGTTCAAACCAATATGGACAACACTTCCAGAGGCTGCAAAGATCTGCAATGAACTTGTTAAGTGTGGGTGCAAAAAAGGATGTACTGGTCGTTGCCGGTGTAAGAAAGCTGCACTTCCCTGTACTTCTCTCTGCGCATGTGATGGAGAATGCAGCAAAGACTAGAAAACCACAAGATGGCACAGTTACAGTCTGCGATGTCATAGACACTTTTAATCACTGAAGAATGCCAACCTGTTAAGAGTATTTATATGCATTCCCAGTATGCATGATACTATGCAAAATTAATATTTTCAAATGACTGCTTAATATTTTATGTTACCATTGGATTCCTAGACCCTAAAAATGTAGGTGTAGGCACTGCAACCATTTAGATAGCTGTTCTAATTATGGAGATATTCATCAAAACAGGTCTGTTATGGCGGCCATCTTGGATTTAAAGATGGCTGCCATGTACTATTGAATATTTTATGTTGCCATTGGATTTCTAGACCCTAAAAATGTAGGTATAGGCACTTCAAACATTTTGATATCTGTTCTAATTATGGAGATATTCATCAAAACAGGTCTTGTATGATGGCCATCCTGAATTTCAAGATGGCCGCCATATGGGGTGAAATTGGAGATGCCCCCTGGACTAAAAATCTTTCTTTTGGGGTATTCTAGCCATGTGCCAAGTTTCATGGCCCCACTGTTTCACAATTCATCAGTTAAGCAGCCCCACTATTATGTGTAGTGGAACATAAAACATATTCATAATATTGTTTTTGGGCCAATATGTGTGTGTGTGTCACTAAAATTAACCCTGGGTTGTTAGCAGTAAATAAAATGTTTTCGGAATTTAAAAAAACGCAAATATTGACTGTCAACATGTTGTATTAGTAATAAGATAAACAAGTTATGTTGTTCAACTACCATCAGTGAAGTGACTGGTTCAATGCTAGTTATTATTTAGGTGAACTGGGACCAATGTGGTGTATTGCAAATGCAAAATAGATCAAAACAACAAACCTCTGAACATAAAGAAAGTTTTCCGGCTAACCACATTAAATGTTGCTCCGATTGTATACAATTAAGGCACAAATGACGTCATGTATTGAAGGATTAGTGGGGAGGGTAGAGGTCAAATGATTAATCGATTAAGGAATGTCAAATCTGTTGATTCATAACATAATATTCACTGCAATAACAGTTCCGAGCAAACTTTTGGAGGTGGATTAATATTGTTTTCTTAAACAAAGGGCAATCAAATATCAAGATCGGTAGTAGAAAGCATTCGAACTCAGGTGCGTGCTCACCAAAGTCATTGTGATACCAAAGGATATCCTCAGGAGTCTGAAAGTGGCTGCGAACCCCCAAAGTGGCTGTTTCTCCACGACTAACTGTCACCGTCACATCCTCAGCAAAAAGCATGGCTGTTGATAAAGCAACACAAAAGATTTGTGACCCCTGCCTATAGCTCCATAAATGACAACAAAATAACGATGCCGGAATTGCAGAACAGAGTAGCACTCAAGAAAGTGAATATGCGATAAACTTTCGAAAATACAAGTTGTCCCACCTGTGGCACGTGAGCGAAACGTCGTTACTTCCTGACGATCCACAATGCACTTGAATGTGCCTGCTCCTGTCTTTACGACGGTCCGTGCCAATCCAAACGGTGTGCGGCCTTCGCTTTCAACAAGAAGGGCTCTCGGGGAGCTTGAGGGAAAGGCTGGAGAGTGATCAGATGTGATGCTTGGAATGGGGAGCTCGGCAGGCTCTGCTGAGGTTCCTTGTTGTTCTGAGGTCTCTTGGTGCCAGACGATGCAGGAGAGATTGCTAATGTTAGACCCACTGGGTAGAAGTGGAGTTTCGTCGAGTAAAGCTAATCGCAATGTTGCACCTGCAACAAAAAGAAAAAGAAATATTTTGAGACACGTTTCTTGAAAAAAGGAACTTGCACATTGTTATGAGCTTTGTGGTGCAGGATAATGGGGAATATGTGGAATAATCTTTAGTTGTGGAATTTCGAAATGTGTATTTGTTTTTAAATGGTTATGCATTTTTAAGTTGTTAGTCGTGATTTTATCTGCCTTTCATCTACTTTCCCCAAGCAATCCATTTGAAAGTGAAGAGTGTTGAAATGTGCCATGGTCCAGAACTGTGTAAATGCAGGATGAGTAGGTAAGAATTGGAATAGTTTAGCAGAAGAACCTGAAAACAGCCCAAAACTGGAACGGCACTCAGTAGAGAGCATACCTCCACCTGGTTGGCCATGTCACTCAATGGTGAAGAATCACTTTTTAAAAAAAAATTGTCATATCCGAATCCATATTCAGATCTTCACCAAAATCGAATCGATTCTTCCTTGTCACACACACAACCTGTCCACCAAGTTTCGTCCAAATCCATCCATAACTTTTTGAGATATCCTCCTATGTATCGTTTTTGGCCATATCTCACAATGGTGAAGAATCACTTAAAACATTATAGTAGCCGGATCCGAATCCGTATCTTCACCAAAATCGAAACGATTCTTCCTTGTCACACATACAACCTCTCCACCAAGTTTTGTCGAAATCCGTCCACAACTTTTTGAGATTTCCTGCTATGTATCGTTTTTGGCCATATCTCACAATGGTGAAGAATCACTTAAAACATTCTAGTAGCCGGATCCGGATCCGGATCATCACCAAAATCTAATCATTTCGTCCTTGTCACACATGCTACATCTCTGCCAAATTTCGTCCGAATCAGTCCACAACTTTTTCAGATATTTTGTTCACAAACAAACAAACAGACAAACAAACAAACAGACAGGGGTGAAAACAGAGCCTCCATCCACCTTTGGTGGCGGAAGTAACCAGAACGGCACTCAGTAGAGCGCACACCTCCACCAGGCTGAACAGTTTACGTTTTGTATCCCACTGATAGGCCGGATCTGGCTCCGGACATGAACCAAAATCGAATGGCTTTGTTCTTGTCACACACCCAACATGTTCACCAAGTTTCGTCCGAATCCGCCCATAAGTTTTTGAGATGTCATGCTATATATAATTTTTAGCCCATGTTATATAGAATAATATTGATTAGATGTCATGCTATATATAATTTTTAGCCCATGTTATATAGAATAATAATGATTAGATGTCATGCTATATATAATTTTTAGCCCATGTAATATATAATAATAATGATTAGATGTCATGCTATATATAATTTTTTAGCCCATGTTGTATAGAATAATAATGATTAGATGTCATGCTATATATAATTTTTAGCCCATGTAATATATAATAATAATGATTAGATGTCATGTTATATATAATTTTTAGCCCATGTTATATATAATAATAATAATTAGATGTCATGCTATATATAATTTTTTAGCCCATGTTATATATAATAATAATGATTAGATGTCATGCCATATATAATTTTTAGCCCATGTTATATATAATAATAATAATTAGATGTCATGCTATATATAATTTTTTAGCCCATGTTATATAGAATAATAATGATTAGATGTCATGCTATGTATAATTTTTAGCCCATGTTATATATAATAATAATGATTAGATGTCATGCCATATATAATTTTTAGCCCATGTTATATATACAGACTTGGCATTTAATATGGAATATTTTTTTTGTGGGGGTGAACTTACTTTTCAAGATGACTTAGAACCAAAAGTTCATTGGAATTATGTTGAAATTATTCTAGATGTTGTTAATGTGACCTTTAAAAGAAACAAAAACCACATTTGACATTTCGAAACAATAAATTGATCCTTGAAAGTGATGTCAACTGATATCGAACTCAATTCATGGACAGTACTGTGTTAAACTTCTGTACGTTTTCCAGAAGTATCTCTTTATTTTGCACATTAGCCAAAAAAATTTTAACAAAAACAAAAGTTAAATTACGACTGGGATTACGGACAGTAAAATTACAGTTCAGTACTTCGTGTCACCCCTACGAGCATTCAGGAGAGCACGTACACGTTGAGGCATGCTGTTCACGAGATTTGCCAAGGTTTGGACAGGAATCGCTTGCCATGCAGTGACAATAGTCTGCTGCAAGTCACGCACAGAGGTCCGCTGCTGGTCCAAGTGGTCGATTTGACGCGTTAATTCTGCCCACAAGTTCTCTATCGGATTCATATTCGGGGACATGGCAGCCCACTCCATATGCTCTACACCACGGTCAGCAAGAAAGTGTTGGATCATGCGAGCATGATGAGGCCGTGCATTGTCATCTTGGAAGACAAAGTTTCCTCGAAAGGCTGCACGAGCAAATGGAAGCAATGTTTCTTCCAGAATGGCCCTGTACTTGAACTGGTTCAGGTTTCCAGTCAGAACAACCAGGTCAGTTTTGCCCCCTGCATGAAAAGCAGCCCAAACGGTCACCCCACCACCTCCAGCTTGGACTCTTGGCACTATACAATCTTTGTTGTAGGCTTCATGCACTTGTCTGCACACTCGGACGCGGCCATCTTGACGATAGACCAGAAATCTAGACTCGTCACTGAAGATCAAGTGATTCCAGTGTCCTGGCTGCCATTGACGGTGCTCTCTGGCCCACTGCAATCGGCGCTGGCGGTGTTGTCTGGTCAGGTGTGGCTTTCTCAGGGGACGCCTGGCACGATAGCCTGCTTGAACCAGTCGTTGGTTGACTAGCCTTCTGGATACAGGCACATTTTTCAGTTGCTGCCACTCAGCCCTAAGCCGATTACCTGACTTGGTACGGCCATTGCGGACTAACCGGTGCAGCTGGCGATCATCCCTCCTTGTGGTTCTGCGGGGACGTCCTGGCCTCGGTAATGGAGGAGGGACACCCCTCTGAGCATTTCGTTTCAGGATCTTTGACACCTGACCTTGAGTGATGCCATACTGCCGAGCAATAGCACGCTCTTTCATGCTGTAATTTCGTAAAGCCACCACTCCATGACAAACAGCATTGTCGAGTTGACGGACCATCTCCAGAGGAAGCGGCAATAACTTTTGGAGACGTTCAGCAGTTGTTTTCCACTAATACAGAACGCAACAACCCTTGTATACCCGACTGTGAAGCCAAAAGTCAAATGCACCTGTCCATACATTTTGCCACGCCACCTGTGATATAATCCTGTTGTTGACTTCTTGCTGCGACAGACAATCAGTGACATGGTTCTTTGAACAAATAAATCACCAAAGTGTAAAAGAAACTCACCAGATTGATATACTGAGTTAAGAAAGTAAACCCAAGTCAAGAAAGAAAAAAATTCCATATTAAATGCCAAGTCTGTATATATATATATATATATATATCAGTCACTATGCGACCTTCATATCATCAGTGGAGAACCGCCAGCAAGGTGTCCCATACAGCTGCTGCTGCACCTTGCTGGGAGCGATACGCACCGCCTGCCACGCGGTGACGTTATCTCTGGTATCCACTCATCATATGGAGTCGACCTGGTTGCGGTTGGGAGTTACTAATAATGGTATCTGTAATCTGGTTCTCCAACCTAATGAGCGGACAACATGACGTCATCGCCATGCACGTCCGCCTTGCCTGCAAAGTTCCAGAGGAACCATCTAGCAGTGCGTCATTACGGATTATAAATACAGATACTGTCACAAGTGCATGCAAAACTCACAGTTACCGACCTGGTAACTAACACAAGTGCGAAAAATGGTTTTTCCACACTAATACAAGTGCAAAAGTGGTTTCCTGCACCAACACAAGTGCGAAAAGTGGTTTTTCAACACTAACACCTTTCAACACATGGCGATGACGTCATGTTGTCCCCACTAACACAAGTGCGAAAAATGGTTTTTCCACACTAATACAAGTGCAAAAGTGGTTTCCTGCACCAACACAAGTGCGAAAAGTGGTTTTTCAACACTAACACCTTTCAACACATGGCGATGACGTCATGTTGTCCGCTCATTAGGTTGGAGAACCAGATTACAGATACCATTATATATATATATATTTGTATACAGAATCGAGGCTCGTGAAAGAGCTGACATTTGCTTCACAAACAAATCAACCAGACAAACAAAATATATAAAAAGAGGGAGCGGAAGACAGGAGAAGGGGAAGCACACAAACACTTGAGAGCACACAACATTTAAGAGCAGGGAGATGTGTGGGAGGGAGAGGGTTTGGGGGGAGGACGCGTGGGAAGGGGGGGGGCTGGGAGAAGTATAAAACACAAGGACACCAAGGACTTCCAGGACAGAAGTTGGTATTTCAAAAAAGTGGAATTGGGGTGAAATTAACGGGGATAGAAAAGATCAAGGTTTTGGATGGGGGAAGATAAGAGATGGTGGTGAACAGCTGTTTTAAAGACCTGGAGGGTGGAGTGGGATTGAAGAGAGTGAGGGAGTTTGTTCCAGAGGTGGGAGAAAAGAGGAATGAAGGAGTGAAGGTGAGCAGAGAGACTTGATTTTGGCAGTTTAACCATAAGAGGGTTGCAGGCAGATCTTGTGCGACCTGTAAGAATATTTGCGGGACAAAGCCCAGAGAGAGCTGGGGGGGCAAGGCCAGAGAGGAGTCGGTAGAAGACGGAAAGACCACCAACCTGCCTGCGGTGAGTGAGTGAGAGGCCCTTGGAGTTAGCTTCATCGCGGGAGATTCCAATGATTCTGAATGCTTTGGTTTCAACAGCGTGAAGGCGAGCTAGGTGTGAGGCAGGAGCAGCAGCCCAGCGGGGAGAGCAGTATTCCATTGAGCTGCGGATGAAAGCATTGTATGTGCTGAGGAGCTCAGGTGTGCCAAGGAAGGACTTCGCACGACGGAGGATGCCCAGTCGGCGACTGGCTTTGGAGGCCAGATTTGAAATGTGGTTTTCCCAGGAAAGATCATGGCAGATAGTGAGACCCAAAACCTTGAATGACAGAACTTTTTGGAGAGGATTATTCAGAAAGTGGATGGGAGGGTTGTCCAGCCGGTCTTTTCGGAGAGACATCGTAAGAGTGTGAGATTTGTCAGGATTGAAAGACATGTTCCACTTGTTTGCCCAGTCTGTGATTTTGTCCAGGTCTGCAGAGAGTGAGGAGGCTGCAGACTGCCGATCTGAGGGATGAAGAATGGAGCGACAGACAGTAGAGTCATCAGCAAAGAGATAGAGAGGATTTTCAAAAGAGTCAGAGAGATCATTGATGAAGACCAGAAAAAGCACAGGGCCCAGAACACTGCATTGGAGAACTCCAGCCTGAACAGGAAGAGGAGATGAGAGAAACCCATTCAGGGCCACACGTTGACTACGACTAGAGAGGAAGTCCGCCAGCCATGCGTGGAGATTTCCATGGATACCAAAAGAGGAGAGTTTGGTGAGCAGAGCGGGGTGCCAGACCGTATCGAAGGCACGTGATATGTCAAGGGAGACAGCTCTAATTTCCTGTTTGGCATTGAGGACCTCCATCCATTGTTGAGGAAGCAGAAGCAGCATGTCCAGAGTAGAGTGACCAGGTCTGAAACCAAATTGATGATCAGAGATCAAGCCATTGGAGAAGAGGAAAGATATAATAATAATGATTAGATGTCATGCTATATATAATTTTTAGCCCATGTTATATAGAATAATAATGATTAGATGTCATGCTATATATAATTTTTAGCCCATGTTATATAGAATAATAATGATTAGATGTCATGCCATATATAAATTTTAGCCCATGTTATATATAATAATAATGATTAGATGTCATGCCATATATAATTTTTAGCCCATGTTATATATAATAATAATGATTAGATGTCATGCTATATATAATTTTTAGCCCATGTTATATATAATAATAATGATTCGATGTCATGCCATATATAATTTTTAGCCCATGTTATATATAATAATAATGATTAGATGTCATGCTATATATAATTTTTAGCCCATGTTAAATAGAATAATAATGATTAGATGTCATGCTATATATAATTTTTTATCCCATGTTATATAGGATGGTTCATGTTACAGCAACGAAGGCTGAAAAGGGTGGAAATGCGAATGGTTTGGTGGATGTGTGGAGTATCACTCCTCCGGTATGATAGACCTGAGCCTCGTCCTGGAGGTGGGGTTGCTATCTTTATAAAAAAACTCTCTTCCTCACTCGCCCTCCACTGCCCTCTCTCCACCTCACCCCCAGGAATACCTTTGGCTACGGCTTCCCCTTCGCTCCCACCTTTTGTTCATATGTGTGTTGTACCGTCCACCAAACAGCGATGACTCCATCTACATCTCACTGTCTGATAATATGGACCAACTTCTATCTACCCATCCCAACTCTCTCTTCCTCATATGTGGTGATTTCAATTGTCACCATGCCAGTTGGCTGGGTGTGGGTACCTCTCTCACCAGCCATGGCTCTTCAGCAAAGGACTTCTGCGACTCACTGGGACTGACACAATCTGTCAATTTCCCGACCCGGATCTCAGTCAACGGAGCATCTTCTCTTCTGGATTTGGTTATGACAAACTTCCCTGAAAATGTCTGCTGCTCTTCTTCTGCTCCAATCGGCTCATCTGATCATGTGCTTGTCAAAGTGAACATCTCTCTGACCATTCTCAGAGAGCCTCCTCAGCGTCGACGAGTCTGGCATTTCACTCAGGCCAACTGGCACGGTCTTCAAGCAGCCATCAATCATCTGGACTGGTCTCCCATCTCTACCGCCTCTGACATCAACTCATCCTGGGAATTCTTTCAAAGTAAATTGCTCTCTCTCATGCACAGATTTATCCCATCTCGTCTTCAGTTGTCATACCCTCTCCCATCCATGGTACACGGAATCTTGTGGTGAGGCTGTTGCCCTGAAACAACTTGCTTTCGTCTCCTGGAAAGCAAATCCAACGGAAGGAAATCTCATTTCCTTTCACAAAGCCTGAAACAAGTGTGTGTCCACCCTCAGGAGAGCCAGGAAACAATATCTCACCGTTCTCAAGACCGAACTCTCTTATCTGTCTCCCTCTTCCAAATCCTGGTGGCGTCTGGTCAAATCTGTTTCTGGTGTTTGTTCCCCCTCCATCCCCTCCCTCACCTCAAACGGCTTAACGGCTGACTCCGCACGTGAAAAAGCTAAATGCCTCAACTCTGTGTTTGCCTCTAAATCTTGTGTCCCAAACCCATCCCTCTCTGTACCCACCGTACCCAGTCGTACCCAGCTGCTCCTGGACTCTGTGTCCTTTCCTCCTGACAAGGTGGAAAAGTTTCTGTCAACCCTCGACTCTGATTCTGCAACTGGTCCTGACGGCATCAGCCCACGGGTCCTAAAATCATGTTCTTCTGCTCTTTCACTCCCTCTTTCTGTTCTCTTCACCCTCTCTTTTGCTCAAGGTCATCTGCCATCTGCTTGGAAATCAGCCAACATCACCGCTTTGCACAAAAAAGGTGCAAAAACAGATCCCAGCAACTACAGACCAATCAGCCTTCTCCCAATTATCAGCAAAGTCATGGAATCCATCATTGCTTCAGATATGAAATCTTTCCTCTTCTCCAATGGCTTGATCTCTGATCATCAATTTGGTTTCAGACCTGGTCACTCTACTCTGGACATGCTGCTTCTGCTTTCTCAACAATGGATGGAGGTCCTCAACGCCAAACAGGAAATTAGAGCTGTCTCCCTTGACATTTCACGTGCCTTCGATACGGTCTGGCACCCTGCTCTGCTCACCAAACTCTCCTCCTTTGGTATCCATGGAAATCTCCACGCATGGCTGGCGGACTTCCTCTCTGGTCGTAGTCAACGTGTGGCCCTGAATGGGTTTCTCTCATCTCCTCTTCCTGTTCAGGCTGGAGTTCCCCAAGGTAGTGTTCTGGGCCCTGTGCTTTTTCTGGTCTTCATCAACGATCTCTCTGACTCTCTTGAAAATCCTCTCTATCTCTTTGCTGACGACTCTACTCTCTGTCGCTCCATTCCTCATCCCTCAGATCGGCAGTCTGCAGCCTCCTCACTCTCTGCAGACCTGGACAAAATCCCAGACTGGGCAAACAAATGGAACATATCTTTCAATCCTGATGCATCTCACACTCTTACGATGTCTCTCCGAAAAGACCGACTGGAAAACCCTCCCATCCACTTTCTGAATAATCCTCTCCAAGAAGTTCTGTCACTCAAGCTTTTGGGTCTCACTATTTGCCATGATCTTTCCTGGGAAAACCACATTTCAAATCTGGCCTCCAAAGCCAGTCGCTGACTGGGCATCCTCCGTCGTGCGAAGTCCTTCCTTGGCACACCTGAGCTCCTCACCACATACAAGGCTTTCATCCGCAGCTCTATGGAATACTGCTCTCCCCTCTGGTCTGGTGCTCTTGCCTCACACCTAGCCCGTCTTCACGCTGTTGAAACCAAAGCGTTCAGAATCATTGGAATCTCCCGCGATGAAGCTAACTCCAAGGGCCTTTCACTCACTCACCGCAGGCAGGTTGGTGGTCTTTCCGTCTTCTACCGACTCCTTTCTGGCCTTGCCCCCCCCAGCCCTCTCTGGGCTCTGTCCCCCAAATATTCCTACAGGTCGCACAAGATCTGCCTGCAACCCTCTTATGGTTAAACTGCCAAAATCAAGACTTTCTGCTCACCTTCACTCCTTCATTCCTCTTTTCTCCCACCTCTGGAACAAACTCCCTCACTCTCTTCAATCCCACTGCACCCTCCAGGTCTTTAAAATAGCTGTTCACCACCATCTCTTATCCTCCCCCATCCAAAACCTTGATCTTTTCTACCCCCGCTAATTTCGGTCCCCTTGTGTTTTATACCTCTCCCCCCCTCTCTCCCCCTCCCACGCCTCCTGCCCCCAAGCCCTCTCCCTCCCACACTTCTCCCTGCTCTCAAATGTTATGGTTGTGTGCTTCCCCTTCTCTCCCCATCTTGTCTTCCGCTCCCTCTTTTTGTGTGTTTTGTTTGTCTGGTTGATTTGTTTGTGAAATAAATGTTAGCTCTTTCACGAGCCTCGATTCAGTATACAAAAAAAAAAAAAAAAAAAATCGTTGAGAGAGAGGAAGACAAATGATGAATTGCAAAAGATGATGGGAATAGAGCCTGTGATGGATGCTGTGAAGAGAAACAGTTTGAGATGGTTTGGTCATGTGTTGAGTAAGGATGAAAGTGACTGGTTGAGAAGAGTGATGGAAATGAATATAGAAGGAAGTAGAGGACGGGGAAGACCGAGAAAGACTTGGCTAAAGATGGTCGAAGAAGAAATGCGGGCAAGGGGGTTAACAAGGGGAGATGCAGAAAATCGGGCAAAATGGAGAAGATTGTCATGGGGACCGCAAGGCTAACCCCCGCTCTTGCAGGGAAAATGGCCTTAAAATGCCTGTTGTTGTATCCCATGTTGTATAGAATAATAATGATTAGATGTCATGCTATATATAATTTTTTAGCCCATGTTATATCTAATAATAATGATTAGATGTCATGCTATATATAATTTTTAGCCCATGTTATCTATCTATAATTCCAGTAATCTCTGTGTGTATGTATGTATGTATGTATGTATGTATGTATGTCTGTGACCGCTGTTTCTCGACAACCACGGGTCCGATATACTTTAAACTTGCCAGGTATATTGCTGGGGACCCGAGGATGTGCCTTTTCAAGGTTTCATATTAATCGGACAAGTAGTTAGCGAGCTATGTCCAAAAAACGATTCAACCAATCAGAGAGCAGGGAGCTATCACGTGTGCCGAACGTGGCGAACAGACTCTGCCTCGGACGGCACATTTGAGAGCGTATTCATTTATTTCACGTTGGCAAACTATGTTGGCGTTAAACTATGTTTTAAAACTAATTAAAACTACTTTGCGATTCTTTCGCTTTCCTGCGCGTTTGTGCACGCTATGGCGATTTCTTTACCAAACTCCGCAAGCCGTTCGCTTTGGACCAAACCATTTCATGTAAATAGAGGGGGGGGGGGGGATTGTCACCGTACTCGCAAGCCGTTCGCTTTGGACCAAACCATTTCATGTAAATAGAGGGGGGGGATTGTCACCGTACTCGCAAGCCGTTCGCCTTGGACCAAACCATTTCATGTAAATAGAGGGGGGGGGGGATATAATTTTAGATATATATATAGTACGGGCATGCCCTAGTCTATCTATAATTCCAGTAAACTCTGTATGTCTGTATGTCTGTGACCGCTGTTTCTCGACAACCACGGGTCCGATATACTTGAAACTTGCCAGCTATATTGCTGGGGACCCGAGGATGTGCCTTTTCAAGGTTTCATATTAATCGGACAAGTAGTTACCGAGCTATGTCCAAAAAACGATTCAACCAATCAGAGAGCAGCGAGTTATCACGTGTGCCGAACGTGGCGAACAGACTCTGCCTCGGACGGCACATTTGAGAGCGTATTCATTTATTTCACGTTGGCAAACTATGTTGGCGTTAAACTATGTTTTAAAACTAATTAAAACTAATTTGCCATTCTTTCGCTTTCCTGCGCGTTTGTGCACGCTATGGCGATTTCTTTACCAAACTCCGCAAGCCGTTCGCTTTGGACCAAACCATTTCATGTAAATAGAGGGGGGGGGATTGTCACCGTACTCGCAAGCCGTTCGCTTTGGACCAAACCATTTCAAGTAAATAGAGGGGGGGGATTGTCACCGTACTCGCAAGCCGTTCGCTTTGGACCAAACCATTTCATATAAATAGAGGGGGGGGATATAATTTTAGATATATATATATAGTATGGGCATGCCCTAGTCTATCTATAATTCCAGTAATCTCTGTGTGAATGTCTGTGTGTCTGTGTGTTTGTTTGTCTGTGACCGCTGTTTCTCGACAACCACGGGTCCGATATACTTGAAACTTGCCAGGTATATTGCTGGGGACCCGAGGATGTGCCTTTTCAAGGTTTCATATTAATCGGACAAGTAGTTACCGAGCTATGGCGATTTCTTTACCAAACTCCGCAAGCCGTTCGCTTTGGACCAAACCATTTCATGTAAATAGAGGGGGGGGTTCTGTGGTCGTTGCGAATGGACCAAACCATTCATGTAAATAGAGGGGGGGGGGGGTTCTGTGGTCGTTACTGCCACGTGGTTTCAAAGTTTTTTTTTGTTGTTGTTGTTTGCACGCATGTTTTTTTGCACCCACGTACGGGCACGCCCTAGGATGTTTACACACACACACCCCTACACAAATTTTTTTTTTTTTTTTTTTTTTGGCAAGGAACGGGCACCCACGTACGGGCACGTCCTAGTATTGAATAATAATGATTAGATGTCATGCTATGTATAATTTTTAGCCCATGTTATCTATCTATAATTCCAGTAATCTCTGTGTGTTTGTATGTGTGTATGTGTGTGTGTATGTTTGTCTGTGACCGCTGTTTCTCGACAACTACCGGTCCGATATACTTGAAACTTGCCAGGTATATTGCTGGGGACCCGAGGATGTGCCTTTTCAAGGTTTGAAATTAATCGGACAAGTACTTACCGAGCTATGGCGATTTCTTTACCAAACACTGCAAGCCGTTCGCTTTGGACCAAACCATTGCATGTAAATAGAGGGGGGGGTTCTGTGGTCGTTGCGAATGGACCAAACCATTCATGTAAATAGAGGGGGGGGGGTTCTGTGGTCATTACTGCCACGTGGTTTCAAAGTTTTTTTTTGTTGTTGTTGTTTGCACGCATGTTTTTTTGCACCCACGTACGGGCACGCCCTAGGATGTTTACACACACACACCCCTACACAAATTTTTTTTTTTTTTTTTTTTTGGCAAGGAACGGGCACCCACGTACGGGCACGTCCTAGCTTATATATAGTACGGGCATGCCCTAGTATAGAATAATAATGATTAGATGTCATGCTATATATAATTTTTAGCCCATGTTATCTATCTATAATTCCAGCAATCTCTGTGTGTCTGTGTGTCTGTGTGTCTGTGTGTTTGTCTGTGACCGCTGTTTCTCGACAACCACGGGTCCGATATACTTTAAACTTGCCAGGTATATTGCTGGGGACCCGAGGATGTGCCTTTTCAAGGTTTTAAATTAATCGGAGAAGTACTTACCGAGCTATGTCCAAAAAACGCTTCAACCAATCAGAGAGCAGCGAGCTATCACGTGTGCCGAACGTGGCGATCAGACTCTGCCTCGGACGGCACATTTGAGAGCGTATTCATTTATTTCACGTTGGAAAACTATGTTGCCGTTAAACTATGTTTTAAAACGAATTCAAACTGCGATTAAATTAAAACGATTCATCCTAACTGCGATTTGCGACCTTCCGGACAGTGAAGACTTCACTTCCGGCAGCCAATCACAGAACGCTTTGTTGCGTAGGCGTGGCCGATGTGAGAGCGAGCGGAGCTGAGCGCGTTACGAGCTGACCGCCATTACGGTTCGTAATTCGATTTCTTATGCGCATTATTTCTCCCAATTCAGTCAGAGTGAAGGGCGGAAGCGAAGAGCGTTGTTTTTTTTGTTTACGGGCATACGGGCGGGGTAGAGCGTACGGGTAGCGTTTTTTTTTTTTTTTGGCAAGGAACGGGCACCCACGTACGGGCAATGCCCTAGTATCTAATAATAATGATTAGATGTCATGCTATATTTAATTTTTAGCCCATGTTATATAGAATAATAATGATTAGATGTCATGCTATATATAATTTTTAGCCCATGTTATATCTAATAATAATGATTAGATGTCATGCTATATATAATTTTTAGCCCATGTTATATTGAATAATAATGATTAGATGTCATGCTATATATAATTTTTTAGCCCATGTTATATAGAATAATAATGATTAGATGTCATGCTATATATAATTTTTTAGCCCATGTTATATATAATAATAAAGATTAGATGTCATGCTATATCGTTTTTAGCCCATGTTATCTATCTATAATTCCAGTAATCTCTGTGTGTTTGTTTGTACGTTTGTACGTTTGTACGTTTGTTTGTTTGTCTGTGACCGCTGTTTCTCGACAACCACGGGTCCGATATACTTTAAACTTGCCAGGTATATTGCTGGGGACCCGAGGATGTGCCTTTTCAAGGTTTCATATTAATCGGACAATTACTTACCGAGCTATGGCGATTTAGCCGTTCGCCGTTCGCTTTGGCGTTGCGAATGGACCAAACCATTGCATGTAAATAGAGGGGGGGGTTCTGTGGTCGTTGCGAATGGACCAAACCATTCATGTAAATAGAGGGGGGGGGGGTTCTGTGGTCGTTACTGCCACGTGGTTTCAAAGTTTTTTTGTTGTTGTTGTTTGCACGCATGTTTTTTTGCACCCACGTACGGGCACGCCCTAGGATGTTTACACACACACACCCCTACACAAATTTTTTTTTTTTTTTTTTTTGGCAAGGAACGGGCACCCACGTACGGGCACGTCCTAGCTTATATATAGTACGGGCATGCCCTAGTATATAATAATAATGATTAGATGTCATGCTATATATAATTTTTAGCCCATGTTATATATATTAATAATGATTAGATGTCATGCCATATATAATTTTTAGCCCATGTTATATATAATAATAATGATTAGATGTCATGCTATATATAATTTTTAGCCCATGTTATCTATCTATAATTCCAGTAATCTCTGTCTGTCTGTCTGTACGTCTGTACGTTTGTCTGTGACCGCTGTTTCTCGACAACCACGGGTCCGATATACTTTTAACTTGCCAGGTATATTGCTGGGGACCCGAGGATGTGCCTTTTCAAGGTTTCATATTAATCGGACAATTACTTACCGAGCTATGTCCAAAAAACGATTCAACCAATCAGAGAGCAGCGAACGATCGCGTGTGCCGAACGTGGCGGGCACACTCTGCCTCGGATGGCACATTTGAGAGCGTATTCATTTATTTCACGTTTGCAAACTATGTTGGCGTTAAACTATGTTTTACAACTAATAAAAACGAATTTGCGATTCATTCGCTTTCCTGCGCGTTTGTGCACGCGATGGCGATTTCTTTACCAAACTCCGGAAGCCGTTCGCTTTGGACCAAACCATTGCATGTAAATAGAGGGGGGGGGGATTGTCACCACTCGCAAGCCGTTCGCTTTGGACCAAACCATTTCATGTAAATAGAGGGGGGGGATATAATTTTAGATATAGATATAGTACGGGCATGCCCTAGTCTATCTATAATTCCAGTAATCTCTGTGTGTTTGTTTGTTTGTCTGTGACCGCTGTTTCTCGACAACCACGGGTCCGATATACTTTTAACTTGCCAGGTATATTGCTGGGGACCCGAGGATGTGCCTTTTCAAGGTTTCATATTAATCGGACAATTACTTACCGAGCTATGTCCAAAAAACGATTCAACCAATCAGAGAGCAGCGAGCTATCGCGTGTGCCGAACGTGGCGAACACACTCTGCCTCGGATGGCACATTTGAGAGCGTATTCATTTATTTCCCGTCGGCAAACTATGTTGGCGCTATGTTGGCGTTAAACGATGTTTTAAAACTAATTAAAACCCCGGGGGGATTGTCACTGTACTCGCAAGCCGTTCGCCGTTCGCTTTGGCGTTGCGAATGAACCAAAACATTTCATGGACCAAACCATTTCATGTAAAGCGTTCGCCGTTCGCTTTGGCGTTGCGAATGGACCAAAACATTTCATGTAAATAGAGGGGGGGATATAATTTTAGATATAGATATAGTACGGGCATGCCCTAGTATATAATAATAATGATTAGATGTCATGCTATATATAATTTTTAGCCCATGTTATATATAATAATAATGATTAGATGTCATGCTATATATAATCTCAATGGTGAAGAATCACGTTTCAAATTCTCGTATCCGGATCTAGATCTTCACCAAATTCTAATCGATTCGTCCTTCTCAGTCACCCAACCTGCCCACCAAATCGTCTGAATCCGTCCACAACCTTTTGAGATATCCTGTTCACAGACAAACAAACAGACAGACAGGGGTGAAAATATGGTCCCACCCACCTTTGGTGGCGCAGGTAGCAAACGAACAAACACACATTATAGTCAGGTTCAGTATGTCCAGATTTAAAGTTTCGTTGGATTTTTGGGGGGATTTGGAAAACTATATATTTTTGGAAACTATATTGTATAGTCAGTCAGAAAACCAATGTTGCTATTTGCACAGACTCCTGTATGGCGGCCATCTTGGACTTTCAAAATTGCCGCCGTAGAACTAATTTTTCTCAATATCTCAGCTTCTAAATAACATAGAGCTTTGATTCTAACGGCTAAACATACATTTTCAAGGGCCCCGAATCCAATGGTAACAAGTTCGATAAGCTAGACATGACCATAGAGCTCCTATGTGGCGGCCATCTTGGATTTTTCAAACTGGCCGCCGTAAAATTGATGTTTCTCAGGATCTCTTCTTCTAAATAAGACGGAGCTTTGATTTTTCTAAATCCCAAAAACAATCCAACGAAATCTAAAATCTGGACATGCTGAACCTGACTGTGTTGACTGTAATGAGAAATACTATTCTACTGCGAGTGTTTTGCCCTTTGTGGGCCTTTGTGGCATACTGCCAAATAACACACAGATACTCCTAATGTTCATGAGAACTTAAAATCTGTTTACGGGTGGACAAGCTACTAAAGTAATAAGTTTGATCCCCAGGGTACAGCTGAGGAAAATAATTAGTTTACAGCATGTGTTTTTGTATTATTTAGATACTGAGCAATATACCTGATATTGTGGTGATGGTGGTAGTGTATTTGTAGCCTATTATACATCAATATGTCTGTGGTGGTGGTTGTATATATCGGTAGACCTGACTTGAAACGCACAGTCATCCCCAGACTGGGTGAGCTGCATGTTGTCATGGCGGCTCTCCGAGCCCTCGGAGCCTCCATGGAGAACTCAGGCATTGATGATGCTTGGGTAGAAGCTGATGTCTATGGTCCAGCCACGACGTGGCAAATCCTGAAATATACACACTACAAGCGGTCTCTCCGTGCCCATATATATTCATATGTAGCACTTTATGAAATGGTTCTGGAGGAGTTCTTGAAGGACAACCCACAAGTAAAGGATGTGTGTTTCGAGGCAACAGAGGGAGTAGAAGCTGCCTGTGCTGAGACGAACAAGTGCACGAAAGCTGAATCTGTAAAACAAGCAAACACCAAACTCCTTCAAGTCTTGACATCTGATGGGGTGGTGACGGCACTCGAGGAGTGGGAAGCACAGAGATCCAATAATGCAATGTTCAAGTCAATGATGAACTATCTACATCGGGTGGAGACAATCCTGTTATTCGTGGCAGCATCACGGAGTGCTGACCTGGTGCTTCACCTCCAAGCTGGAGAAGAACTGAGCAAGTTATTCTTTGCCATGGACCGGATCAAATACAAGCGGCTCTGGCCCCGATACATCGCAGACATGTATGACCTAAGAACCAATCACCCTAGGACCTGGGAAGAACTAGGAGCTGGCAATCTATCAGTAACCAAGAATGTCATCCCGTTTGTATCCATTGGACCAGATCATGCATGTGAACATCTGAACAAGCTGATGAAGATTCACTCTGGACTGATTGGCATCTCTAACAATGCCAATGTGTTAGACAGAGATTCTTCATGGTTACACCAGAATTATCACGCCTGTCAAAAGACTTCAAGAGTCAGTTTGGCCTGGAAGGTGACAAGATCACAGAACATCATGACCTTGGTCCAAGTGCAGTCAAGAGGGAGCATGAAGCAATCAACAAGATCAAGGCTGCGATACTGAGTCACGGGAATCCATTTGACACTGAAGGTGACAAGCTGCACAATGTGATAACGAATGCTTACATCCCAGACGAGTATGTACCACAGATCTTGAACATTGATGTCACTGGTCAGAAGTTGTATGAAGACTACGTGTCGGAGCGTATCAATGGAGATGTTAGCCTCTGGGCACCAGTCAAGAAGGAGAACAACAAGATGTTCACGTCTGGGAACAAGAGAACCACAGTGAAACTCAGAGACAGGACTGTGGATCTGAAGGAGACTAAGGAACTGTACGGAAGGCTCATGGTCCTTGCCAAGTCAAACAGAGACGTCAACCAGAAATATGCCATCGGAAATTACGAGTTCACTGTGACACCAAGAGCACTGTTCGCTCCAGATGGGACAATTCTTCCATGCACTGAAAAGTCGAAGTTAATTCATCTCCTCGACAAGTTAGCAAGAGCAGAAATTCACCCCGAAGATCAGCAGCAGACACCAGCTGCAAGTGTTCTACAAGAAGATCCAATGGACACAAGAACTATGGCATCCACATCTAGTAAACCTACAAGTCGGAAGATTGCACTGGTGGATGGGATGGTACTTGTGCATAAGCTGACAAAGAAACCAGCCACTGTAGTGAAAGTCAACGATCTGGGTGAATGCTTCAATGACAGACTCATGTGTCTAACAAAAGATTGTGATGAGATCATACTGGTCTTTGACACGTACAAAAACGATTCTCTGAAGAGTGCTACCAGGGCTAAAAGAAGGCAAGGAAAGGATGCAGTACAGTATCAAGTCAGAGATGACACCAACATCAAACACATCCCAATGAGCAGATTCCTTTCTCATGACAAAACAAAGGCTGATCTGACTGACTATCTGGCAGCGAAAACTCTAGAATACAACAGTCACTCATCCAAGTTGATCATCACGTCTGCTTCAGGGCGTACTGGGAGCAACAGTGACCTGCTCTTCGAGGACAACAACCATGAAGAAGCTGACACCCTGTTGATCCACCAGGCCGTGCTGGCATCCCAGCGAAACCCACATGATGCGCAGTTGGTGTTCTTCTCTCCCGACACAGATGTCCTGGTACTAGTCATAGCAAACTATGACCTACTGCTGAGGAATACATCCATTTCCATGGCCTCTGGAATACTTCAAATAGAGCCACTGTGGACAGCTCTAGGGGTCGAAAGAGCAAAGGCGTTGCCGGCCTTTCATGCTTTCACAGGGGCAGACAACACTGGGAGGTTCTCTCGAATAGGCAAAGCAACCTGGCTGCATGTCTACCTCAAAGCAAGTGAAGATGTCATAGACACCGTGCGAATGCTTTCAGATGCAACTGAAGTGACGGAGAACATGTTGTCCATACTAGCTAACTTTGTATGCGCTGCTTACTCTCCAAATGGCATCCACATCGACAGCATCCCCGAACTACGATGGTATCTCTTTTGCAAACACATGGCAGAAAGTGACAGGCTTCCTCCTACTCTTGGAGCTCTCAAGCAGCACATCCTTAGAGTCCATATCCAAGCCAGAGTGTGGGGTCAGGCAAGCATTGCTCAACAGGATCCTCAGCTGAATCCCCTGCAAAACGGCTTTTACAAAGACACGGATGGACAAGTGAAACCAACCACAACTGAGGAGCCTCCAGCCCCCAAGGCCATCATTCAAATGGTTAGATGTCAGTGCAAAACAGACTGTTCTTCATCTAGATGTTCCTGCAGAACAAACAACTTGGCTTGTACAGACCTTTGTCAGTGTGACATCCAGTGCCAAAAGGATGAGGACTCTCAAGATGTGATGAACGAAAGCGATGATGAGGATGATGATGACTTTACTCAATGATGAATCAAAGCTCTGTGCTCTTTAGAAGGTGAGTTACATCAGTTTTACGGCGGCCAGTTTTAAAAATCCAAGATGGCCGCCACATAGGAGCTCTATGGTCATGTCTAGCTTATCGAACTTGTTACCATTGGATTCGGGGCCCTTGAAAATGTATGTTTAGCCGTTAGAATCAAAGCTTTATGTTGTTTAGAAGCTGAGATATTGAGAAACATCAAGTTTACGGTGGCCAGTTTGAAAAATCCAAGATGGCCGCCACATAGGAGCTCTATGGTCATGTCTAGCTTATCGAACTTGTTACCATTGGATTCGGGGCCCTTGAAAATGTATGTTTAGCCGTTAGAATCAAAGCTCTATGTTATTTAGAAGCCGAGATATTGAGAAACATCAAGTTTACGGCAGCCAGTTTGAAAAATCCAAGATGGCCGCCACATAGGAGCTCTATGGTCATGTCTAGCTTATCGAACTTGTTACCATTGGATTCGGGGCCCTTGAAAATGTATGTTTAGCCATTAGAATCAAAGCTCTATGTTATTTAGAAGCTGAGATATTGAGAAAAATTAGTTCTACGGCGGCAATTTTGAAAATCCAAGATGGCCGCCATACAGGAGTCTGTGCAAATAGCAACATTGGTTTTCTGACTGACTATACAATATAGTTTCCAAAAATATATAGTTTTCCAAATCCCCCAAAAATTCCAACGAAATTACATAGTGAACCTGACTATTAGCATACATTGGACCATTGTGAGAACGTTTAGAATGCACCAAACATAAATTGTTTTAAACCATTTTAAAGGATGATAATGAAATTGAATCGAACAATTATGTCGCAAGGATTGCAATCTCAATATGTCTCGCCGATTTTAAAATACCGTAAAATAGGGTGAATAGGGACAGCAATGATTAGATTGTAGCGGTTACCGCTGGATGTACATAATCGCCTTGCACCGGCCAGAACACGGCCAGACGCGCCTCTCCCGGGCATGCCCGGACTCACTGTTCCCGGGCACGCCCGAACCTCCCGGGCACGCCCGGTCTCGTCTTTCCCGGGCATGCCCGCTCTCGCCTTTCCAGGGCTCGCCCAGAGCGTCCGGGCATGCCCGCTATCGCCTTTCCAGGGCTCGCCCAGAGCGTCCGGGCATGCCCGCTATCGCCTTTCCAGGGCACGCCCAGAGCGTCCGGGCATGCCCGCTATCGCCTTTCCAGGGCTCGCCCAGAGCGTCCGGGCATGCCCGCTATCGCCTTTCCAGTGCTCGCCCAGAGCGCCCGGGCACGCCCAGCCTCGACTTGCCAGGCCGCAGCCAAACACGCCCGGGCAGGTCCAGACTCGCCTTTCCAAGGCTCGCCCTTGATACCCGGGCATGCCCGGTATAGCTTTTGCCGGGCAAACTTCCCGACATAAATGTGTATATATATTGTTGCCCGAAAAACGGGCTTGTCAGAATACCTGAGCTGTTTTGTTTCAATAAAGCAACTCGGACGAATTCCGTCTTTGGTCGCGTCAATTCTTTCGACTCGTGTTGGAGCACAGTTCCTTCAATGGTGACCTACCGACATGGATACGGCAGTGACGCTTAAACTGCCTACCTTCTGGGAGACTCACGCGGCTGTTTGGTTCGCCCAGGCGGACTCCCAGTTCGCCCTGCGAGGCATCACCGCGGACGACACCCGCTTCCACCATGTTGTGGCGGCGCTCGGTTCCACCACCGCGGCCCGCGCCTTGAGCCTCCTCCAGCACCCGCCGGCTGCTGACAAATACGACGCGCTGAAGACGCTCCTCCTCGGCGCTTTCGCCCTCTCACCGGCAGCACGCGCACGGCGCCTGCTTGACCTGCCCGAGCTCGGCGACACGCGCCCGTCCGAGCGCATGGACTATATGCTCTCGTTGCTCGGCGAGCACTCTCCGGCATTCCTGTTCCGGGAGCTGTTCCTCCGTCAGCTGCCTAACCCGGTACGCCTCGCCCTGGCTGGCACGTTGATCACGGATTCCCGCGCCCTCGTCAGGGAAGCCGATAAGATCTCGGCGGGCCAGCACATCGGCGCGGTTACCTGGAGCCCGCCGCCGTCCGAGGCGACGCCCACGACGCCCGAGCGCCCTGCGCGGTTGGAGGCCGAACTGCCGGTGCAACTGGCGGCCGCCACGCCGCACCGCCCGCTTCCGACACGACGGCCGGGGCCTCCACCTGACCGGGCGTGGTGTTATTACCACGCCAGGTTCGGACACAAGGCTCGGACGTGCCGGCCCCCGTGCACTTTCGGCAGGTCGGGAAACGGCCGGGCCGGCGTTCATTCCCAGCCATGAGCGCCGGCCACTCGGGCAACTTGCTGTTTATTCGGGACAAAGCGTCTGGACGGCGTTTCCTGTGTGACACCGGCGCCCAACTGAGCGTCATACCTGCCTCCGAGCAGGACAGGCTGGACGCAGTTTGCGGCCCCTCTTTGGTCGCTGCTAATGGCTCGGCCATACGCACTTTCGGCCCACGCGTCGTCACCCTCTGCTTCGGCAGCCAGCGCTTTCAATGGACTTTTGTTACCGCCAGCGTCCCCGTGGCTTTGCTGGGCGCCGACTTACTCTGCGCGCACGGGCTGCTGGTCGACGTCAAACGACGTCGCCTTGTCCACGCCGAGACCTTCAGCTCCCTGGCGTGCACAATGAGCAGCTCCGCGCCGACCGAACTGGCGTGCGCCCTCCCGGCAACGAACGAGTTCGCTCGCCTGCTCGTGGAATTCCCGGCCCTCACGCGGCCGACGTTTTCGGCCGTCGCGGTGCGGCACGGGATCGAGCACCACATACCCACTACGGGCCCGCCGGTCTACGCCAGGGCCCGCCGCCTCGACCCAGCCAAGCTCGCCGTGGCAAAGGCCGAATTCGACGCGTTGGAGCACCTCGGCATCGTGCGGCGCTCCGATAGCGCGTGGGCCTCGCCACTGCACATCGTGCCAAAGCCGGGGGGTGGATGGCGCCCGTGTGGCGACTACCGCCGTCTCAATGACGCTACCACCCCCGACAGGTACCCGATCCCGCATATTCAGGACTTTTCCGCCCGTTTGGCGGGACGGGTCATCTTTTCGAAAATTGACCTGATACGGGGCTACCACCAGGTACCTGTCCGGGCGGCCGACGTCCCGAAGACGGCCGTCATCACGCCGTTCGGCCTGTTCGAATTTTTGCGGATGCCGTTTGGCCTCAAGAACGCGGCCCAGGCGTTCCAGCGCTTGATGGACGGCGTGCTGCGCGACCTGCCGTTTCTTTTCGTCTATCTGGACGACATCCTCGTCGCCAGCACGTCCCGCGCCGAGCACCTCCTCCACCTCCGAACACTGTTCGGTCGCCTCAGCGAGCACGGCTTAATTGTCAACCCGGTCAAATGCCACTTCGGCGCGACGACCGTTGACTTTTTGGGCCACCGCATCACCAAGACCGGGGCCGTGCCGCTGCCGACCAAGGTCGAGGCCATCACCACGTTCCCGCGTCCCCGTTCCATCAAGGCCCTCCAAGAGTTCCTCGGCATGGTGAATTTTTATCACCGATTCGTGCCCCGCGCTGCTCAGCTCATGCGGCCCCTTTACGAGGCCCTCCGGGGCAAGCCGGCCAAGCATGACATTGTTTGGTCCGCGGCCATGGACGCGGCCTTCGCCAGTGCCAAACGGGCCCTCGCCGACGCAACGCTACTGGCTCACCCGGTGCTCAATGCGCCCATCGCCCTCACTACGGACGCCTCCAACTACGCGGTGGGCGCCGTCCATGAGCAATGGGTGGACGGGGTTTGGCAGCCACTCGCTTTTTTCAGCCGGCAACTCCGGCCGAACGAGTTAAACTACAGCACGTTCGACCGCGAGCTGCTCGGGCTATTCCTGGCCGTTCGCCATTTCCGACACCTCCTGGAGGGCCGCCCGTTCACGGCTTTCGTCGACCACAAGCCGTTGGTCTACACAATGGCTAAGGTCACGGAGCCGTGGTCGGCCCGCCAGCAGCGCCACCTCTCCGCCGTGTCGGAGTTCACCACGGACATCCAGCACGTCGCCGGCAAAGACAACGCCGTGGCCGACTGCCTTTCGCGGGCCAGCGCGAACGCGGTCCACCTCGGCGTGGACTTCACGCTCATGGCGGCCGACCAGACCACCGACGCCTCGGTGCAGGCACTCCGCGTGGCGGACACGGGCCTCCGCCTGGCCGACATCCCCTTCGCGGGCACCGTCCTGCTCTGCGACGTCTCCCAGGGCCAGCCTCGCCCCATCGTGCCCGTTTCCTGGCAGCGCCGCATCTTCGCCTCCATCCACGGCCTTTCTCACCCGGGCCGGAAAGCTTCTCAGAAGCTGGTGTCGGCGCGTTTCGTCTGGCACGGCCTTCGACGAAACATCCGCGACTGGGCCAACGCCTGCACGGCCTGCCAGCGAGCCAAGGTCCACCGCCACACCCAGGCCCCGCTGGCACCTTTCGCCGTGCCTGAACGGCGTTTCGACCACGTCCACGTGGACCTGGTGGGTCCCCTGCCCCCCTCGCGGGGGTTCACCCACCTGCTCACCATGGTGGACAGGACCACCAGGTGGCCGGAGGCCGTGCCCCTCACCTCCACCACCACCGCCGACGTGGCGCAGGCGTTCATCGCCACCTGGGTCGCGCGCTTCGGCGCACCAGCGGACATCTCATCCGACCGCGGCCCACAGTTCACGTCTGAGCTTTGGGGCGCGGTCGCCCGTTCGTTGGGGGTCACGCTGCACCGCACCACGGCCTACCACCCCCAAGCCAATGGGTTGTGCGAGCGGTTTCACCACTCCATGAAGGCCGCACTCATGGCCGGCCTTCAGGACGACGGTTGGGCCGACCGGCTGCCGTGGGTCCTTTTGGGCCTTCGCACGGCCCCCAAGGAAGACCTCCAGGCGTCCGCCGCCGAGCTCGTCTACGGCCAGCCACTCCGCGTCCCGGGCGAATTCGTGCCTGACGCTACCAGTCCCTGGTCCGCCGCTCGCCAGCGCTCGGACCTCCAGGAGGCCGCCCGACGATTTGCCCCCGTGCCGACGTCCCGCCACGGTGGCCCCCAGTCCTACGTCCCCCCGGCGCTTCGCACAACGGAGTACGTCTTTGTGTGTCATTACGCGCACCGGGGGCCACTCCGGCCGCCGTACGACGGGCCCTTCCGGGTCCTGCGACGGGGCGACAAGTCTTTCATCGTCGACTTCGTCGGCCGGCCGGACCGGATTTCTGTGGACCGCCTCAAACTGGCGCACAAGGACGTCGACCGACCACCACGGTTGGCCCTTCCTCCGCGGCGAGGCCGCCCCCCGTCCACAGTTCCCCCCGCTCGACCACCCACCACCACGTCAGACCCCTCCCCACGACCCTCCAGGGGTCGCTTCGGCCGGGTCATCCGGACCCCCCTTAAATTGACCCTGCCGGTGCAGGTCGATTCTGGAGGGGCGTGTGTAGCGGTTACCGCTGGATGTACATAAACGCCTTGCACCGGCCAGAACACGGCCAGACGCGCCTCTCCCGGGCATGCCCGGACTCACTGTTCCCGGGCATGCCCGAACCTCCCGGGCACGCCCGGTCTCGTCTTTCCCGGGCATGCCCGCTCTCGCCTTTCCAGGGCTCGCCCAGAGCGTCCGGGCATGTCCGCTATCGCCTTTCCAGGGCTCGCCCAGAGCGTCCGGGCATGCCCGCTATCGCCTTTCCAGGGCACGCCCAAAGCGTCCGGGCATGCCCGCTATCGCCTTTCCAGGGCTCGCCCAGAGCGTCCGGGCATGCCCGCTATCGCCTTTCCAGTGCTCGCCCAGAGCGCCCGGGCACGCCCAGCCTCGACTTGCCAGGCCGCAGCCAAACACGCCCGGGCAGGTCCAGACTCGCCTTTTCAAGGCTCGCTCTTGATACCCGGGCATGCCCGGTATAGCTTTTGCCGGGCAAACTTCCCGACATAAATGTGTATATTTATTGTTGCCCGAAAAACGGGCTTGTCAGAATACCTGAGCTGTTTTGTTTCAATAAAGCAACTCGGACGAATTCCGTCTTTGGTCGCGTCAATTCTTTCGACTCGCGTTGGAGCGCAGTTCCTTCAAGATAATAAATAATAAATAATAATAATTAATAATAAATAAATATTATTTAATAAGATTAAATAATAAAAATAATTTTTTTTTTTTTTGTAATTTAGTGACTGTCGTAAAACGGGGTGAATAGGGACAGCCATAAAAATCCTATTTATTCCTATTTAACCCATATATGGGGTTAATAGGGACTATAAGTTGCTTTTTAAAAAAACAAGAGAACACTTTCAACCCAAATATCAACAAATCTGTATGGTTATCAATGTTCAGCGAAAAAAGTTTCCAAACTTTTTTTCAGTTTGTGTCCCTATTCACCTTGCTGTCCCTATTCACCCCATTTTACGGTACCACACTCATTTATTCATCATATCTCCACTCAATTTTTTCCATGTTCCTGTTGGAGCACAAACCCTTAAATAATGAGTCCTTTTAGGGCCATTTACTTTTTTATTCATTGTATATGCGAGTTGGGTGTGGAGGGGGAAAGGTGGTAAATTAAAATATATATTTAGAAAAAGAAAGAGTAGGGCAGATCAACTATAGGAGAGAGGAAGAGTGTCAGGGAGTGTGGAAGAAGAGGATGGTAGAATATACTAAAGGGTAATGCATTGGATGTATGTAGAAAGGGGGATTTAGGCGATCTGAAACACTTCACTATTTTTGAGTATGAAATAAGGATAGTGGCTACTCAGCTCTTTAACGAGCCCAGATTATACTCGTGTGTATATACAGTATATATACTGTGTATGTATATATATATATATACACAGTCACGTGAAAAAGTAAGTACACCCCATGTAAAGTTTTGACTTTTTCAACATATTTCAACTTACAGCTATTTGATCTTCATTTCAACAATATTGATTGATAAAGGTGATATAATATAACAAATATCATGAAACATTTACATTTTGTAGTCCATTGTATAATTTAAATAAACACAAATGCAAATTTCGCATGTGGATGGCTCTAATAGGTGGTATTGCCCCCTTTGGCAGAAACAACCTCAAGTAGGCGTTTCTTATAACTGTTTACCAGTCTCTGACATCGACTGGGAGAAATTTTTGCCCACTCCTCCATGCAGAATTCTTTCAGCTGTGCGATGTTTGAGGGGTTTCTTGCATGCACAGCTCGTTTCAAATCCCCCCACAACATCTCGATGGGATTTAGATCCGGGCTTTGACTTGGCCATTCCTGAACCCTCCATTTCTTTCTTTTCAGCCATTCCTTGGTGGATTTACTGGTATGTTTAGGGTCATTGTCATGTTGCAAGGTCCACCTTCGGATGAGCTTCAACTCTCCGACAGATGGCCTCACATTATCCTCAAGCACCCTCTGGTACAATGAAGAATTCATAGTGGATTCTATGATGGTGAGCTTCCCAGGCCCTGATGCAGCAAAGCTGCCCCAAACCATAATATTTCCACCACCATGCTTTACAGTTGGTATCAGGTTCTTGTGGTCAAATTCTGTCTTTGGTTTTCGCCAAACATGTCTTCTGGTACTGTGAACAAATAGCTCTACGTTTGACTCATCTGTCCAGAGCACATTGTTCCAGAAGTGCTGGTCTTTGCCTCGGTCGGTGTTCATTGGCAAACTTTAGTCTTGCCCTGATGTTCTTTCTGGACAGCAAAGGTTTCCTCCTGGCACACCTCCCATGTAGATCAAATTTGTGCAGCCTCTTTCTAATAGTAGACTCGTGCACTTTGACATCAACAGTGGCAAGAACTACCTGTAGGTCACGTGATGACATTCTGGGGTTCTTAGAGACTTCTTTCAGCATCTTGTGGTCTGCTATCGGGCTGAACTTGCTGGGGCGGCCTGGCCTGAAGAAATTGGCAGTTGTTTGGAATCTTCTCCACTTGCAGATGATTTTCCGGACAGATGAATGATTGATTTCAAATTGTTTGGAGATCTTTTTAAATCCCTTCCCAGACTCGTAGGCATCTATAACCTTCTTTCTGAAGGCCTCAGAGAGCTCTTTTGATCTTGGCTTGGTGACGCTGCACACTTCAACAACAAAGAGCAAACCAAACTAAATGTCTGATGTTTAAATAAGACAGGTTCCTCCAAGATCCTCTCTAATGATGTTCTAATCTTTTGCACCTGAGCTGGTGCACCTGATTCTAATTTTAGGTATTTGAAGTAGTGATAAATGTAGGGGTGTACTTACTTTTTCCACATGCGAAATTTGCATTTATGTTTATTTAAATTATACAATGGACTACAAAATGTAAATGTTCCATGATATCTGTTATATTATATCACCTTTATCTATCAATATTGTTGAAATGAAGATCAAATAGCTGTCTGTTGAAATATGTTGAAAAAGTCAAAACTTTACATGGGGTGTACTTAATTTTCACGTGACTGTATATACATATATACTCCAGATATGGACAGATGCTCTTTCTCAAACACAATTTTTGATCATAACACAAAGAGCATTCTCTCGTGCCATTCACTTCCTGGAAAAGAGTAAAGGATGTTTCTCAGCTTTACTTCCAAACAACAGGGGTAATTCTGAGTCAAGAAACAGTTGGCTTTGTCACATCCGTTCTTGGATCATGTGCTTATGATGGTGAAACACACAAATACAGGCCTTCTGCAGGATGGAGGAAAGGGGTGAGCTTTGTGATATGGCTAAAGCCTATTTGGAATTTCATCAGTGTTGACATTGTAGGGCTTCCGTGACCCTTTTAGAGAAAGCAAGCAACGCCCGATCAAAATCACAATATCAGCGACACAACACGACATGAAGTCAGCACAGCAGGAGAGCAGCACTCTCCTCCAACACTCCCCCCACTTCCTTCACCCCGAACACACAGCCAAGTGTGGCCAGTCTGACCTCCCTACAACAAACTCGATGTTCCGAGAGTCATAAGTAATGGTGCAGTGCTTCCTGCTTGGATGCAGTCAGCTTCAAAGCCGAGACACAAACGCCTAACAGAGGTGCAAGGGTGAAAAAGTTGGTGAAGCAGCTTTTTGTTTGACATCCTAGAAATTTGGCCATTTTCTGGTCTTCTCACCATCCTTTGCTTTGCTCCTTTTGAGGTAAGTGGTTGCCAAACAAAGAACCCTCACAATCTTCGACGTCCACAAAAACAACTTGGCATTGCTAAAGTATTGGTGAATAATAACAACATTGACATTGGTGAATGTAAATTAATTCCCCTTCAAATAAATGGAGGCCACTTTTGCCATGTTAGGTTGTGTAACACTCATTGTTGAATATCAACGTGTGAAGAACAGAAGCTATCAAATTTATCAGTGCAAATGTAACGCTACCAGCTCAAACCTGAACGAGAACAACACTCGGTACAGAGCATCTGTCCTCCGCCAGGCTGAACAGTTTACGTTTTGTATCCCATTGACAGGCCGGATCTGGATTTGGACCTGAACCAAAATCTAATCGGCTTGTTCTTGTCATCTAACCAACTCATCCACCAAGTTTTGTCATAACCCGTCCACAACTTTTTGAAATATCACATTACCTGTCGGTTTTGACCCTATCACTCAATGGTGAAGAATCACTTAAAATTATCATATCTGGATCCGTGTTTGAATCTTCACCAAAATTTAATCAATACTTCCTCGTCACACACCCAGCCTGCCCACCAAGTTTCGTCCGAATCAGTTCTTAACTTTTTGAGATATCGCGCTATATATCGGTTTTAGCCCCATCTCTCAATGGTGAAGACTCACTTTAAAAAAAATTCGGATCCAGATCTGAATCCGGATCTTCACCAAATTCTAATAGTTTTGTAAAAGTGACATACCCAACCTCTCCACCAAATTTTGTACGAATCTGTCCACAACTTTTGAGATATCCTGTACACAGACAGACAAAGAGACAGACAAGGAGAGGGCATCAGGAGGTAGCCCAACAGGTATGACAAAAATCGAGTGATCTTTGAACAGGGTCATTTTGACGATATATTTCCCATTGTCCATTTGTCGGTCATGTTTTTCAACTCATTTGTGTCAAGTTTGACGTCACGTCGCGCAAACACTTTTGGTCCTATCTGTTTTATGCAAATGACGTCACTGTCCCCTTGACCTTTGACATATATAGTCAAATAACATTGACAACCTCACTTTTTTCCTTCGGAATCCTCCGGTTAAGTTTTACGAAGATAGCTGAAAGTGTCCGTGAGTTATCGCACTCACACACAAACATACATGCATGCAATATGCATGCATAAACAAATGAGACAGACTGATGTTATAACTAATTAAAAATAATTTAAACTAAATAAAAAAATTCGTCATAACAATCAAAGACGGGTGAAAGCATAACCTCCAACCACCTTCGGTGGTGGAGGTAACAACTGGAGTCGTCACCCAAAAACCAAACTTATTCTGTGAAGCAACAAAAGACGCCATTAGGCCTAGGTGGAGAATACGAGGCGATCTCCACAAGGTCTGCCAACCGGGTGTGCGATCCCAACATGCCTCTGTACATGCACTCCCCAATCCTGAGGTCTCAACAACAAACAACAACAGGCATTTTAAGGCCATTTTCCCTGCAAGAGCGGGGGTTAGCCTTGCGGTCCCCCATGACAATCTTCTCCATTTTGCCCTATTTTCTGCATCTCCCCTTGTTAACCCCCTTGCCCACATTTCTTCTTCCACCATCTTTAGCCAAGTGTTTCTCGGTCTTCCCCATCCTCTACTTCCTTCTACATTCATTTCCATCACTCTTCTCAACCAGTCACTTTCATCCTTCCTCAACACATGACCAAACCATCTCAACCTGTTCCTCTTCACAGCATCAATCACAGGCTCTATTCCCATCATCTTTCGCAATTCATTTGTCTTCCTCTCTCTCAACGATACTCCACACATCCATCGAACCATTCGCATTTCCACCCTTTCCAGCCTTCGTTGCTGCTCTACGTTCATTACCCATGTCTCGCTCCCATAAATCATAACACTTCTCACACATGCAGTATACACCTTTCCCTACAGCTTCAACGACACTCCCCTCCTCATCAGCACGCCACTCAGTTCCCGAAACGTCTTCCATGCACATCTCACTCGAGCAACCGTTGCTGAGTCTGATCCACCTTCTCCATTCAGCATGTCTCTGAGGTAGCAAAATGTTTTCACACCTTCCAGCTTGACGCCGTCTCCAAGATCCAACTCAACATTTCCTCCATCTGCAGCTCCCTCTGTGCACACCTTACATTTGAATGTAGCTGCCACACTGGTTAATGACCCTCTCAGACCACTACATTTTTGATGAACCCACTCAGCGCACATTGTACATTGAATGGAATTCACTCTCACCCCCTTCCTGCACACAGCACACGGCCACTTCCCAGTTTTTTCCACCTCACCACATGCTTTACCACTTGCCATCACCTTCGTCTTTCCTATATTCACCTTCAGACCTTTTGTCTCCATACATTCCTTCCACTTGTTCATCTTCTCCTTCAGTCCATCCATACTTTCCACAATCAACACCAGATCATCTGCATACAACAACTCCCACGGTAAACCCTCCTTTACGTTCTGAGCCAGCACCTCCATCACAGCTACAAATAGTAGTGGACTTAGTACCGATCCCTGATGCACTCCCACCTTCACCTCAAACTCACCACTGTTCCCTTCCTTCGTCCTTACAGCTGTGCTGACGTCTCACACAACCACATTGCAGGCAAGTACACTACAATCAAATTAAACAATGGAACATGCGAATTAACATTATTTTAAATGGGTAGAAACTTTGTGCTTTTGTATGGTTATAAACTTATAATCACTTTGGCTGGCAGGATGGCCTCTAAGCTGTCTAGCCTGGGTTTGAATCTCGACCCATCTATAAACTGCCAACCCGGTGTTTCACACGCTGCATGATTCATCAATGTGTGTGCCATCACTTGGATGGAAGTTAAACTTGGCATCCCATCTACCAACATCAGTTTGTGGACATTAAAGATCCCACAGTGTCCTCTGTGAAGAATAGGCGAGCTATCGTCAGCACCATGGCCAAATCCAAATTCTTGCCCCAACTGTTGCTGGCAAAGCAACGGCAAACCACCCTGTGTAATTAATTGCCAAGAAACTACTTCGGCAGCACTGACCCTCAGTAACAGAGTAAGGTATCAGAATCAGAATCGTCACCATACGAGTGTTCTTTTGTGTGCCTCACACTTGCAAACAGTGTATTGATTTAGATGGCATTATCTCTCCTGTACCGATGGAAGCCAATGTGTGCCAACTCAGCATTCTGACACCAATCCTGTTTTGATATACATTCATGACCTCTCTCTCCCTGTCTGACGAACCTTCCGTTCCTTTTTGTGACGACTCCACCCTGTGCTGGTCAATGCCTCAGCCCTGTGCCAGGCAGGCTGCAATTTCTTTTCAGATCAAGAAAATAACAAACTATTATCCTGCAACATGAAGTTGAATGCTGGAAAATTCCACATCCTCATTCTGTCGCTTCATAAAGATCAGCAACCAATCTTTCTTATCTATTCGGTGGGCAATCTCAGGCCGAGGTACAGAATTTGGAATTTATTGACCTTACTATTAGCCACAACTTATCTAGAGCAGAACATATTTCTAAACTGGCCTCTAGGGAACGATGTCATCGTGGATATATCCAGAAAGCAAATGCAATAATTCTCAGTTCCTGTCAGATCAGAATGACATGATGCCCTCAATACGACTCTCCATGTTGGGCTGCTGTTTCTGCATCCCATAATACTCCTCTAAGAATTGTGGAGTTAAAGAACTTCAGACTCCAGTATTTCTCACCTGGAAACTGAGATTCACCGGAACCCTCTTTTATCACACTAACCAAGTCCTTTACTTCCTCTCCTCCAGTCTTGTCCATCCTCACCCTTCCTGCTCTCCACCAATTCCTAGCCCATGCAGGCCGCATGCATTCTTCAAATAACCTATTCCAAGTCTAGGCTTTTAGGTCACCTACACCCCTTCGTGGTTTTTACTGTCACATGTGGTATACCACCTTATTTAGTCTGTCCAGTCATGTGCTTGTCTCCAATCCTTCAAGGCTATGGCCTCCCATACTAATCCCTAAGCTCTTCTTTCCCCACTAACCCTTTGTCTGCCCACTTCTTCGTTTGCTCTGATGTTGTTGTAAGTCCCACAATTGTCCGACGTCTCAGAATTGCTGGGCACTGGTACCACCCCAAAAGCGAACCTCTTTCGAATCTTGTACTCTGGACACCTAAACATGGAAGGCCAAAGCAAAGCAGACCAGCTCTCAACGACATCAACATGTTGAAGAAGCATATGGGTCTGGAGACAGATGAACTACACCACAGCAATGCTTGATCGAGAAGACTGGCTGGTAGCTGAGGATCAACGTCATCTGAGCTTGGCTTAAGATCCGACTTAAGAATAAGAAACACTGCTACCAAGATGCGAGCACATTCAAAATTTCAGACGTTTTGACAACTAGTCTTGGAAATCCTTCTGATTAATTGAAAATTGGATGTTTTTACCTTTTAAAAGATCGACATCAAACAGCAACGACAGTGTTGTTGCAGCTGGAACGATGATTAACATGTTCTATTTGAAAGTTCTTTCGACTAATTAACTGTTGGGATAAGTTTTTGATGTGAAACCTGATTTTTAATGGCTTATTTCAAGTCCAGAATTAAAAGCGATGTGATTACACTAAATGCTGTCTTGTTCAGCGCCATGCGCTCGAATGTTAGAAGATCTCCACGTGATGGGATAGTTATTATCCAGAATCTTTCTCAATATCGTTTCACATTATCTAGATGGGGCAAATTGTTAATTATCCTTCCTGTAAGGACTCTGATACTTCCCTCTTGCTCAGTGGGAATTACTTGTGGAGAAAATGCATTTAATTCGTTCTTAGAAAAATACACATGTATTTAATTATTTAATTAGAAAATGTTCTAATTAGATTGAATATATTGACTGTTCGTTAAGCCTGGTGATGGCTTAGCGGTTAGGGTGCCAGCTTGGGATTCTAGAATCCTGGGTTCGAATCCCGGTCGATCGCTGAATTAACGCCAGGGGGGTTGACTCAGCATGTCATCCTTCCGAGATCGGAAAATTGAGTACCAGTTCACTGGTAATTCCCTGCGCGTCACAAGAGGTGACTAACAGGGTTGGCGGCAGGAAGGGCATCCGGCTGTAAAGCATTGCTTCAAAAAGGGGACCATGGTGCCCAAAAAAAGGACCAACCACAACCCCTGCTCAACCAACATTAACATTCTATAATTTGACAAGACCACCAGTACAAATGTCGACTCAGGTGAAACACATTTCATAATTTTAAGGTCTTCATTGCAGAGAGGACAACTGGTTGAAAGTGTCCTTTAGGGAAGGCCAAACATCGACCATTCTGCTTCCACGAGCCTTGATCATGTATATAAGAAAATAAATAAAAATAAATAACCTAGAGAGTTCATAGAACACCTTACAAGCAGTCTTGATTTAAAAAAGGACATGGGCTGGGTCTGCGAGCAGCAAATTTGATTGGTCGAGATGATCTGAAATGCCGTAATATTTTGTCCAAGTCTTTATAAATGGAAGGTTTTTGAAAGTGGCAAAAAAGGCATTTGTGTTCTACAGTGTTCTTTAATTCAATTGAAATTAAATTGAGATTGTAAAGGTCATAGAAAAAAAAAAATTTGAAAGTTTACTGCTGTTGTTGCAACTTCTTTTACACCACCTCATTTAACACATTACATGACTTCTTCATGCTTGTTGTTTGTTTATTTTATGACTGCTAAAAACAAGAAGTTGCCTACCTGTTTGGAATGGTTTTCAATTTTTTTTGGACTGCCACCCAGGCAGACAAAGTAAAATACATAATCTCACTCCTCTGTGCATGCACGATCAGGACAAATTCAGAGCCAAAGTACTGCTAAACTACGGGTTCATGTTCTGATTCATGATCTGATTGGTGTTCAAAATATAAGATTCGATTGAAATTAAGTTGTTCCTCAATCATAGACCGATGTCTGTCGATAGACGGAAGTAACCAATACGGGAATTTCGAAATGACGTAATCTGCCACAGAATGCTCAGCGCACAAGTGCAGAAACACCTTTAAATAGCGATCGTCAGAGCATGCAAACTTCTATCGTGCATACGCAACAGGGTATGTTCCCTAAAATGTCTCACAAAGCTTCTAAACGAAGCTGAAAATATTGGAAAAGTACCTGAGAGAAAGATGGGGTGTTCCTCTGCACAACTAAAGAGTTGGAGGTATACACTGCACTTTATCTGGTTTTAATGCTTCTGAAAACCGATTGGCAGGTTAAATCTGGGGCTTGGGAATGCATAAGGAAGTTCTCAAAAATGATGATCTTACAATTAATCATGTTGTGGGAGTAGTTGGGGGACGGGGGAGGATGGGGAGATGTGAGGGCTGTTATAAATATATTTTGTTCGTTTCCAGCCCCACAAGAGAAAATAGAACGGCACTCGGTAGAGAGCATACCTCCGCCAGGCTGAACATTTTACGTTTTGCATCCCACCGATAGGCCAGATCTGGATCCGCACCTGAACCAAAATCAAACCTGATCTGCTCCGTTGTTGCACCAACCCAACTTATCCACCTGCTTTTGTCATAACATGTCCATAAGTTTTTGAGATATCATGCTATACAGTAAATAGTTTCTGGCCCCATCTCTTAATGGTGAAGAATCACTTAAAAATTCTCGTATCCAGATTCGGATTTTCATCAAAATTGAATGAATTCTTCCTCGTCACATGCCACCTCTCCACCAAGTTTCGGCCAAATACGTCCATAACTTTTTGAGATATCGTGTTGTATATCGTTTTTGGCCCCATCTATCATTGGTGAAGAATCAGATAAAAGAAACTCGTGTCTGGATCTGGATTCGAATCTTCACCAAAATCGACTCAATTTGTCCTTCTCACACACCAACCTCTCTGCCAAATTTCGTCCGAATCAGACCACACTCTTTGAGATATCCTGTTCACCGATAAACAGACAGACAGGGGTGAAAACATAATCTCCATCCACCTTAGGTGGTGGAGGTAATTATATTAAATTTTTATATCCATTGCTAAAGGAGAAGTGTGTGTGTGTGTGTCTCGCTTTTATTAATAGGAAACTGTTGGAACTCGACACATCACATCCCCCGATATTTCTCATATTCCCTATATTTCCATGAGTCCTATTTGCATCCAGAAACAACAATTAGGTTAACCATTCAGACATTTGTACTTTTCCGTTTAAATCCTGAAAATTATGTTAAAAAGACTACTGTACTTGACTTGGATTTTGCGCTAGCAACGGAAGGTTAAAAGTGCCCGGCCAGCAGAACCGAGTCACTAAAAACGCACACACAGCGCATGCGCAGAAGGCCGCATGAGCATTCATACATCATTTACAAGGTGCCATATTGCTTAATTTGTTTTGTGCTTCATGCATGGGGTAGATGCCTTTGAAATGCTAGAAGAGCGTAGTAAGTAGAGCACTGAGCACCCTTGGTATTTCCATCTCAGCTTGAGAATAGCAAGGCATAAGTAGTTTTGGCTTTTTCATTGAAGGGCAAAACATACAGGTTTGCAATTAAACAGACTTGTAAATGTCACGGTTTATGACGTATACAACTATACAAGTAATAACTTACTCCACTGCTTCGCCCAGCTATAGCTTAATTAATACTCACACAACCAAACCGAAACCAAATGCAATTAAAGTGCTTTTAATCAAATTCAAAATGGAGACTTTTTACAAAGAGGGGACAAGGGACAAACATGAAGGATCGAAGACAATTTTATAAACATTTAGCTTTTAAATGTAAACATAATCACCAAAACCATGCACCAATTAATCGTACCTGAGGCCGCCATGTAGAAGAGGAAGCTGGTGAGCCACAACAAGGTACAGACTCTCATAACGAAGACCCTCAAGACCAAAAGGTAGATCTCTCAAGTCTGCCTTCGATCAGCCAAAGAAAGACGTGTCATTCCCAGGGGGGTACAGAAGGTTGGTAAACTATAAATCCACAAACCCAAGTGGCTTTCGGTAGCAGTACAAAGATCCAATGTGGAAGGTCTAAAACTTCTTTAAAAGTTTTACGAAGACAGTTACTTTAAAATATTTCTATAATTTCTTCAGCGTACTCGCAAACTTCAGCAGCGGGTCACTCGTGTGCGATTGCTTAATGCGGTGATATAAACCGAGAGCGGAGGGAAGGCAGTGTGGATTGTCGAGGAAGGTTTTAGCAGGGATGTCTGAGGGGAGGGGATGAAAAGGACAAAGGCAAGTGGAGGACTGGCTTCAGAGCGGATGGAGAGAGAGGACGTGAACGCCTCGAAATCTCGGCACAAATTGCCATGGGCACAATTCTCAGATCGTCCCTTGAGGAAATGGAGTGGGGGGACTTGGTGGGTGTGGGTGGACTTCAGCTTGGCTGGTTTTGTGGTCGTCGCAGCATACTTCATATTATAAAGTTATTTTTTACCTTTTTGAGTCACTCCTCAAATATTGAAGTTCTCAAAATAGTTTGATATGTGGGTAGGTGTATTGAAGTGCACAGTGATCCATTTATTATGACACATGAGTGGAACATCCTTCGTTTTGAAGAAACAGTTAAGGAGAGGCCGTGATGAGAGCAAAGAAGAAGGGAATAGGAGTATTATATAGTTGTTCGGGTGAGGAAGGGAGGGTGAGGGGGACGTGAGTGGGTGTCTTTTGAGCAAAACAAAACAGACATGGGAAATGAGGAAATCCAGCAGCAAAAGGACAGGAATTAAAAAAGAATTTTTAGATGAAGACTAACTTTCAGGGAAATGTGCAGGTGGTTAGATTAGTGGAAAGGAAAAAGGAAGAAAAAGAGAGGGGGGTGGAAACACCCAATAAAACACAACTTCATCCATATCTTTAAAAGGTAATTAACAGGAATATACAGTATACAGTTTTCACAAAATGGCAGCACATCCTTATAGGTGAGATTTCAAACATAGTAAGCTACTTCTTCAACTCAGAAACAATAAGCAAATGCAGCTTTGGCAATAGGTGTTGCTACAATACTTGAAGCATTGACTATCAAAGATATGCTTTCCCGTTAAGAGCCATCCACAAGCATGAGCTACAGGATATGGCTCATCGATGTCAGCCTTCGGGCCACATTTCCATGAGGGTAGCCTCCAAAAAATCCAAATCAAGTGTTTTTTGCATAATAATATTCTGCACCTCAGCAAGTCATTATTCAACAAATGTCAGGTGCTCATGACACATAGGTTTTGGAACGAATTCTCATCAACATGCACAAAATAACTGTTTTTGGCTGAAACTCCAACAATAAAACAAGGAAACGTAGATTCAGGAAAAGGCTGTTTGGCCAATCATGCTTGTGCCAATATGACTACATGAATACCCTTTGTTTTCAGTGACCCCATAATACAAACAGCCACCCAACTGACCAAAGCATGGGTTATTCATATTGTTGCGGTTTTGAGAACCCCCCCTTGTGTAAATAAATTCAACATCATTAAAGGTTAAAGGTAGCACCCCTAGTTAGTCCACAAGCAACACGTAGGCCACCATAGGATTCCAGTTATTTCATTAGTATGTGTTTTAGATAAGGCCGTGTTTCCAATAGTTGAATCTGCGTTGTGTCAATCAAATAAGAAGTAGGTACCCATTCCGTTCAGTTTGCAACCTCCCTCTCCAAGCGACGCCATTACGCGCCCCTACAGTCGGTGCCTCATGGCCCCTCCCAATTTGTTACGCGCCTTTGTTAGCAGCTTTGCTGGGCTTCTGTCCAAACGCCGCCATAAGCCACGCGGTGAGGCCCGAGAAAGGGGGCGGAACGCCTAGAAGAAGGTGTGGCCACGTCAACTCGCCATCAAAGGCGGAGCCGGTAAGCCCTCACCAGCCAACCAGGGCTGAAGTGACATCGCCAACAGGCATGGCTTTGGGCTGGTGGAGCGTTTTGCTGGTGGAGATATATAAGCGAGCGCAAAGCCCTTTCACGGGACTTGTCGGAGGCGCGCTTGTTGGAGAGGACTTGTTGGAGGCGCGCACATTGTAAGAGGACTTGTTGGAGGCACGCGCGTTGTAAGAGGACTTACGCGGAGAAGGATTGGAGCACAGAGCTCAGACTTGGTCGGGAGAGTGCGCTGATCGAAGAACTTGCCAGCGAGCGCATTGCATTGGCTTGAAGGAGAGATACGGCAGCGCTTGTTAAGGACTCGCTGGGAAACGTGCGTTGCATTGGACAATTGGGAGAGCGCACCTTTATCAAAGGAGGACTTTGGAGATAGGGCGTTTGGCACAAGTGTGCACATATTACGTACGCAGGACACCAGCTCCCCCCCCGCTGTATAAAACTATCTGGTCATGCTCAACTACACGCGGAGCTGCCTGCCGGGTTTCGCCGCTGGACCGGAGCCTGGACCCCATCGCCGGACCCTCTACCTGTTCCATCAACCATCTACAATCCCCGTGTGAGTGTGTATGTTTGTCCTGGGTATTAAGAGTAAGACTGTTTTAAGACTGCCCTGTGTTCTGCTTCTTCCTCTTCCTATCCTGTACATTCTTTTGTTTCCTTTGCTTTCTGTACATGTGTAATAAATTACTTGTTCTTCCTGGTTTTCCTTTTATCCGATCGCATCCGTCCTTTCTCTCATTGGGTAAACGTGGCACGATCGCAACCGCTTAGAATCGGGTTTAGTCATTTGTTAATAGCTCGGATCGCGGATTGCTATCCGCTCGGCATTTTCCATCCTATCCGTGGTTCAAGCGGGAGTTATTCCCTCGTTTCCGGCCGGCGTTAGTAATTAGGTAGTAGTGAACCCCTAGGCCTAACAAACCCTACCTAACACCACGCCGGGAAGGACGTTATAACCCCCAGGACTCGGGTCGGACAGATAAAAAGACAAGGGGATTAACCCCCCCTTGATAAGGGGAGAGCCGACGACCGAGATCCGTAACAATATATTCACTCAAAGGCAAACGCCTTCACCATTAGCAGCATATGTTGCTTTGAAGCAGAGGCACGAAAGCTACTGCTCGGTTGGTCGCACTTTCTAACTGCATTTGGTTTAATTGGTGACAGTCTATACAATTAGTATGTATGTAGGGTGGTGATGGAGTTAAATTGATCAAATACAAAAATGAAGAGGAAGGATAGGAAGAGGTAAGCAAGGATGTCAAGGTCGTATGGGAGCGGTAAAGAAAGAAATGAAAGTATGTTGTGTGGAATAGGAGTATGTATAGGGAAAAAGGATGCACGTTGCATAATGGGGAAAGGTGTGGGGTGGGGGAGGGATGGATTTTTTACAGTGAAGCCTGTAGGGCAATGCCATCTATAACAGCGTTTGTCTGTCTGTATGCATGTCCACAAACGTACACCAATCAGAGCTGAGGATCGGTTCACATGACAGGGGGACAGCGTTTGGTAACCATTACAGTTGCATATTTTACTAAAAGGAAATATAATAACCTTCTGTGGAACGTTTTGGGGGTCCCAGTGGGTGTCGTAAGGTAGGTAGGAGGTTTCAGAAATCCCTCAATACAATTATGATTTTGAAATGCCATCGACACAGACCTTGCTCCCGAATCAGATGACAAAGGAAGTGAACAGATTATAACGGTTCGCAGGTTTGATAATATCTCAATACAATCGTGTTTGACATTATATTTTGTTATATCAATACCATAGTATTAATTTGTGATTGGAATGATGAATGATGCTTTTTGGAATGAAAATATAGAGAATGTGCTGTCAATGCCTGATATTTGACTGAAGGTGGCACAGGAATGTGGAAGTTATTGGTTCATCGTTTGCGATTCGCCATTTATTTTTTTTACCCAAGTCATTTCTTCTGTTCAGACAGCCTGGTAAACTCAAGTTCAAAAACTATCAAAGGGTCTTGGGGGTGGGGTATAGCAGGGGTGAAATGGGGGAGGTGAGGTTGGCCATTCACGAGAAACGGAAGAAAAACACAATATATCTAGTAACAGTGGGCTGGAGACGAACAGAATGCGAAACATTCGGCGCATGTAGAGCAGGTGAGGGTTTCTATCGGAACACGTGTGACCTCTGGGTTGGCTTGGGGAGGGCAAAGGTAGGAGAGTACAGTAAGAAGAGGAGCAATTTTAAAAATTTTACGTACTTAATAATTGGCATCACATTTACTTTACGAGGTGTCGGTACACCAACATTTTAATATCCAATGACATGAATTTATCTTTGGATCTATTTTGACGTATTTAACGCTTCTATTTCACTTATCCGTGTGTACCGGGGTTTCATATCCTTCTTCAAGTATTCCCCAAAAACTCAATCTTTATACTCTCCCATAAGCCTCAAAAACATTTTTAGAAAAAAAAAAGTAAATCTCTATTTATCCTGGTGTCCAAGATTGAACACACGTGTAGGCTTCAACAGAGATGAAAAACATAACACTATTGTAAGAAGCACTTTATCGTGCTCTTATTCGATTTTATCGATCTTTACCTTTGCCACCAAAGGTGAACGGAGGTGATGTTTTCAATTCTGTTTGGCTGTATGTTCGCAGAATATCTCAAAAACCTATGGGCGGATTCAGACGAAACCTTGTGGACAGGTTGGATGTATGCCAAAGACGAATTGACAATATTTTTGTGAAGATCCAGATTAGAATTGTTTTTTAAATGATCTTCACCATTGAGATTGGGCCAAAAGGATATATAGCACGACATCTCAAAACGTAGTGGGCAGGTTAGGATGAAACTTGGTGGATGAGTTTGTGAGGTAACGAGGACGAATCGATTCGATTTTGGTTATGGTCTCAGATTAGATTTCGCAGATCTTTTTTGAGACATTTTGCAGACTACATTTTGGAGATCCAGCCTATCAGTGGGATACAAAGCATAAAGTGTTCAGCCTGGTAGAGGTATACACTCTACTGAGTGTCGTTCTAGTTATACAGGTACTATATGCTCATGGAACAGAAGAACGAAAAAAAACAACAGAATGGATAAACAGATAGAATGGGATAAAGGAGAAAAGAGTGTGCCGACAACAAAAAGATGCACAACAGCACAAGGAGAGGAATTTGTAGGAGCAGGGTGAGAACATGACCTCAGTGGGTGTTCAGCAGTGGAAATGGTAGAGACCATAAAATGACGGTTCGGCAGCGGACTTGAAACCCTGCAGGGAAGAGTTCAAGCCACAGAAAGTCAGTTCCACAGGCAAGAAAAGAAGGGGCTGAAAGAATGGAGGTGAGTGTTCAGTTTTGACTTGGGGACTGTAACAAGGAAAAGGTTTCTGGTGGAATGTGTGCAACCTGTAAAGACAGGAGCTGGGTCGATTGATGAGAGAGCATGAGGAGAAAGACCAGAATTCAGATCGTAAAAACCCACAAAGCCACCATAGGCCTATGGTGAGCAAGAGGTAATATCCCCATCTGATGTGCAATGCACCCCAATAAACGATTCCAGGACAAATACACGTTTATAGTTTCATCTAATGACAGAATCTCACTTGTGAGTTGCATTGCTCTATCAGATGGCAAAAGCAAAAATTATACAACAATTCCCAAAATGCATGGGTTTAAAACATCCACCATCTGTGTTCACTTTGGCACACACTTATTTCGCATGCTTTGCTTATTTCATGGTCGAGTAGTTATTTTAATTGTTTGTGCATCATTTCCGTTTGTTGAGCGATCTCATTATTGTTTGTAATAACTGTTTGTGTGCACACCTCTCCAACTTTGTTATTTCAGACTGCAAAAATCTGTGCCCGTCTACGTAAGAGCAAACAATGTAATTGTGCTTCCAACATTTACAAAAGAGTGATCACAACAGAGAAGCTCAATGTGACAAGTAAACGCAGAACCCCTGTATAAGTGGTTTAGAAGTTTGATGAATGGGACAAAATGGTTGTGATTGACACAGGTGAGATGTGCCAAATGACCCCTTTATATGAAAATATAGAGAATGTGCTGTCATATATATATATATATATATATATATATATATATATATATATATATGTATGTATATATATATATATATATATATATATATATATATATATATATATATATGTATGTATGTATGTATGTATATATATATATATATTGTATGTATGTATGTATGTATGTATGTATATATATATATATATATGTATGTATGTATGTATGTATGTATGTATATATATATATATATATATATATATATATATATATATATATGTATATATATATATATATATATATATATATATATATATATATATATATATATATATATATATATATATATATATATATATATATGTATGTATGTATGTATATATATATATATATATATATATATATATATATATATATGTATGTATGTATGTATGTATGTATGTATATATATATATATATGTATGTATGTATGTATGTATATATATATATATATATATATATATATATATATATATATATATACATGTATATATATATATATATATATATATATATATATATATGTATATATATATATATATATACATGTATATATATATATATATATATATATATATATATATATATGTATATATATATATATATCTATCTATATATATATATATATATATATATATATACGCATATACAGTCACGTGAAAAAGTAAGTACACCCCATGTAAAGTTTTGACTTTTTCAACATATTTCAACATACAGCTATTTGATCTTATCTTCATTTCAACAATATTGATGGATAAAGGTGATATAATACAACAAATATCATGAAACATTTACATTTTGTCGTCCATTGTATAATTTAAATAAACATAAATGCAAATTTCGCATGTGGAAAAAGTAAGTACACCCCTACATTTATCACTACTTCAAATACCTAAAATTAGAATCAGGTGCACCAGCTCAGGTGCAAATGATTAGAACATCTTTCGAGAGGATCTTGAAGGAACCTGTCTTATTTAAACCTCAGACATTTAGTTTGGTTTGCTCCTTGTTGTTGAAGTGTGTGGCGTCACCATGCCTCGATCGAAAGAGCTCTCTGAGGCCTTCAGAAAGAAGGTTAGAGATGCCTGCGAGTCTGGGAAGGGATTTAAAAAGATCTCAAAACAATTTGAAATCAATCATTCGACTGTCCGGAAGATCATCTACAAGTGGAGAAGATTCCAAACAACTGCCAACTTGATCAGGCCAGGCCGCCCCAGCAAGTTCAGCCCGAGAGCAGACCGCAAGATGCTGAAAGAAGTCTCTAAGAACCCCAGAATGTCATCACGGGACCTACAGGTAGCTCTTGCCACCGTTGATGTAAAGTGCACGAGTCTACCATTAGAAAGAGGCAGCACAAATTTGATCTACATGGGAGGTGTGCAAGGAGGAAACCTTTGCTGTCCAGAAAGAACATCAGGGCAAGACTAAAGTTTGCCAATTAACACCGAGGCAAAGACCAGCACTTCTGGAACAATGTGCTCTGGACAGATGAGTCAAATGTAAAGCTATTTGGCCACAGTACCAGAAGACATGTTTGGCGAAAACCAAAGACAGCATTTGACCACAAGAACCTGATACCAACTGTAAAGCATGGTGGTGGAAATATTATGGTTTGGGGCAGCTTTGCTGCATCAGGGCCTGGGCAGCTCACCATCATAGAATCCACTATGAATTCTTCATTGTACCAGAGCGTGCTTGAGGATAATGTGAGGCCATCTGTCGGAAAGTTGAAGCTCAACCGAAGGTGGACCTTGCAACATGACAATGACCCTAAACATACCAGTAAATCCACCAAGGAATGGCTGAAAAGAAAGAAATGGAGGGTTCTGGAATGGCCAAGTCAAAGCCCGGATCTAAATCCCATCGAGATGTTGTGGGGGGATTTGAAACGAGCTGTGCATGCAAGAAACACATCAAACATCGCACAGCTGAAAGAATTCTGTATGGAGGAGTGGGCAAAAATTTCTCCCAGCCGATGTCAGAGACTGGTAGACAGTTATAAGAAACGCCTACTTGAGGTTGTTTCTGCCAAAGGGGGCAATACCACCTATTAGAGCTAAGGGTGTGCTTACTTTTTCCACATGCGAAATTTGCATTTGTGTTTATTTAAATTATACAATGGACTACAAAATGTAAATGTTTCATGATATTTGTTATATTATATCACCTTTGTCTAGCAATATTGTTGAAATGAAGATCCAATAGCTGTATGTTGAAATATGTTGAAAAAGTCAAAACTTTACATGGGGTGTACTTACTTTTTCACATGACTGTATTTGTGTTTATATTTACACATATTTTTCTTTCCTTGTCTAACAGCTTCATATGCATTTCAAACAGATGTTTAGCCCAAGCTTTTGGAATGTGAATAAATACAATCCTTAGAAATAAAAAGTACAAATTTTCAAAGTTCTTCGAACATGAGAAACACCACACTCTATCTCCATAATTTGCTGCAGGCCGACTCCAACATTTACTGATGGATTTTGAGACTTCCTCTGTTGTCACGCTCCATGCGCATTACTTTGCTTTTCTTCTTTTCTCTCTTATGCCAAGCAAAATACCCAACATTTGAAAGCTTTTTTGTATTACTGATGACGCTATTGAGGCAGAAAGTGTCCCAGACTGAAGTTTTTTTTTAAAGTTGTGGCTTGAACTGCCCAGAGGTATTGGTGTTGTTAAATTGAGAGATCTCTCCATTTACTGATCCTTGAGGATGGCAGCAGGGCTCAGATTAGTTTTTCTTTTTTATTTTATTTTAAGATTTCCATTACAGGAACATTGACACAGAAATATTTTAGGCCCATCATCATGGTTGCCAACCTATGGTTGTTTTTTTCCATGTTCTATCCTTATAAAATGCTGAGCAACAAACAAGAAAGCAACACATACCATTTTGTAAGTCATTGACAAGACTCAGCAGGGATTCGATCCACCGACCTTCCAGACTCAGACAGACACTCTAACCATTACACCACCTAGTCTGGTCTTGTATTATTGAATGACGATCGGCCACGCAATAAAAAAAAACTGCAATAAAAAAGCGGACACCAAAAATATCTGTGTCTATGAGAGCCTTGCAGTGATTACACATCATCTTCCATCAACTACACATTTATAATAGGAAATAGAAAACTAATTTTTCGAATAATCAATGTTACGGATTCGTCACTTCCGTTGTTGTGGTTTTCATCCACTGTAAACATTTTTGATTCCATGTACTATTATTGTTGTCGTTTTGGGGGAAATAGATATTACTATTTTCAAAAGGTAAAAAGTTAATGTTTTAAATGAAACCGGAACCGGACGACGACGAAGAGGAAGAGGAGGGAGAGAAGGTGGAGTGAGTGAGTCGGACAAGAAGCCTAGCTGCTTCGAGGTCTGGAGCGAACGATTGGTGAACGAGAGTCACGAGTGAACTTTGGGTTTCCCAGGAAAGGGATTCCTGCAGCAGAGTTGTTATCACTGTGACAGATCAACCTGCGTGTCAGGTTTTGCGGTTGATTCCGAGGAGAAACATCGTGGTGCCGTTACGCCTCGAGAACGGGTCGTCGGCCATTTTGACTCGCACGCTTTGCGCTTCGCTCAAGGTTTTTCACCGCTTCAACCATTTTCACCGCATTCAGATGTTAATCTTGTGTGTGTGTGTGGGTGTGTGTGTGTGTGTGTGTGTGTGTGTGTGTGTGTGTAACGTGGCTTTTGGAGTGGGAAATCTGCGGTTCGCCGATTGAGAGCCGTCAAACGTCCATACCTAAAGGTGTGATTTCCCCGTCGCTTCTCGAGGACACCTTCGCCCATCTTTGGCAGTGTAACTGTCAACCCAACGGGATTCTGGTCTCGATACGACATCGTACGGATGATCACTGGAGTGGATCGACTTTGGCTCGATGCCGGATATACGACTTTGGCTTGATGCGGGAATAGAGACATTGGGAATGTTCTTCTTTTCGCTCACTTGGAGCACAGTGAGTTTTATTGTATGAACCTGATGGTACCATCACAGGAAATATATATTGGTTGTACAATTGATTACTATTGTTGTTGTACTGTTATTCTTGTGTGATCTTAATACAATACTTGGTTGTTGGTAACAGTCCCAGTGTGTACCCTGGATAAGAATAGGTACGCCGTATCCCTGCGTGTCGTAAGAGGCGACTAAGAGGGTTGGCGTCAGGAAGGGCATCCGGCCATAAAAACATTGCCTCAAAAAGAGAACCATGACAATTACAACTACATGCGGGCAGGGTACAGCCCGAAGTGGAGATCGGTTTCTGAGGTTTGGGACATGGAATGTAGGGACAATGACAGGGAGATCAGGAGAAGTGGTGGAAGTATTGGTCAGAAGAAGAGTGGACATATGTTGTGTGCAAGAGACGAGATGGAAGGGAAGTGGTGTGAGAATGGTGAAGGGTAGGCAGGGACAGAAATACAAGTTTGCGTGGCAAGGGTGCCCGGAGGGCGTAAATGGTGTTGGTGTCCTGTTTACTGAGGAGTTTGTAGACAGTGTGGTGAGTGTGACTAGAGTGAGTGATAGGTTGATGATGGTGAAAATGATGATTGGAAAGCTCTTGGTGAGCGTCATCTCGGGATATGCTCCGCAGGTTGGTCGAAGCGATGAAGAGAAGGACAAGTTCTGGTGTGCGATAGAGAAGCTGATGGAAAACGTGAAAGATGAGGAAGTTGTTGTGGTAGGAAGAGATCTAAATGGACATGTGGGAAGGAGTATGGATGGTTTTGACGGAGTTCATGGGGGTTACGGATATGGTGTGAGAAATGGAGAAGGTGAAAGGATTTTGGAGTTTGCTGATGGAGCTGATTTGTTGATTTGTAATACTCAGTTCCAGAAGGAGGATAATAAGCTTGTTACATACACGTCAGGTGGGTCGACGACAACCGTTGACTACCTGATGGTGCATAGGCGAGATAGGGGGCACCTCCGGGACACAAAGGTGATCCCGGGGGAGGAGGCTGTTTCACAGCACCACTTGGTTGTCTGCGACGTAAGGGTGAAAGGTGCGAGGAGAGCTCGGCGGGTGAAGTACCAACCGAGAATGAAGGTGTGGAGGTTGAAAGAGGTGACAGTAAGGGAGGCATTAAAAGAGAGGCTGAGTAGGGTCGAGGATGATGTGGTTGAGCTTGAAAGTGGTTGGATGTCAATGAAAGCTAGTCTGTTGGGAGCCGTTGGTGAGGTATGTGGATGGACAAAAGGACCACCGAGGCACTCGGAAACATGGTGGTGGGATGATGAAGATGGAAAGAGGATTGACGAGAAGAGGAGGAAGTTCAAGGAGTGGCAGAAGGCGAAGGGTACGGGAGCAGAAACAGCAGAACATGAAAGTTATAACTATAAGGCAGCCAGGAAGGCTGCAAAGAAAGAGGTAGCAAAGGCGCAGGAGGCATGTAGGAAAATGTTCGGAGAATGCTTGGATTCGGAAGAGGGTCAGAAAGCAGTATTCAGGATTGCAAAGCAGATAGCGAAAGAGAGGTGTGATGTGATGGGGGTGAGTTGCTTGAAGGATGAAGTGGGACAAATCGTTGTCGACCCAGATGGAATTAAAGGCAGATGGAAAAGATATATAGGAAATGCTGTTGAATACAGAGAATGAATGGGATGGCAACGTAGAAAGTAACCCAGTTTTAGGACCGGCAGAGAAGATAACTGAGAAGGAAGTTGAGGAAGCGATAAAAGCAATGAAGGGTAGAAAAGCGGGAGGGCCGACGGGAGCTGTGGGAGATATGTTGAAGGCAGCAGGAAGTTGGGGTGTGAAGAGAAAGAATGACAGAGATCTGTAATCTGGTGGTGAAAGAAGGCCGCATTCCAGTGGCTTGGGAACTGAGTACCCTCGTCCCTCTATACAAGGGGAAAGGTGACCCTCTGGAGTGTGGCTCGTACCGAGCGATAAAGTTATTGGAGCATGGAATGAAGGTATTGGAAAGGGTGTTGGAGAGGAGGATAACGAAGAAAGTGAAGATCGACGAAATGCAGTTTGGATTCATGCCAGGAAGAGGAACGACAGACGCGCTTTTCATTGTGAGGCAGTTGCAGGAGAAGTACATGGAGAAGAGGAAGAAGTTGTTTCTTGGGTTTGTTGATCTGGAGAAAGTATTCGATCGGGTTCCACGCAAAGTATTGACATGGGCATTGAGGAAGTTAGGAGTGGAGGAATGGTTGATCAGAGTAGTGATGGAAAATGTACAAAAGAGCGCGCACAGCTGTAAGGACGAAGGACGGGAACAGTGGTGAGTTTGAGGTGAAGGTGGGAGTGCATCAGGGGTCGGTACTAAGTCCACTACTATTTGTCATTGTGATGGAGGTGCTGGCTCAGAACGTAAAGGAGGGTTTACCGTGGGAGTTGTTGTATGCAGATAATCTGGTGTTGGTTGCGGAAAGTATGGATGGACTGAAGGAAAAGATGAGCATGTGGAAGGAATGTATGGAGACAAAAGGTCTGAAGGTGAATATCGGAAAGACGAAGGTGATGGCAAGTGGTAAAGCATGTGGTGAGGTGGAAAGAACTGGGAAGCGGCCCTGTGCTGTGTGAAGGAAGGGTGTCGGAGTGAACTCCATTCAGTGTACAATGTGCGCTGAGTGGGTTCATCAAAAATGTAGTGGTCTGAGAGGGTCATTAACCAGTGTGGCAGCTACATTCAAATGTAAGGTGTACCCAGAGGGAGCTGCAGATGGAGGAAATGTTGAGTTGGATCTTGGAGACGGCGTGGAGCTGGAAGGTGTGAAAACATTTTGCTACCTCGGAGACATGCTGAATGGAGAAGGTGGATCAGACTCGGCAACGGTTGCTCGAGTGAGATGTGCATGGAAGAAGTTTCGGGAATTGAGTGGCGTGCTGATGATGAGGGGAGTGTCGTTGAAGCTGAAGGGAAAGGTGTATGCGCATGTGTGAGAAGTGTTATGATTTATGGGAGCGAGACATGGGTAATGAACGTAGAGCAGCAACGAAGGTTGGAAAGGGTGGAAATGCGAATGGTTCGACGGATGTGCGGAGTATCGTTGAGAGAGAGGAAGACAAATGATGAATTGCGAAAGATGATGGGAATAGAGCCTGTGATTGATGCTGTGAAGAGGAACAGGTTGAGATGGTTTGGTCATGTGTTGAGGAAGGATGAAAGTGACTGGTTGAGAAGAGTGATGGAAATGAATGTAGAAGGAAGGAGAAGACGGGGAAGACCGAGAAAGACTTGGCTAAAGATGGTGGAAGAAGAAATGCGGGCAAGGGGGTTAACAAGGAGAGATGCAGAAAAAAGGGCAAAATGGAGAAGATTGTCATGGGGACCGCAAGGCTAACCCCCGCTCTAGCAGGGAAAATGGCCTTTAAAATGCATGTTGTTGTTGTTGTTGTTGTTGGTAACAATTGGTGTGGTTTCACCATTGATCTTTGACATACAGAATAACACATCTTTCTGCCGTGACTCCTCTTGGGGCTCGGAGCTACACCATGACCAGGGGGTTTGGGGAGGAGCACGTAACATAAATTGGGGGCTCGTCCGGGATAGAATTCCCTAACATTCCCAAAATTCCCAAATTTGGAATTTTTCTAACATTCCCAAATTTTTCAAAAAAAAAAGAAATTGAAATTTTTTTGTGAAGGTTAACAGGTGCTAACTACAGTAATAGTCACCATGGTGTTTGACAGAAAAGTTTGCGGCATCCCCTAATGAGGCACAGTTCCAAGCGTTAAAAAGATCGGAACTCTTGATATTGGCCAAACATTTCAACTTGGAGGTCCGAGTTAATATGAAGAAAGCAGAAATGCAGACATTGGTGGTAGAATCTCTGGTGGGACAAGGAACATGGAAAGAGGTAGCCTTGGATTGGTTACCCGAGGAAAAAGAAAATGTGGAGCTCCGGAAAATGGAGATGCAACTGCAGAGCCAGGAAAGGTTAAAAGCAGAGGAAAGAAGAGCTGAAAAAGAACTCGAGGAAAGCAGAGCAGAGGAAAGAGCAGAGGAAAGGAGAGCTGAAAAAGAACTCGAGGAGAGAAGAGCAGAGGAAAGGAGAGCTGAAAAAGAACTCGAGGAAAGAAGAGCAGAGGAAAGAGCAGAGGAAAGGAAGGAGAGCCAAAAGGGAGTTAAAGGAACGTGACATGGAGTATCAGAAGGAACTTAAACTCAAGGAGCTGGAATTAATGGGAGAACGGAGAGAAGTAGTATCCATGCCGGCTAGTTCGACAACGAGTCAGAACACTTGGGATGTTGGTAGGCATGTGAGGCTGGTTCCACCCTTCAATGAAAAGGAGGTAGCCAAGTTTTTTTTACACTTTGAGAAAGTGGCTCAAATGCTAAAATTGCCTGTGGGGTCCTGGACTATGTTAGTGCAAAGTGTTCTGGTGGGTAAAGCTCAAGATATCTATTCGGCTTTACCGATTGACCAATGTGCAGATTATGAGATAGTGAAGAAAACCATTCTCAAAGCCTATGAATTGGTCCCTGAAGCTTACCGGCAAAAATTCAGGAATGCCAGGAAGAGGGAGAGTGAGACCCATGTGGAGTTTGCCAGAATGAAGGACACAATGTTTGATAGGTGGTGTGACTCGAAGGGGATTGGGAAAGACTTCAACCTGTTGCGACAATTGATCTTGGTGGAGAAATTCAAACAGTGTGTCCACGCGGACATTAAAGTACATCTGGATGAAAAGAAAGTACCAGAGTTGTATGAGGCAGCAACCGTGGCAGATGACTATGCCTTGACACACAGGAAGGGGTTCCACAAACCTAACTTCCCACCTAGAGTTAGCCAGGGGAGTTATGGTAAATCAAGGGCGGAGAACAAAAATTCTTGGAGGCGGCCTAGAGATGACTATGGGGACAAATCTGATACCGCGACTTTTAGGGATCAGAAGACTCCAGTTCCAAGACAGACTTATCTTCCGGGGGGCCTGAGGCAGACCTCGAGTTTTTCCTCCAGGCCTACTTGCGCTTTTTGCAAGAAGACTCAAGTGTTTGTGTGCTTTCCCTTCTCTTGTCTTCCGCTCCCTCTTTTTATATATTTTGTTTGTCTGGTTGATTTGTTTGTGAAGTAAATGTCAGCTCTTTCACGAGCCTCGATTCAGTATACAAAAAAAAAAAAAAATAAACCTGGGCATTTGATGTCCCAATGTTACGCCCTGAAAAGGAAAAATCAGGAGCGGAGTCAGACTAGTACAACTCCGAATGCATTGGCAAATGCGAGAAATCGTCCTTGGAGGACAGTGCCTTGTGAAGGTTCCCATGCCAGAGTTACGGCATCACAGAACGACCTTGTTCAAGAGGGTTACAAACCTTTTATTTCAGAGGGGTTTGTGTCACTGGATGGAGACCTAACTAACCAGAGACCTGTTAGGGTATTGAGGGACACAGGAGCACATCAATCTTTGATGCTTGAGGGCATTTTGCCATTGTCAGAGAAGACGGCAACTGGTGTTAGTGTTCTTTTAGAGGGGGTTGGTGGCTATGTTAAAGCTCCACTTCATGTCATCCATTTGAAGTCTGATTTGGTGTCAGGACCGGTCACCGTAGGTTTACAAGCCACTCTTCCTGTGGAGGGAATCTCTTTTGTTGTCGGGAATGATTTGGCCGGTGGTCGAGTTTCTGGTAACCCAATGTTGGTTGAAAAGCCCAGTATGGAAAATAACACCGCACAGTTAGAGCAGGAGATTCCGGATATCTTTCCATCCTGTGCCGCGACTCGTGCTATGGGTAGGAAGCGCTCTGAAGAAAAGGAGAAGGTACTGACGTCACGCTTTGCACAGGCACGTCTTGTCAAGTACCCTGAAACTAAGTGTCAGCACACACAAGTCATGGATGGAGGCAATGTTGGCAAGCTCTTTGTTGGTGGACTGAACTTTGACACAAGTGAAGATGTTCTGGACTCTATCTTTGGCAAATATGGACCACTCTTGGAAGTGCTGCTGATAAAAGACAGGGAGACGCAAAAGTCGAGAGGGTTTGGCTTTGTCACGTTTGAAAACACAAAGGACGCCAAAGATGCAGAACAGGATTTGAATGGCAAGGATTTGGATGGTCAGACCATAGCAGTAGAGAAGGCAGGCCATGGGCGTCGAGGGGGCCACAGAGGAGGAAAACGTGGAGGTAGTTTCAGGGGTGGCTATGGCTCCCAGGGTGGGAGTAGTAGTTTTTGTGGTGGCCGCAGTCGTGATTACAATAGAGGCTCCCAGCAGCAGCAGCGCAGTTTTGGCAACTCTCGACGGGATGACTATTACGGTGGTAGCCGAGATGGGGACCGCTACTCACGTGACTACAGCACCCAACTCTACAACCGTGATTATGATTTTTATGATCAAGAGAAGAGTTGGAAGCACTGAGTGCTCAGGAGCAGCCGAGCCAAGATTCCTACACGGATTAACCCGTGAACTCCACGTTCCTAAATGCGTCCATGCAGTGAATACTTCCAGGCCTCACCACCGAACCACCATGAAACTGAAACTCAGCTGGGCCTCCTTCAAAAAGTGCTATAGATTTGCTTTGCTTTGGATTTTTGATCACAACCCTTCAACCTTCATTCAAAAAATGAAAAATAAAAATCAGAGGTTGATGAGATGGAGTTTGGCTTTGCAGGAGTTCAACTTGTAAATTGAGCATGTAAAGGGCAGGGACAATGTCGTTGCTGATGCTTTGTCCAGAGTGAATTAACTTTGGGAAATTTCTGTAGGTTGTTTGGAAGTTTTGTTGCTTTATTTTGGGGAATATTAATTATTGTTGCTCACGTGAATTGATAATTTGGGTGTGAGTTTTACTTTTGTTTGTTAAAAGAGTTTTTGCCTGCAAAGAAAGTTTTCACTATGTTCAAACTTTCTTTCTCGAGGGGGGGAAGTGTTACGGATTCGTCACTTCCGTTGTTGTGGTTTTCATCCACTGTAAACATTTTTGATTCCATGTACTATTATTGTTGTCGTTTTGGGGGAAATAGATATTACTATTTTCAAAAGGTAAAAATTAATGTTTTAAATGAAACTGGAACCGGACGACGACGAAGAGGAAGAGGAGGGAAAGAAGGCGGAGCAAGTGAGTTGGACAAGAAGCCTAGCTGCTTCGAGGTCTGGAGCGAACGATTGGCGAACGAGAGTCACGAGTGAACTTTGGGTTTCCCAGGAAAGGGATTCCTGCGACAGAGTTGTTATCGCTGTGACAGTTCAACCTGCGTGTCAGGTTTTGCGGTTGATTCCGAGGAGAATCATCGCAGTGCCGTTACGCCTCGAGAACGGGCCGTCGACCATTTTGACTCGCGCGCTTTGCGCTTCGCTCAAGGTTTTTCACCGCTTCAACCATTTTGACCGCATTCAGACGTTAATCTGGTGTGTGTGTGTGTGTGTGTGTGTGTGTGTGTGTGTGTGTGTGTGTGTGTGTGTGTGTGTGTGTGTGTGTGTAACGTGGCTTTTGGAGTGGGAAATCTGTGGTTCGCCGATTGAGAACCGTCAAACGTCCATACCTAAAGGTGTGATTTCCCCGTCGCTTCTCGAGGACACCTTTGCCCATCTTTGGCAGTGTAACTGTCAACCAAACGGGATTCTGGTCTCGATACGACATCGTACGGACGATCACTGGAGTGGATCGACTTTGGCTTGATGCCGGAATACAACTTAGGCTTGATGTGGGAATAGAGACATTGGGAATTTCTTCTTTTCGTTCACTTGGAGCACAGTGAGTTTTATTGTACGAACCTGATGGTACCATCATAGGAATGATATATTGGTGTTGTGAATGAACGCGTACGTATTATGTTGAAAAGCCAGATTTTGCTGGATCCCTTGAGAATTTCGAAGCTTTGACGCACCAAATCGCTCAATGGAGGCCGCCATCTTGCGGATGCGGAAGTATGCATAACAAATTGAAAACGTTCAATAGGAGTTTGTTTCACCCGTCTTTTTTGGATTCAAAATCTTATGCACCTCTAATTTGTAATTAAAATACTTTAAGACCAACCTCGGCCTGCACGTGCCTGGTTATCTTCAACGAAAATCGTCACCAAACACCGGAACCAATGAGATTCGAGCATTTGAAAAAATATTTTAAAAACCAAATCACTCAATGGAGGCCGCCATCTTCCGGATGCGGAAGTACGCATAAAAACATTGCGAAAAAGTTCAATTGGAGTTTGTTTCACCCGTCTTTGTTTGATTCACCATCTTATGCACCTCTAATTTGTAATTAAAATACTTTAAGACCAACCTCGTTCCCCGGGCCCACACGGGCCCTGGTTATCTTCAACGAAAATCGTCACCAATTACCGGAACCAATGAGATTCGAGCATTTGAAAAAATATTTTAAAAAAGCTTTTTACCACATTTCGGACGCTAAAAACGGCGTCAAATATTCTAAAATTGACGAATAATTATTTTTTTAGAAATCTCGTGGCCGTAGGGGATAGTTTTTCACGGCCGGAAATATCCGAAGTTGAGACGGAATTCACCGAATTAATCAAGAAGGAAATTTTATAAATTTTAATCTCATCCAGAATACAAATGGTGTCATTTTGAACTAGGTACGGTACCTACTACACCTGTTTTTTTTTTTTTTTGTTTTTTTTTTGTATACTGAATCGAGGCTCGTGAAAGAGCTAACATTTATTTCACAAACAAATCAACCAGACAAACAAAATATACAAAAAGAGGGAGCGGAAGACAAGATGGGGAGAGAAGGTGAAGCACACAACCACAACATTTGAGAGCAGGGAGAAGTGTGGGAGGGAGAGGGCTTGGGGGCAGGAGGCGTGGGAAGGGGAGGGGGGGGGGAGGTATAAAACATAAGGGGACCGAAATTAGCGGGGGTAGAAAAGATCAAGGTTTTGGATGGGGGAGGATAAGAGATGGTGGTGAACAGCTGTTTTAAAGACCTGGAGGGTGGAGTGGGATTGAAGAGAGTGAGGGAGTTTGTTCCAGAGGTGGGAGAAAAGAGGAATGAAGGAGTGAAGGTGAGCAGAAAGTCTTGATTTTGGCAGTTTAACCATAAGAGGGTTGCAGGCAGATCTTGTGCGACCTGTAGGAATATTTGGGGGACAGAGCCCAGAGAGGGCTGGGGGGGGCAAGGCCAGAGAGGAGTCGGTAGAAGACGGAAAGACCACCAACCTGCCTGCGGTGAGTGAGTGAAAGGCCCTTGGAGTTAGCTTCATCGCCGGAGATTCCAATGATTCTGAACGCTTTGGTTTCAACAGCGTGAAGACGGGCTAGGTGTGAGGCAGGAGCTCCAGACCAGAGGGGAGAGCAGTATTCCATAGAGCTGCGGATGAAAGCCTTGTATGTGGTGAGGAGCTCAGGTGTGCCAAGGAAGGACTTCGCACGACGGAGGATGCCCAGTCGGCGACTGGCTTTGGAGGCCAGATTTGAAATGTGGTTTTCCCAGGAAATATCATGGCAAATAGTGAGACCCAAAAGCTTGAGTGACAGAACTTCTTGGAGAGGATTATTCAGAAAGTGGATGGGAGGGTTTTCCAGTCGGTCTTTTCGGAGAGACATTGTAAGAGTGTGAGATTTATCAGGATTGAAAGACATGTTCCATTTGTTTGCCCAGTCTGTGATTTTGTCCAGGTCTGCAGAGAGTGAGGAGGCTGCAGACTGCCGATCTGAGGGATGAGGAATGGAGCGACAGAGAGTAGAGTCGTCAGCAAAGAGATAGAGAGGATTTTCAAGAGAGTCAGAGAGATCATTGATGAAGACCAGAAAAAGCACAGGGCCCAGAACACTACCTTGGGGAACTCCAGCCTGAACAGGAAGAGGAGATGAGAGAAACCCATTCAGGGCCACACGTTGACTACGACCAGAGAGGAAGTCCGCCAGCCATGCGTGGAGATTTCCATGGATACCAAAGGAGGAGAGTTTGGTGAGCAGAGCAGGGTGCCAGACCGTATCGAAGGCATGTGAAATGTCAAGGGAGACAGCTCTAATTTCCTGTTTGGCGTTGAGGACCTCCATCCATTGTTGAGAAAGCAGAAGCAGCATGTCCAGAGTAGAGTGACCAGGTCTGAAACCAAATTGATGATCAGAGATCAAGCCATTGGAGAAGAGGAAAGATTTCATATCTGAAGCAATGATGGATTCCATGACTTTGCTGATAATTGGGAGAAGGCTGATTGGTCTGTAGTTGCTGGGATCTGTTTTTGCACCTTTTTGTGCAAAGCGGTGATGTTGGCTGATTTCCAAGCAGATGGCAGATGACCTTGAGCAAAAGAGAGGGTGAAGAGAACAGAAAGAGGGAGTGAAAGAGCGGAAGAACATGATTTTAGGACCCGTGGGCTGATGCCGTCAGGACCAGTTGCAGAATCAGAGTCGAGGGTTGACAGAAACTTTTCCACCTTGTCAGGAGGAAAGGACACAAGGTCCAGGAGCAGCTGGGTACGACTGGGTACGGTGGGTACAGAGAGGGATGGGTGTGGGACACAAGATTTAGAGGCAAACACAGAGTTGAGGCATTCAGCTTTTTCACGTGCTGAGTCAGCCGTTAAGCCATTTGAGGTGAGGGAGGGGATGGAGGGGGAACAAACACCAGAAACAGATTTGACCAGACGCCACCAGGATTTGGAAGAGGGAGACAGATAAGAGAGTTCGGTCTTGAGAACGGTGAGATATTGTTTCCTGGCTCTCCTGAGGGTGGACACACACTTGTTTCGGGCTTTGTGAAAGGAAATGAGATTTCCTTCCGTTGGATTTGCTTTCCAGGAGACGAAAGCAAGTTGTTTCAGGGCAACAGCCTCACCACAAGATTCCGTGTACCATGGACGGGAGGAAGGGTATGACAACTGAAGACGAGATGGGATAAATCTGTGCATGAGATAGAGCAATTTACTTTGAAAGAATTCCCAGGATGAGTTGATGTCAGAGGTGGTAGAGATGGGAGACCAGTCCAGATGATTGATGGCTGCTTGAAGACCGTGCCAGTTGGCCTGAGTGAAATGCCAGACTCGTCGACGCTGAGGAGGCTCTCTGAGAATGGTCAGAGAGATGTCCACTTTGACAAGCACATGATCAGATGAGCCGATTGGAGCAGAAGAAGAGCAGCAGACATTTTCAGGGAAGTTTGTCATAACCAAATCCAGAAGAGAAGATGCTCCGTTGACTGAGATCCGGGTCGGGAAATTGACAGATTGTGTCAGTCCCAGTGAGTCGCAGAAGTCCTTTGCTGAAGAGCCATGGCTGGTGAGAGAGGTACCCACACCCAGCCAACTGGCATGGTGACAATTGAAATCACCACATATGAGGAAGAGAGAGTTGGGATGGGTAGATAGAAGTTGGTCCATATTATCAGACAGCGAGATGTAGATGGAGTCATCGCTGTTTGGTGGACGGTACAACACACATATGAACAAAAGGTGGGAGCGAAGGGGAAGCCGTAGCCAAAGGTATTCCTGGGGGTGAGGTGGAGAGAGGGCAGTGGAGGGCGAGTGAGGAAGAGAGTTTTTTATAAAGATAGCAACCCCACCTCCAGGACGAGGCTCAGGTCTATCATACCGGAGGAGGGAGTAACCTGGGAGAGATACCAAGGCATCAGAGACATCATGAAGGAGGAAAGTTTCTGTTAAGCAGATCACATCTGGTTTGTCAGAAGCAACCTGTATGGAGAGATCAGTCAAGTCTGAGCGAAGGCCCCGGATGTTTGAGGTCCATACCGTTAATGAAGAGGAAGGGGGAGCATCGGGTCCAGAACAGGGGGGGGAGGGGTAGGGTAAGATGTGGAAGAGGAGGAAGAGGTAGGGAAAGCTGTTGAAGGTGTGTCAGAGATTTCAGAGATTTCAGAATAGCTTGGAGAAAGGGAAGAATGGGGCAGACAAAAGGTTTGATGGAGATTGGGTGAGGCACAGTGAGGTGTTATTTGAGGAGGGGGAAGAGCGAGGCAGAAGGTTGGGGGAGATGAAGGTGAAAGTTGGAAGGGGGAAGAAGCAGGGAGGATGCTTTGAGGAGGAGGGGTGAGAGGGGAGTCTAGGAGGGGAGGAGCGAGGGAGAGTCTCGGAGGGGAGGGGTGTGGGGGGAGTTTAGGAGGGAGGGGAGGGAAGGGGCAAGGGGGGAGATTTGAAAGGGATGGGTGATGGGGAGGATTTGGAGGGGAGGGGTGAGATTGGATTTTGAAAAGTGTACGATTCATGGGAAACGAACATTTTTTGCAAAATGAGTTTGAGACCTTCGAGTCAAAAATACGTTTGAGGACACTGAAGGAGGGGTGGAGTTCTGGATAGTTTTGGGAATGTAGAAAGGAGGAACTGTAAGAGATGGTATTATATATATATTTTGGAATGAATAGATTTGGTGAGCAAGACGAAAGCATCCTTTTGTAGGAAAAGAAGAAAAGGGTGTTATAATATATGAGAGAAAATAGTTGTTCAGGGGAGAGATTATACATTTCTAACCACGTGATCGCGTGATCGCGAACGAAGAACGAACGAACAAAAAGAACAACAAATAAACGAATAAGACCTGGGAAGGAAATATTTTTTGGGGTTTTTTTTTTTTTGAGTGGAGATATTAAACAAGGAGGTATGGGGTGAACGACTGGGACGAAACAGAGAACGAAAATAATTGCAGCGCATTCGACGAATCGCTGAGAGAAAAACAAAACCACAAGGTCGGAGACGGTACAGTAGCCAAGCCTACGAGTACTAGGCCTCAGAATACTCGATACGCATTAACCGACGATTGTGTATACATGTACGAAAAATTAGCACCGAAAATTTTCCAAAAGATACGTTATAGGTACATACACCGAAAGATAGATACAATCTCGACAAAAATACAATTGAGAAAGATCACTTAGCTTCGAAAGCGTGACCTACCTACTAGTACCCGACTGCAAAGCCGCAATGAGCCGGCGAAGCCAAAGCCTCTTGCCACTATTTTACCCATCACTATGGCATCAGTAGGTTCGGTAGTTGGTAGTAGGTAGGTGTAGTAGGTACTTACCTCGTTCAAAATGACACCATTTGTATTCTGGATGAGATTAAAATTTATAAAATTTCCTTCTTGATTAATTCGGTGAATTCCGTCTCAACTTCGGATATTTCCGGCCGTGAAAAACTATCCCCTACGGCCGCGAGATTTCTAAAAAATAATTCTTCGTCAATTTTAGAATATTTGATGCCGTTTTCAGCATCCGAAACGTGGTACCGGTAATAAACTTTTTTGAAATATTTTTTCAAATGCTCGAATCTCATTGGTTCCGGTGTTTGGTGACGATTTTCGTTGAAGATAACCAGGCCCGTGCGGGCCCAGGGAACGAGGTTGGTCTTAAAGTATTTTAATTACAAATTAGAGGTGCATAAGATGGTGAATCAAAAAAACGTGTGAAACAAACTCCTATTGAACTTTTTCTCAATCTCTTATGCAAACTTCCACATCCGGAAGATGGCGGCCTCCATTGAGTGACTTGGTGCGTCAAAGCTTGGAATTCTCAAAGGATCCAGCAAAATCTGGTTTTTCAACCTAATACGTACGCGTTCATTCACAACACCGGCTTCGCCGGCTACTACCAACTACTTAACCTACTGATGCCATAGTGATGGGTAAAATAGTGGCAAGAGGCTTTGGCTACGCCGGCTCATTGCGGCTTTGCAGTCGGGTACTAGTAGGAAATATATATTGGTTGTACAATTGATTACTATTGTTGTTGTACTGTTATTCTTGTGTGATCTTAATACAATACTTGTTTGTTGGTAACAATTGGTGTGGTTTCACCATTGATCTTTGACATACAGAATAACACATCTTTCTGCCGTGACTCCTCTCGGGGCTCGGAGGTACACCGTGACCAGGGGGTTTGGGGAGGAGCACGTAACACCAACCAACCGCCATGTTTTCCGTGAAATATAAGGGGTTGGACCTCCTTTCCCATTCGAGGACCTCACCCCAAAATAAATCAGTTTAATGCAATCATTCATATTTTTGGTAGTTAAAGTGATAAACTTATAAACCTAGAAAGTACCTACCAGTCTATGGAGGATTTCACATCGTTTCACAACAATACTTATGAAGCTCTTGGACAGCATAAAACACACAACGCCAAAACTGCCATTTGTAATTTCCCGTATACTTCTTCATCTTCCTCTTCCTCTTTTCTTATTCATCTTCTTTTTTTAATTCATCTTCTTCCTTTCCTGCTTCGTCTTCTTATTCTGTTCAGACAGCCTGGTAAAATCAAAAGTTGGCTTAACATCATGACTCAGATGAAACACAAATATAAAGCATTTTGTAATCCTCGACTACTCAAATTTTTCACAACTTGAAAGATTTCACAATTACCGTGAGTATGCACCCGTCAGGCTACCTTTCGGGTACGAACGAAGGGCCAAGATGGGTGGTCGGGACAACGCCTGTCACTCAGTCTGGTGGGGGCGGGCCCATGGAGCCAATACACCAATAAACCTCCCTGTGGGTGTGGTTAATGGTGGGATAATACGTGCAGTCCGGAAACAGAAAACCATTTTCAAGTCCGTCCACTTCAAATGTGGCTCCTGTTCAGTCTTCATAATTCATATCCTTTGTGTTCCTCTGATTATGTTCAACCAGCAGTTT
>NC_136261.1:160392122-160494622 GCF_964187855.1 Myxine glutinosa | reverse complement strand
TCAGAATATGAGTGGCTCCTCCTGTAGAATTGTTATAATGATAAATATGACGTCATTGGTCACGTGGTACAGGCACCGTCTCGGAAAAATCGAAAAAAGTTGCACTTCTATATCTCCGAAACCACTCCATGGAAAAAATTGAAATATGGCTCAATGTCAAGCACTCCCCTTTGGGAATAAGATATGTTAATGATGATGTCATCAGTACCGTAATAATGACGTCATAATTCGGCAAGTACAATGCTTGATTTGATCAGTATGAATTTTTTTCTATGGAATTCTTGGACCGATTGACACTAAATTTTCACCATAGGAGCGCCTCCTCCTGTAGAATATTTTATCGATAATTATGACGTCATAGTTCAGCGGTAAAGGTGCCATCTTGCAAAAACCGAAAAAAAATGTCCTCCCTATATCTCTGACACTGCTCCATGGAAAAAAAATGAAACATAGCTCATTGTCAAGTACTCCCCATGGGGAATAAGATATGTTAATGATGACGTCATTGGTGCCTTCATTATGACGTCATAAATTGACAGGGACAACGCTTAGTGTGATCATTTTGAAATTTATTGAGTATGATCTACGCAACACTTATATTAGAGAATATAAATTTATGTCACGTTGTCTGGCAGCCATATTGGATCAAAGAAAAAAAAAACCTTCAAAAACAAAAGAGTTCACTCGCACCAAGTTGACAACGCAGGGTAAGTATTCTATGAATACCATCTAGTTTTTTAAGTGATTCTTCACCATTGGGAGATAGGGCCAAAAACAATACATAGCAGGAAATCTAAAAAGGTTGTGGACGGATTTGGCCGAAACTTGGTGCACCGGTTGGGTGTCTGACAAGGACAAACAGATTCGATTTGATTTTGGTGAAGATCTGAATATGGATTTGGATATGAGAATTATTTAATTTTTCTAAGTGATTCTTCACCATTGGGAGATGGAGCCAAAAACGATACATAGCAGGATATCTCAAAAAGTTATGGATGGATTTGGACGAAACTTGTTGAACAGGTTGTGTGTGTGACAAGGAAGAATCCATTCAATTTTGGTGAAGATCCGGATCCGGATCCAGCTGAATTTTTAAAGTTATTCTTCACCATTGAGTGACATGGCCAACCAGGCGGAGGTGTGCTCTCTACTGAGTGCCGTTCTAGTTGCAAATGAATGCAGGGATGGACAAGGAACAACCATTATTCAAGGAAAGATGTATGGATGGTCTCACATGTTCATCTTTATTTCGTATGCAGCACAATGTTGCACAGTCGTATCATTGGCTGAGGGCATGCTGTGCGGAAGATGCAATGCCTTTGTAAGTGAGAGCAGGAATTTGGAATTTGCTCAGGGTGGCGGAAATATTATATTTCAACTATTCTTTGCGAAGGACACAGTGGGATCTTTAACGTCCACGACACGTCTGTTTATCGTCCATCCACGGGACAGCACACACATTGATGAATCACTGAGCCTGCGAAACCCCGGGATGGAAGTTTATAGCTGGGTCTGGAATCGAACCCAGGCTAGATTGCTCAGAGGCGACCGTGCGTACCTCTTGGCCATCCTGTCAACTTGTTTCACATGCCAATTTCTTGTGACCATCTCTTCCTTGCTTACGTACTTTTTGGCATACCACGCATTCCCACATCCTTTTGGATTTTTGGAAATGTTTTTTTTGTTTATTGTTTATTTAAATGAACGCAGCAAGAAAGCTTAAACTTATCTCGACAAATGAAAGCCGGTTGAGGAAGCAAATTACTACACTCAAATTTGTAGTTCAGACACTAAGCTATGCAGACAAAGCAGACAGATGTGCTTCAGGGCCGTGTTGTTTCCGTTCAGACGCAAAGCAAAAGGGGACATTTTGGCCCCCACCCATCCTGGTTTCCGAAAATTGTACGTGTGGGTATTTTGGGCTTTGGATGAGGAAGGATGAAGGAGGCTAGCTGGGCTCACCGATGGGTGGAGGGGAGGGGTAGTACTGCAGTAGTCTTGACTTGGAATTTTAATGGCATTTTAAAAACCATTTGTTTACAAGTGATGTATGCAGTACCATCGTCTACAAAACAGCATGTTGGTGGCTGTCCTAAATGGTCTTGTACATTTATATCAACCATGAAGTGAAGAGTGACAGGGCAAGCAGAACAACCCTCCCTGAGTTACCATACTGTTAAAACGCCATCTTGGATTTCCAGAAGTTTAAAATACAAATGTTTAGTTAGTACCATTCAATGATTGTAACCACATCAAGCCACCTCGAGTATTTGTAAGTTTTTCTTTTTTTTTTGTATACAGAGTCAAGGCTCGTGTAAGAGCGAACACATTACACATGAAAACATGCACAGACACATAAAACATGCAATAAATAAAGGGAGCGGGAGACAAGAGGAGGGGAGAGAGGAAAGCATACAAACACAACAACAGTAGAGAACAGGGACGTCGGTAGATCTGTGGAACGTAGAGAGACGGTAGGGGGGGAGGAGGGAAGGGGTACATGTTATAAAGCAAATGAGCACTACTGGTAATTTCAGGAAAGAAGTTGGAGATTGAAAGAAGTGGATTTGGGGTGTTTTAATGGGGATAAAGGTTTTTGATGGGGGAAGATAAGAGATGGTGGTGAACAGCTGTTTCAAAGACTTGGAGGGAGGAGTGGGATTGAAGAGAGTGTGGGAGTTTATTCCAGAGGCGGGGAAAAAGAGGAATGAAAGAGTGAAGGTGAGCAGAGAGCCTTGATTTTGGCAATTTCACCAGAAGAGGGTTGCTGGCAGATATTGTGCGACCTGTAGGAATCTTTGGGGGACAGAGCACAGATAGAGCTGTGGGAGCTAGGTCGGAGAGGAGTCGGAAGAAGACAGAAAGCCCACCTACCTGCCTGCGGTGAGAGAGAAAGGCCCTCAAAATCAGCTTCATCGCGGGAAATTCCAATGATTCTGAAAGCTTTGGTTTCAACAGCGCGTAGCCGAGCTAGGTGCAAGGCAGGAGCACCAGCCCAGAGGGGAGAGCATTATTCCATAAAGTTGCGGATGAAAGCTTTGTATGTGGTGAGTAGCTCAGAGGTGCCAAGGAAGACTTCACACGACGGAGGATGCCAGCTTGGAAATGTGGTTTTCCCAGGAATGGTCTTGGCAGATAGTGAGACCCAAAAGCTTGAGTAACAGAACTTCTTCGAGTGCCAAACAATGCCAAATAGGAAATTAGAGCTGTCTCCTTTGACATATCTTGTGCCTTCGATAGGGTCTGGCACCCAGCTCTGCTCACCAAACTCTCCTCCTATGGTATCCATGGAAACCTCCACACTTGGCTTGCGGACTTCCGCACCGGTCACAGTCAACTTGTGGCCCTGAATGGAATTCTCTCATCTCCCCTTCCTGTTCAGGCTGGAGTTCCTCAAGGCAGTGTCTGGGCCCTGTCCGTTTTTTTGTCTTCATCAATGATCTCTCCGAATCTCTGGAAAATCCTCTCTATCTCTTTGCTGATGACTCCATTCTGCCGCTCCATATCTCATCCCTCAGATCAGCAGGCAGCAGCCTCGTCAGTCTCTGCAGACCTGGATAAAATCACAAACTGGTCAAACAAGTGGAACATGTCTTTCAATCCTGACAAATCTCACACTCCACTATGTCTCTCCGAAAAGACTGCCTGGACAACCCTTCCAATGTACTTATTTGTCAGAAGCAACATTCACCCGGTCTGGGAGGGGCTTCAAAAACACATTTCCACCATTTTGTTTGCTCGCATAGGTTTGAGGCCTCTTTTTTTAGGTTCGCGGTTTCTTCCTCTCTCACAGTTTTATTTCAACTCTAATTCGATATCTCATTTCATTTTTCACAGTCTAATATGGTTTTCTGTGCTAATATGGTTTTCAACTCGGTTGCAAAAAACGGGAAGAAAATCCGATGAAAGTTACCGTTTATAGAACAAAATGCATTTTTGAAGGCCTGTAACATAAAGTACATTGAGACTCTCACGACTTTATCTCGACTCCAATTCACCATCTTATTTAATTTTTATCGATGGTTTTAGACTCAGTTTCAGCAATAATTGAGAAAATTCACACACAAACAGGAAATTCCCGAGACATATTAAAAATTTGCAACTCTCGGTATATCATATACCGCCCAAATAACACAGATGGTAAATTGCCAAGAGATATTTAAAATTCGCGGCACGGTATATCATACACTGCCCAAATAACACGGACAGGAAATTGCCGAGAGATATTTAATAATTCGCGGCACGGTATATCATACACCACCCAAATAATATAGACGGGAAATTGCCGTGAGATATTAAAAATTTGTGTCACGGTATATCTTATACCGCCCAAATAACACAGATGGGAAATTGCCAAGATCTATTAAAAATTTGCAGCACGGTATATCATACACCGCCCAAATAACACAGACGGGAAATTGCCGAGAGATATTAAAAATTCGCAGCACGGTATATCATACACCGCCCAAATAACACATACGAGAAATTGCCGAGAGATTTTAAAAATTCGCAGCATGGTATATCATACACCACCCAAATAATATAGACGGGAAATTGCCGAGAGATATTAAAAATTTGTGGCACGGTATTGTGGCGGACACGAAAGCACTGACGTGGTGACATCACCCCGCACACCAAGTGGGGGTGGGCCATGCCGGGGAGAGAGGCGTGGCCTCAGGATATACATGGGGCGCGCAGCCCCGAGCAGCTCAGTGCTGCAGTTTGAGTGCTTTGAATAAAGACTCTTTTGTATGAACCGCGTTGTCCGCTTGCTCCTTTCGTAAGCCTTAGCGCACGCAGCAGCGCGCTTCATTTGGTGACCTCGACGTTGGATCTGCCGTAGCGATCCTTCTGAACACGACACCATTGCAATGGCAAACAACGCGATGTCAGTCAAACTTCCCGAATTTTGGGAGGCCCAGGCCGAAGTTTGGTTCGTCCAAGCTGAAGCCCAGTTTCAGCTTTGGCGCATCACCAGCGACGACACGCGCTACTGCAACGTCGTCGCCTCCCTCGGGCCCGGCACGGCCGCTCGAGTTGTGTCCGTCCTTCGCCACCCACCGGACGGCCACAAGTACGAGGCGCTCAAGCGGCTACTCCTAGCCACGTTCGGCCTCACGGAGGACGTACGGGCCGACCACCTCCTGGATCTCCCCGAGCTCGGCGACACGCGCCCTTCGGTCCGAATGGACCATATGCTGTCGCTGTTGGGCGACGAAGCCCCTGGTTCTCTATTCCGGGCGCTTTTCCGTCGCCAACTACCAGCACAGGTATGCCTCGCGTTGGCCGGGACCGTGATAACGGAACCCCGAGCACTGGCTGCCGAGGCAGACAGGTACTTCGCAGCTTCGGACACGCGGGCGAGAGTCGGTGCGGCCGTCGCGGATCTCGAGGCTGATGCTGCTGCACACCTCGTGGATCCCGAGGCTGATGCCGATGCACACCTCGTGGCCGCCGCCACGCCCCGCCCATCACCGCGGAGAAAACCGCCACCACAGGGAAAACCGCCGGCTCCACCAGCCTGGCGGAGCCAGCCACGCTCCTCCAGCTCCACCACCTGGTGCCGGTTCCACGCCAGGTTCGGCCACGAGGCTCGACAGTGTCATCCGCCGTGCTCCTTCGACAGGTCGGGAAACGCCCGGGCCGGCGCTCGTTAGTGGCAATGAGCGCCGGCCGTTCGAACAGCCTACTGTTCATAACGGACACCTTATCCGGGCGCCGTTACCTGTGCGACACGGGAGCACAGGTGAGTGTCGTTCCTGCCGATACGTCGGACAAGCACACCGCGGGCGGGGGCCCCGCGCTGCTTGCCGCGAACGGGACGCCCATCCGTACATACGGAAAACGCTGCCTCTCTCTGCGGTTCGGAGGGCAGGTTTTCCGATGGTCGTTCGTCACCGCCGACGTGCCCATGGCATTGCTTGGCGCGGACTTCCTGTGCGCAAATGGGCTCCTGGTCGACGTAAAGCACAGACGTCTTGTCCAGGCCGAGACGTTCAGCTCACTCGCTTGTGCGCTGCCCAGCTCGTCGAGCAGCTCACTGAGCGGCTCACCGAGCGGCTTGCCAAGCGGCTTGCCGAATGGTTCGGTTCCGGCCACGTTGATCTGAATGCTTCCGGCAGCGGATGAATTCACCCGCCTCCTCACCAGCTTCCCGGCCCTCACCCGGCCCACCTTCTCGGCGGGGGCCGTCAAGCACGGGGTGGCCCATCACATCCCCACCGTCGGGCCACCGGTCTACGCGGGGGCACGCCGCCTCGAGCCGACGAAGCTAGCGGTAGCAAAAGCGGAGTTCGCTACCCTGGAGCGACTCGGCATCGTTCGGCGCTCGGAGAGTGCTTGGGCATCACCGCTGCACATCGTGCCAAAGCCCGGCGGGGGATGGCGACCGTGCGGGGACTATCGCCGTCTCAATGACGCCACCACCCCCGACCGCTACCCCGTCCCCCACATTCAGCGGGCATGTCCTTCTTCTCGAAGGTGGACCTCATACGCGGCTACCATCAGGTCCCCGTCAGGCCGGAGGACATCCCGAAGACGGCGGTCATCACGCCATTCGGAATCTTCGAATTCCTGCGGATGCCCTTCGGTTTGAAGAATGCGGCTCAGGCGTTCCAGCGGCTGATGGACAGCGTCCTGCGCGACTTGGATTTTGTATACGTCTACCTGGACGATATCCTCGTCGCCAGCGCGTCCCGCGAAGAGCACCTACACCACCTCCGCACGCTCTTTGAACGCCTGGGCCAGCATGGCCTGATTGTGAACCCCGCAAAGTGCCGGTTCGGCGTCGCCAAAATCGATTTTTTGGGGCACCGCATCACCAGGCACGGAGCCGTCCCCCTGCCGGCCAAGGTGGAGGCGGTGAAGGGGTTTCCGCGCCACCGCGCGATCAGGGGGCTGCAGGAGTTCCTGGGCATGGTGAACCTTTACCATCGGTTCCTGCCCCGTATCGCCCAGCTCCTGCGCCCCCTGCACGAAGCTCTCCGAGGTAAGCCGGGCAAAGGTGACGTTACCTGGACCGAGCAGATGGACGCGGCGTTCACGGGCGCGAAGCTCGCCTTGGCTAACGCCACCATGCTCGCGCACCCGGTGCCCGATGCACCGATCGCCCTCACCAACGACGCCTCGGACTACGCGGTGGGCGCGGTGCACGAGCAATGGGTGCGTGGAGCTTGGCAACCGCTGGCGTTCTTTAGCCGGCAGCTTCGCCCGCCCGAACGCCGTTAGAGTACCATCGACCGCGAGTTGCTCGGGCTTCACTTGGCGGTCAGGCACTTCCACCATCTGCTCAAGGGCCGTGCGTTCACGGCCTTCGTCGACCACAAGCCGCTGGTCTTTGCGATGGGCAAGGTCACTGAGCCGTGGTCGGCCTGGCAGCAGCGTCACCTCTCGGCCGTGTCGAGTACACGACGTACATCCGGCACGTCGCGGGGAAGGATAACCCGGTGGCGGATTGCCTTTCCCGGGCCGTAACCCACGCAGTCCACCTCGGCATTGACTATGCCCGGATGGCAGCGGACCAGGCCGCTGACCCCGACCTCCAGGCCTTGCGGACCGCCGTCACGGGCCTCCGCGTCACCGAGGTGCCGTTCGACGGTGCGGGCGCGGCCCTCTTGTGCGACGTCTCCCTCGGGCGGCCTCGCCCCATCGTGCCCCGCGAGCTGGCAGCGCCAGGTGTTTGATGCCATCCACGGCCTGTCCCACCCGGGCACGAGGGCCTCCCAGAGGTTGATCGCCGACAAATTCGTCTGGCATGGCCTCCGGAAGGCCGTCCGCGGCTGGGCCAGGACGTGCCTCGCGTGCCAGCGCGCCAAGGTGCACCGGCACACCCAGGCCCCATTGGCCCCGTTTACGGTGCCGGAACGCCGGTTTGACCACGTCCACGTGGACCTGGTGGGACCTCTGCCCCCCTCGCGGGGTTTCACCCACGTCCTCACCATGGTGGCCCGCACCACCCGGTGGCTGGAGGCCGTGCCCTTGGCGTCGACGACGGCAGCGGCCGTCGCGCAGGCGTTCATCGCCACCTGGGTCGCCCGGTTCGGTGCCCCCTCAGACATCTCGTCCGACCGCGGCCCCCAGTTCACCTCGGAGCTCTGGGGGGCGGTTGCGCGGGGGCTCGGGGTCCGGCTGCACCGAACCACGGCCTACCACCCCCAGGCTAACGGCCTGTGCGAGCGATTCCACCGCTCATTGAAGGCTGCGCTCCGGGCCACCCTCCGCGACGGCGGCTGGGTCGACAGGCTCCCCTGGGTCCTGCTGGGCCTCCGGACGGCGCCCAAGGATGACCTGCGCGCATCCGCGGCGGAGTTGGTTTTCGGGCAACCGCTGCGGGTGCCAGGCGAGTTCCTCCCCGACTCCATGGCACCATGGTCCGGTCGTGCCGGACGGCGGCACCTGCAGGTGCCGGGTGCTCCGCTCTGCAGGAGACCGCCCAGAGGTTCGCCCCGGTGCCAACGGCACGCCACGGGCACCCACCGACGCACGTCGCCCCGGAGCTTCGCACGGCGGAGTACGTCTTCGTCTGCCACGATGCCCACCAGACACCACTGCGGCCCCCGTACGACGGGCCTTTCTGTTGTATGTAAGTAACTTTGTATGTACTAGGGCATGCCCGTACTATATATATATCTAAAATTATATCCCCCCCCTCTATTTACATGAAATGGTTTGGTTCATTCGCAAAGCCAAAGCGAACGGCTTGCGAGTACGGTGACAATCCCCCCCCCCCCCCTCTATTTACATGAAATGGTTTGGTCCAAAGCGAACGGCTTGCGAGTACGGTGACAATCCCCCCCCCTCTATTTACATGAAATGGTTTGGTCCAAAGCGAACGGCTTGCGAGTACGGTGACAATCCCCCCCCTCTATTTACATGAAATGGTTTGGTCCAAAGCGAACGGCTTGCGGAGTTTGGTAAAGAAATCGCCATCGCGTGCACAAACGCGCAGGAAAGCGAATGAATCGCAAATTAGTTTTAATTAGTTTTAAAACATAGTTTAACGGCAACACAGTTTTCCAACGTGAAATAAATGAATACGCTCTCAAATGTGCCGTCCGAGGCAGAGTCTGTTCGCCACGTTCGGCACACGTGATAGCTCGCTGCTCTCTGATTGGTTGAATCGTTTTTTGGACATAGCTCGGTAACTACTTCTCCGATTAATATGAAACCTTGAAAAGGCACATCCTCGGGTCCCCAGCAATATACCTGGCAAGTTTAAAGTATATCGGACCCGTGCTTGTCGAGAAACAGCGGTCACAGACAAACATACAAACATACAAACATACAAACATACACACAGAGATTACTGGAATTATAGATAGATGGTATGTATGGAGTATGTAAGTAACTGCCGCTACTTTAATATATAGAATTATAGATGGTGAATTTTGCGCTGTATTTTGTTGTGTTGTGTCAATAGGTCGGATGTCAAATAAATGCTGGAGACCGGGGTGAAGCACTTCACCCTGGACATCGGCGGTACTCCTGACCGCGTTTCTGTGGACCGCCTCAAGCCGGCCCACCTCGACGTGGACCATCCACCGCCAGTGGCCCATCCCCCGCGTCGGGGCCGCCCCACTGCGGGCGGACCCCCGGCACCGCCCAGCCCTGCCGCTATGCCGCCCCCGGTCCTGCACCCATCCCAGCGGCAGCCGGAGGCATCCCAGATGGCATTCCTGCATCCCGGACGCCGCCAGTCGCCAGGGGGCGCTTCGGCCGGGTCATCCGTTTGCCCCGCAAACTGACCCTTCAGGTGCGCGGGGATTCTGGGGGGGGCGCGTGTGGCGGACACGAAAGCACTGACGTGGTGACATCACCCCGCACACCAAGTGGGGTGGGCCACGCCGGGAAGAGAGGCGTGGCCTCAGGATATACATGGGGCGCGCAGCCCCGAGCAGCTCAGTGCTGCAGTTTGAGTGCTTTGAATAAAGACTCTTTTGTATGAACCGCGTTGTCCGCTTGCTCCTTTCGTAAGCCTTAGCGCGCGCAGCACCGCGCGTTAGTATATCATATACCGCCCAAATAACACAGACGGGAAATTGCCAAGACATATTAAAAATTCGCAGCACAGTAGATCATACACCGCCCAAATAACACAGGCGGGAAATTGCTGAGATAGTTCTTCATTCTGATTTGATAAGTTATGTGCACGTACCGTTTAAAAAACTTTATTTGAAATCTTAAATTTAAAAAATGTCATTTTGCTGACCTTCCAGTAGTCTGGAAAATGTCATTAAATGTATGCTGACGAAAATCGACATTTTGATTTTCGTCGGACAAAAGGATGTATACACCGCCCATAGGACTTTTTCCTCCAATGACTTTGCCATTTGATGACAGTCACGGAGGTATATAATATGGAGAGCCAATTGGCCACCTCGCAGCATTAGCCGCCGTGAAGCCACCGGAAATAGTCTGGCGGCCATATTGGGAAGCCGATCGTTTTGTAAACAAAGCCTGTCAAAGCAAAGGCGTGGCGCACTGATGATGCAGCTGGAGCGAATTTTAGGACCGCCGACTATTTAATTAATATAGAATACTAATATTTGAACTGATATTCGGGCTCAGAATCCCGTTCTTTAAGGAAATGGTGTTCATTAAGTTTGAAGTTGATCCTAGACGCATTTTTCCTGGGGAATCCAATGGTTTAGAGCTTGTTTGAAAAAAAAGTGCCCAAAATTACCGCTCGGTGTTCTTTATCGTTCTTCTCATGACCCAATCACCCACTAGTAGGAATAAGAATCCTGACATGTTACACCCCTGTTTAACTCCTGTCTTCACGTTGAACCATTCTGTTGTTTCACCTTGGTCGACGACCGCACATTGAAAGTCTTGGTAAAGGGCTTTTACAAGGTTCACTAATTTTCCAGGTATGCTGTATTTCTTCATTATGACCCAGACATTCTCTGGGCAAGGAGTCGAAAGCTTTCTAGAAATCTATAAAATTGAGGTACATCGTCGTTTGCCATTCTTTGGCTTGTTCTATAATATTCCTCAATATAAAGATCTGATGTGTTTTTTTTTTTTTTGGTTTTTTTGTATACTGAATCGAGGCTCGTGAAAGAGCTAACATTTACTTCACAAACAAATCAACCAGACAAACAAAATATATAAAAAGCGGGAGCGGAAAACAAGATGGGGAGAGAAGGGGAAGCACACAAACACAACATTTGAGAGCAGGGAGATGTGTGGAAGGGAGAGGGCTTGGGGGGAGGAGGCATGGGAAGGGGGGGGGGGGGGGAGGGGGGAAGTGTTGTCATGTTATATGATGTTACTTAATTCAGTCATTATATTGTAACTAAGATGTGTATGTTTCTATTACCGAGATGTTAGAAACCAGTCACATAAATGACATGAAACGCTGTCATGTAGTTAACCCACACAATTCTTGGGTTTCGGAAGTTTTTGCTATTCATAACATACAAGACTTACATGTTGCAATGGAACGTTCAGCAGGACATGGTAATTGTTACATGAATAATGGAGCGGAGATATAGACATCTCATGCAACACATCTTTTACAGTTTAAATATTTACATGAAGTGTTGGTGAACTCGCCATATCAGACAAAGGGCAACCCACTTGCAGACTTGATGTCATGTCGCATCAAGAGGCGCTTATATGCGGCAACAAACTGCCGGGCCGTTGGGTTATTCCCACTTCCACATGCAATGCGGACCGCTCCAAAGAAAAGTTCAATGTGGTCTTGGCTCATTTTGTACGTGAGCAGGTATCGCAGGGGAGATGAGGCAGGTTTGACATATGTGAAATACAAAATTGTGACACTCTCTATGCAGATCATGAAACCAATGAAGGGGGTTTTCAAACGCGTATTGGTCATAACTTGACCATTCATGTTTTTGATGTTGGACAAGTAACTGTAGGCAGTATCCAGGAATGGCAGGAAAAGTCCTTCTCGTGATGTCATGAGTGGTGCCTTGTAGTTTCGTGCCAATGGATTGCGAGAATTTAGAATGTCAAACAGTTTGTCCAATGTTTCAATGTATTGGCAGGTAGCCTCACTGCCCTGAAATTCTGATAGTTGCAAAGTGTCCCTGCAAAACCGAATTGCATCTGCCACACTAGTGCTCAATGTCTGAGCGGCTGTGTCCACCTTCATGACATTGCTCTTCCACTCGATGTGTTTCCGGGACAGCTTATTTCCCAGATGCAAGCCTTCCCTCTTCTGCAGATCAAAGAGTGCCTGGATGTATTTCCACGCGATGACTTTTTTGTTGCCATCCTCCATCATTTTCATGGATCCAAGACAGTTTCTTGCAAGTTTAAGCATGTGACATGCATCGAGTACTTCGAGTACTTCGGCTTCAGTCGGACGGTTTGACCAGTCCTGTCGAAGTCACTCTCATTGAAGTGATCACTGCACAGAACTGTGGTGCCTGGGGTGGGGTAGAAGGACTCCCTTCTCAGGGCAGATGTCCATCGAGAGCACAAGTCCTTATCCTTTGGAAACCTTGAAACAAAATACATTGTGGTCACAAAATGTGGTTGCGGGTCAAAACCTCAGAGGGCAGTCAAAACATCCGAGTCAAAACGACTCCATATCAAAATAATATTTTGAGTTTCATATGTATAGTTAAATACAACTTCATCTGCTAATGTTTGCCATGTGTCGGACTTTCGTACCTTCCACAAGTAACCCCCATTTGCTCTTTCTGCTCACGAGTGACACAGGAGGGCATGGAAACCCTGACAGTAGTAGACTGGACAATTAAGTTAAGCTCATCACAAATTAAATCACTTGACAATGATCACGAGCTGACGAGTCAATCTCGATACTTCAATCTGAATCAATGAATGAGTCAATCAGACATCAGTCTGACATACTCACATAGCCCTAGTGAATACACAATACAGTTATATTTGAGATCTGTGTCGTATTGCACACCCTGCGCATGGTCTAACATCATCAAATTCAAACACAGTGTTCAAACTTCATTGAAACTTCATTGAAACTTAATTACCTAGCCCCACCACCGTGACCACGCCAAAAACTGAAAAAGCAGAACACCCGCGATCGCGGTTTGTCACTTACTTGTGAAATGTGCATGTGGAGGCCTTCCCTGAGGTATTTGTGCAGTCAAATGCAACACACTGTGGTATTTTGAAACAGCGCGTTCACAAATAAGACTCCTTACAGTCGGTAAGCATCCAAAATGAATCAGAAATTGTGAGATCAGCTGATTGTGAGATCAAACACGGACGCAGACACAATCGGCTTCCCAATATGGCCGCCAAGCAACTTCCGCTAGCTTCAGCCGACAGCCATCATTGGCTCTCCAGGTTTATTATATACCTCCGTGATGACAGTCGGCACGATGAAGTGTTTCATTTAGACGTCGTCGCAATAAAAAGTCAACAATATGGCGAGAGGGGTGGAGCTTCGTTCACGTTTCGCCACAGACGGGAAATTGTGTAGCCTCCCAGGAATCGTTTTATTTTTCTTCCCCCACAGATTATCCATCGCAGCAAAGATTGGTATTTCCGTAAGCGAAGCCACGGGTATTTTATTCCAGTATACATTAAAATGGCGGTCGGTGAAATCAACCCTACTCGGCTGTCATACGCCGTCGTATGCCGTAATGACATCATAGACGTGATGACGTTTCGTGACAGACAGACGGACAGAAAACTGCCGCTACTTTAATATATAGAATTATAGATGGTGAATTTTGCGCTGTATTTTGTTGTGTTGTGTCAATAGGTCGGATTGGTTGTCATGTTATAGACTGCTTACCAGGCCGGGGGTGGATCCAGGGGGTGCACCCGGCCCGCTCCCCCTAAACCCCACTGTCAAAAACGAATTAAAACTAGAAAGCATCTAAAAACGCAAAGCCTGTCCGCGTCTGTTTGTTTTCAGTCGTCTTCTTCTGTATACTGAAATTAACGAAAACAGTTTTTTAAAACATTTGAGCTTTACATCTAAAAACAAGTACAAAAAGTTTTAATTAAAACAAAAGCCGCGTCGATGTTACACAATGCCCAGATGCAGCTGTGCCTATAACGTCGATGTTATAGGCACAGGACATTCCTATTGATTCGATTACTTGATGTTATTTTTGTGCAAAGTGAAAATATATCTCTGCAATTTCCCGTGTGTGGCGACGAATTTTTAATATATCTCGGCATTTTCCCGTCTGTTATTTCAGGCGGTGTATGACTGACCATGCCGCGATTTAAAATATATATATCTCGGCAATTTCCCGTGTGTGGCGACACGTGAACGAAGCTATGCTCCTCTCTCCACATTATTGTGACGACGTATAAGTTAAATATTTCATTGTGACGATTGTCATCAAATGGACGAATTTTTAATATATCTCGGCATTTTCCCGTCTGTTATTTCGGGCGGTGTATGACTGACCATGCCGCGATTTAAAAAAAAAAAATCTCAATGGACTTGAAGTTACAGGCCTTTGAGAATTCATTTCGTTCTATAAAGGGCAACTTTCATCGGATTTTCTTCCCGTTTTTTTTCAACCGAGTCTAAAACTATGTTAGCGACTGTAAAAAATGAAATGATATATCGAATTTGATTTGAAATAAAACTGTGTGAGAGAGGAAGACACCACGGGCCTACAAAACAGGCCTCAAAGCTATGCGAGTTAATAAAATGGTGGATATTTGTTTATATGAAGGCTCTCCCAGAATGGGTGGAGCTTTGAGGTTTTGTCTTCTCTGCAAGAACAAGAAGAACAAGAAGAAGAAGAACAACAACAACAACAACAGCAGAGGGCACTCTATGAGCAGTGTCTGCGACGCGGCTAAAAACAAACTGCTACTTACTTTTGATTGGTGAACCAATTCAGTGTCCAAATATACAAAAAAAATTAAATTTCAGGTCAATCGGATGAAAATTGATGATTTTATGTCATGCTGACCTTTGACCTTGTGACACAATTATCAAAATAATGCTTTCTTGAAAATTTGATGACAAAACTCAAATGGCAAATTGAATTTTCAGGTCAATTGGACCAATCAATCAATGAATAATCAGTTTATTACAAAAATACTTTTGCAGCCATGGGCTGAATTACAGTCAATTTACAAATATTGCAGGGATAAGAACAGAAAAATGGCAAATAAATAAGATAAATTGATGATTTTTATGTGATAATAAAAATTGATGATTGAATGTGATGCTGGCATTTGACCTTTTGACAAAATTATTAAATTGCCTTCTCCGTATTATCATAACAATGGTTTGGTAAAAATTTGATGACATTAGCTCAAATGGTAAAAAGTTACGGCCCGGACAGACAGACATACACACAGAAGTGATTGCAATACCTAATTGTACCTCAAATTTAATTGATTACAATACAGGGCTAAAAAAGTGTGTACCTCAAATTTAGCCCAACCTGCCAGCGCCAGACTCCTCGAGGTATACACATTCGCTTCTGAGCTGTCAAGCCTGGGTTCAAATCTAGACACAGCTATTAATCTGTCATCCCAGATTTTCACAGGTACGGTAATTCATCATTGGCTAATGATGACCCTCACATATAATAGATGTTAAGCGTCTGCCAGCATTCGTTGTCACCCTGAACTAGCTATTTCCTGTCCTAACCAGCAGGGAGCACTGCATCAGCGGCACAGATACACCTCAGCAAATGATGCAGCCTTGTGCTGCATACGAACGAAGAAGAAGTTTAGTGCCATCCATATATTAACTCACAACTGCCGTTCTGATGCAGTGCTGGCAGAGGGATTTTAGTCATGGCCAAAAATATTGGCACCCTTGCACTCTTTTCAAATAACTCACAATTTTCTCGAAAAATAAGTTGAAATTGACAAAAGTATTTGGTCTCCACAATTCTTTGTTTTACTGTTAATATTACAGAACCTTTGTTTTTGATTCAGAACTTAATATATCCTTTCAAATAAGAAAATAAAAAGAAATGGCATTGACAAAATTATTGACACCCTCGACTTAATATTTGGTAGCACAGACTTTGGACAAAATAACTGCAGTCAAGCGCTTCCTATAGCCATGACTGAGCTTCCTACACCTCTCTACTGGTAGTTTGGCCCAATCGTCTTGTACAAACTGCTCCAGTTCTCCCAGATTTGAAGGGTGCCTTCTCCCAACTGCTGTTTTCAGATCTCCCCACAGGTGTTGAATCGGATTTAGATCTGGACTCATTGCTGGCTACTTCAGAACAGTTCTGTGTTTTGTCCTGAACCATTCCTGGGTGCTTTTTGAAGTGTGTTTGGGGTCATTGTCCTGTTGCAAGACCCATGACCTTCGACAGGGACCGAGCTTTCTGACACTGGGTTGAACATTGCACTCCAAAATGCCTTGGTAATCTCCTGATTTCATGATGCCATACACATGTTCAATGCAAGCAGTGCCTGAGGTAGCACAGCAACCCCAAAACATCAATGAACCTCCTCCATGTTTGAATGTAGGGAAGGTGTTCTTTTCTTTGAAGGCTTCATTTTGTTTTCTGCAAACATAGAGATTATGTGCTTTACAAAAGAGCTCTAATTTGGTCTCATCTGTCCACAGGACATTCTCCAGGAAGGATTTTGGCTTGTTCAGGTGTGTTTTGGCAAACTCCAGTCGGGCTTTCTTTTGTCTCTTTCTCAGCAGTGGGCTCCGACCATAGAACACCATTTCATTGAGTTGGTGATGGATGGTGCGAGTTGAAACTGTCGTACCTTGTGTCTGAAGGTCACCTTGAATCTGTTTGGTAGTTGATCGAGGTGCTTTCTCCACCATTCGAACAATCCTTCGCTGCAATCTTCGATCAAGTTTTCTCTTGCGGCCATGTCCAGTGAGGTTGGCTACAGTGCCAAGGGCCTTAAACTTCCTGATAACATTGCATATGGTGGACACAGGAACATCAAGGTCTCTGGAGATGGACTTGTAGCCTTGAGATTGTCCATGCGTGGCTACAATCTTGTGTCTGACCTCAGACAATTATCTGGTTTTCTTTCTTTTCTCCATGCTCATTGCGGTACACACAGTGACACAAAACAGCAGAATGACTCCTTTTCTCCATTCAAACTGGTTGAAGAGTGATTTTTTTTTAGATCGCAGGCACCTGCAAATCACCACAGGTGAGTTCAATTCCAAAGTAAAGGAGAATCACCTGCTTGAAATCTAATTATTTCTAACAACTTCCAAAAGGTGCCAATAATATTGTCCGGGCCATTTTAGGATTTCTGTGTGGAATAAGCTAAGATTTAGTCATTTTTTCAGCTTTTTTTGTTTTGTTCCACTGCAAACCAAAGAAATACATAGTGGATACCAAAATATTTTAAAATGTCAACAATTTTCTGGAAGAAATGGCGCATTATTTTTTTAAAGTGCAAGGGTGCCAATATGTTTGGCCATGTCTGTACATATTGTTACGTTTATGGGGGTAGGTAAGAGAATACCGTAGGAAAGGTAGGATTGCACGGGAAATAGTATGGACCGTGTGACGTGTAGGAGAATTTCGATGTATGAAGTAGGGAAAATGTAGCTTAAGGTTGTGTTTTAATGTTCATCATATGAGGGATGATGATGTGTTAAGTAGACGTAGGGTTTAAGGCTAGTTTCCCCTGTTTGTGTGATAACCTCTGTAGCCATCCTTAACGTTTATAACAACAGCCGGTCAAGCATAACATCAGCCGGCCATTACTCACGCTCCATGGACACGGAAGGCAAAGACACGCCCCTTCTCCCCCCCCCCCCCCCCAAGTGACGCATCCGGGTGATGTGGGCAGAGCGCCAGGCGAGCTCAAAGAAGCAGCTTCAGTGTTGGTTCTGACGGAAAGAGAAGCTTCACGATTGGTTCCAAGGAGCTTGGCCATTTTGTGCATCCTGCAAAAGAGCGTTTTTGTGTGGCGATCGTGAGGGAGCTTTGACTGCTGGGCTCACCAGGGAGGTGAAGGCCACGCTGTCCTTCTCAAAATGGGAGGAGAAAAGAAAGAGGGCCATCTACGTGCTTGCCACCAGCCTCGATACTGAGCGTCTTTGGCACACAGCGTTCGACGTCGTCGTCATTTTGCCGAGCTTCCTGCCCGGGTGGCTCCGGACTTCTACAACGGCCAACCTTCCAAAGGGTCCATTTTGGACCAGCAAAGTGCTGGAGAGGGACTTTTATTTTCCTACCTTACCCTGTGTTTGTGTCTATGTCTGTATGAACGTACCTCACCATAGCATTTTACCTCAGCTTTATTTTCATTTTCATTCCGTGCCTTATTTTCTTGTAAACCATCATTGTTACATTTTCATTGTCGTGTTCTTGGTTGGGTTTTGGAATAAACCCATGTGTTCGTGAAGTTAAACGCTTCGTGTTTCTTCCATCCCGTGCGTGTCATAACCGCCAAATTGGAGATCACCTCAGGAGTTAAAGCTGGTTCGGTTCATGGACACGGAAGGCAAAGACATGTATATGTATATATATATGTATGTATATATATATATATATAATTTTTATATATGTATGTATGTATGTATGTACAGTCACGTGAAAAAGTAAGTACACTCGATGTAAAGTTTTGACTTTTTCAACATATTTCAACATACAGCTATTTGATCTTCTTTTCAACAATATTGACAGATAAAGGTGATATAATATAACAAATATCATGAAACATTTACATTTTGTAGTCCATTGTATCATTTAAATAAACATAAATGCAAATTTCGCATGTAGAAAAGGTAAGTACACCCTTGGCTCTAATAGGTGGTATTGCCCCCTTTGGCAGAAACAACCTCAAGGAGGCGTTTCTTATAACTGTCTACCAGTCTCTGACATCGACTGGGAGAAATTTTTTCCCACTCCTCCATGCAGAATTCTTTCAGCTGTGCGATGTTTGAGGGGTTTCTTGCATGCACAGCTCGTTTCAAATCCCCCCACAACATCTCGATGTGATTTAGATCCAGGCTTTGACTTGGCCATTGCAGAACGCTCCATTTCTTTCTTTTCAGCCATTCCTTGGTGGATGTACTGGTATGTTTAGGGTCATTGTCATGTTGCAAGGTCCACCTTCGGTTGAGCTTCAACTTTCCGACAGATGGCCTCACATTATCCTCAAGCACCCTCTGGTACAATGAAGAATTCATAGTGGATTATATGATGGTGAGCTGCCCAGGCCCTGATGCAGCAAAGCTGCCCCAAACCATAATATTTCCACCACCATGCTTTACAGTTGGTATCAGGTTCTTGTGGTCAAATGCTGTCTTTGGTTTTCGCCAAACATGTCTTCTGGTACTGTGGCCAAATAGCTCTACCTTTGACTCATCTGTCCAGAGCACATTGTCCCAGAAGTGCTGGTCTTTGCCTCGGTGTTCATTGGCAAAGTTTAGTCTTGCGCTGATGTTCTTTCTGGACAGCAAAGGTTTTCTCCTGGCACACCTCCCATGTAGATCAAATTTGTGCAGCCTCTTTCTAATGGTAGACTCGTGCACTTTGACATCAACAGTGGCAAGAGCTACCTGTAGGTCCCGTGATGACATTCCGGGGTTCTTAGAGACTTCTTTCAGCATCTTGCGGTCTGCTCTTGGGCTGAACTTGCTGGGGCGGCCTGGCCTGAACAAGTTGGCAGTTGTTTGGAATCTTCTACACTTGTAGATGATCTTCCGGACAATCATATGATTGATTTCAAATTGTTTGGAGATCTTTTTAAATCCCTTCCCAGACTCGTAGGCATCTATAACCTTCTTTTTGAAGGCCTCAGAGAGCTCTTTTGATCTCAGCATGGTGACGCCGCACACTTCAACAACAAAGAGCAAACCAAATTAAATGTCTGAGGTTTAAATAAGACAGGTTCCTCCAAGATCCTCTCTAACGATGTTCTAATCATTTGCACCTGAGCTGGTGCACCTGATTCTAATTTTAGGTATTTGAAGTAGTGATAAAAGTAGGGGTGTACTAAGTTTTTCCACATGCGAAATTTGAATTTATGTTTATTTAAATTATACAATGGACTACACAATGTAAATGCTTCATGATATTTGTTATATTATATCACCTTTATCTATCAATATTGTTGAAATGAAGATCAAATAGCTGTATGTTGAAATATGTTGAAAAAGTCAAAACTTTACATGGGTGTACTTACTTTTTCACGTGACTGTATGTATGTATGTATGTATGTATGTATTATGTATGTATGTATGTATGTATATATATATTGTTGCGGTTTTGAGTTTTGTACAGTCAGTATAATAAAGGTTAAAATTTCCCCCTCATAGTTAGTCACACAAGCAACATGTAGCCTCGCGATAGGGTAGTTATTTCTTCGTATTTGTGAGCTTAGTCCTTTTCCTATGTTAGTTCTGCGTTGAGTAGAGTAAGGAGAATAGGTCCTACTTCTATTGACTATCCCGCCTCCCTAGCCTCATGCCCCTTTGCGCTGACTGTGGTTCATTTTGGGCGAATTAACACGAGGCAGGCCTAGGAGGGTCGGGGCGGAGCCGAATGAGGGGCGGCAGAGGAGCTGACGGTAAGCACGAGCTGCCAATCAGGGCTCAGAGGTTGTGGTGGCAGCACGACGTCACAGGGCGTGGTTGGAAGGTTTGAGAGGGTTCAATAAGGTTCGGGGCGTATCTATATAACCCATCGCGCAAAGCCCCCAGGAGGACTAGCGCGGGAGGACGGGCTGATGAACTGAAGGACTGATGAGAGGACTCGTTGATGAGCAGGAATTGAGAGATACGCGAGTGGAGGAAAACGCGCATGAACCGGAATACGTGCTATTATCTAGTGACGCTCAGTTGAGCTGGAGGCCGAGCCGCGTACAGTGCATTAAGTCACACGAGTGATAACGGCTGTGTAACTGCCAGCCGCGCTGAGAGACACGTATTTTCCGTTCTACCTCATCGGCTGCTTTTGTTCGGGAGACGCGCTACGAGATTCCTTCCACCGCCTGCTTACCATCTTCGCGGGACGTGCTGGGACCGTGGAGAGACGGACGGGGCCATTCCTGGACGACCACGTCGACGCTTCTGGGCGGAACATCAACCTGCCTGCAATTCCCTGTGTGTGTGACGGGCCCGAGTCTGGGAAGTAAGAAAAGACTGTTTAAGTGCTGCTCTGTGTCTCTGCGTCCCGATCACTGTATATACGTGTGGGAATCATAATTAAACCTGTGTTCTTCCTTTTCCATTCGATCGTTCCTGTGATTTCCTCATTGGCTAAGCGTGGTACGAATAGAACTGCTCGAATCGGGTTCCACTACTAAGACTGCACGGACCACATGGTACTCAATCCGCTCGGTGTACCCAAATCACACATGGCTCGTGCGAGGCTTGCTTCCTCGCTTCTGTGGTGGTGCAGGGATTTAGGTACGAGTGAGACTTGGTCCCGAAACCCTACCCTGCGTTTTGCCCGGAAGAGGCTTTTCAAGTCTCTCGGTTCCGCCAAGCCCGGAAAGAACAAGGGGATTATTCCCCCCTTGGTAAGTGGAAGAAGGGCGGCGGAGAACCGTAACAATATAATATATATATATATGTATATATATATACATATTGTTAGGGCCCCAGGGTGCTGGTGTACTATGAGGGGGTTATCCTCCGTTCCCTCCTGAACTTACCAGACCTGAGGCTGCCGCGCATGGATAACTTTGTACTTCGGCAGGTGGCGAACCAGCAACTATGAATGCCAATTGGTCCGTTGCAAAATAACAGGGTCCTTACTGTCTGACACCATTTACCTGTACCACATGACGGTTCCAATCGTGGAACGTACCCTCCGGTGGTGTACCACTCTTGTTCCTGGATGGAAATTTGGACGGCAGAGCAACCGTTTGGTACCCGCCGGGCTGATGCTAATTTTGTTAAGGCCAATCGCTACTCTGGGTGCGAACTGCGCAAAATGATGGACCAATGAAGGAAAGGACATTCACGGACAGTTGGAAAAAAAAAGTTTAACAGTTTGATTTATTTACAAGTACTAGCAACGGTACCCGCCCTATGGGCGGGGCTTCAATTGGGAGGCCCAAATGAAAGGGCAAAATATCAGAAATTGAAGGCTTTTCTTTATTTTAAACGATTTATATAAACATCCTTTAAATCATATCACACGCAAATCATCAAAATCTAAACAGTATTTGTAAAGTTTCAATAAAAGCCACATCACTGTTCATGTCGGTAAATATTATTCCATCGTGTTTGGAAAAACTGGAAAATTGGAAATTGGAAAATTGGAAAAACAATATAGCCTATTTTACTCCAGGGGGTCCCAGGAATACCCACCCAAAATTTCGTTGCGATTGGTTCAGCCGTTTTTGCGGTACCTGGGAACAGAGGGACGGACGGACAGACAGACGGACAGACATTTGATGAATTATAGTAAGATGTAAGGGGAAAACAAACATTGGGATCCTGTTACCAAAATGGTTACAACGTTCCCAGGTGCTTCTCCTCGCGACGACCTTTGACTTGACCTCACAGACGAGCACCAGGCCAGCTAATGGCAGTCCCCAACACGTACAGGCAAAGGCGATCCCCAGCATGAACACGTGTAGGCAAAGGTGCGTGCAGAGAGGGAGTGTCGTGAACACGTGCTGAGCGAGCACCAGGAACATGTGCGGGGAGAGTCCGGGCCATGCACACGTGCGCAGAAAGAAACCGGCTGGCAGGCCACGAGGTAGCATCATGAAAACGTGCCGAGGCCTGAGAGTCCAGCAGCAGGCAGAGAGAGTCATGCACACATGCACCGAGAGGGAGCAGAGAGAGTCATGCACACGTGCACCGAGAGGGAGCAGAGAGAGAGAGAGAATCAAGTATCCAAGCCTTCTTGTAAGGCCCCCGCCGAGGGTGGTGGCTGTTCAGGGTTTTTCAGGCTCTGATTGGTGGAGTTTGTCACCCAGCCCCACAAGCCCTCTCTAAGCGACTTTTACCTGGTGCATAACCCAATGGTCTTCGGTGCATTTGAAAAGTTCCCTGTCTACAAAATGTGCATAGCAAGGCAGTAATGTGTGCACCATCCCCCAGATAGATGTTAAACTGGGCGTCTCGTATGATAGTAGTTGGTGTACGTTAAACATCCCAGGTATCTTTTGTGAAGGGTCTGAATGTTATCTCTGGCAAGCTGAACAAATTCCAGATTCTTGCCCTGACTCTTGCCAGGAAGGCAATGGCAAACCGGGATTGCTTTGTCAGCACTGACCTTGTTTTCTGTCAGAGCACCAGAAACAGCCACTGCAGGAATGGGTTATTCGGGCCGTTGTGGAGACAAATTGCAATGGGAAAACAGCCAGACCAGAGAACACGAAACAAGCCAAGTGTAGCAGATGCACTTTATCATAGCCGCGCCCTCAGACTTTGGACTGTGACGTTTGTTTTAACAAGAGCAAACTCAAGGCTCAAACATCAGTCTTCGTCATATGTGACTCCAAATGCTATCCATCTCGAGTGTGGTTCACCCTTCGCCATCAGTGACTCGCACATAGAGTATAAAGAAGAATGACGGTGGGCTTTGTATATTTCTATACCACAGTTGTGTGTAATCACTCGACTCAGTGACGTAATAATTGTTGTTACCGTATTTTCTCTGAATCTGGAAGGTCAGCAGTTTGAACCGTAGCTGAGTCATAAGAAAGACTTTAAACATGTTATGCACTGCTTCCTTGCTTGATGCTCTTCATTTAAAAGGATAGAGCATTGATAAACAAGCATAACTTTGAAACACCAGCACAGGCTTATATATATATATATATATATATATATTAGTGGGGTATGCTTACACGTTGTTTAAGCAATAACAAACCGTGCTTCGTACATAGATACATAATAAATAGAAGCTTTATGATAATAGGCAAGCATAATCGACCTGTTGCTAGATATCAATTTAGGTTTTTTATTTATTTAACTATTTATTTTACGGACGAGTTTACGGTTTTTGCGTAAATTTTCATTGAGATTTTTATTTGCAGTTATTTAAAGCAGTTTGCAGTTATTTAAATTACAATGTTAGACATTGATTAAGGTTTTTGTTTTTTGTTTTTTTTACAGACACATTTACAAGTAGGCTAGGGGGGAGGGTGACCACCATATTCGTAGATTTTCACTTACAGACCCTTTTTCTTTTTTTTCATTTACAGACTTTATTGTCACGTATCAGTCACCGTTTACAGCTATAGAAATTACTATTTTCAAAAGTTAGATATCAATTGAGGCTTTTTTTTCGCCTTTTACATAAATTTTCATTTACTGATGATTTGCGACGGCTCTGTGATTTTTCCCGGTGTACCGGCTTTGATGTCCGTCAGCACGCCAAATTTCAGCTTCCTACAACACCCAGAAGGTACCAAACATTAATATCAGTCAGTCAGTCAAAATTAATACCCAGAAGGTACCTGGTGTTGGCTTAGCGGTTAGGGTGCCAGCTTGGGATCCTAGGTTCAAATCCCGGTCGATCGCTGAATTAACACCAGGGGGGTTGACTCAGCCTGCCTCATCCTTCCAAGGTCGGCAAATTGAGCACCAATTCACTGTGTGTCGCAAGAGGCGACTAACAGGGTTGGCGAGGCGACTAACAGGGTTGGCGAGGCGACCAACAGGGTTGGCGAGGCGACCAACAGGGTTGGCGAAGCGACTAAGAGGGTTGGCGGCAGGAAGGACATCTGGCCATAAAACATTGCTTCAAAAAGGGGGCCATGGTGCCCTGCTCTGCGGGGAAAAATGACCTCCAAAGGTGGTTCTTTCTTCTTTCTTATTCAGTCAATCAGTGAATCAGTGGTTAGAAAGAGCTTTATATATTAGACGATAAGCAGAAAAACTATGAAGTATAAATTATTCACTTTTTCGAGATGGTTCACAAATTCCAAACAGAAAAATCGGATCCGTTTTTTTGTAAAAGCTTAAAACTGACAAATGTATAATCGAGATGGCAATACTGATTGTACTTTATTGTGCATGGGCTTATGTCCACCCTTGCTTGCCATTATTTTGTATTTTTAATTGAAAGTGGAGGCCTGTGCCATATTATCAATTAAACTGATTTGCAGGGAAATGGAACAGGACTTGCAGAAGGTGTGCCGTGGAAACCATTGGTGGCTGTTGCTGGTTGTTGCTTGATGCTTTCCTTGCTGGTACTCGTCTCAGCCAAAGGCCTGCGTCGCCGGCATCGCAGGAAATTATTTGAACACCGAGTACTCCGTGGGCAGGTCGGGCCAGTCGACAACAAGCAGCTGGGCACCAATAATGATGATGACGATGGTTTCATCGAAGATGGATACATGGATGAGATTCTGTCTCACACTGCAGACATGGAAACAGAATCTAATAGTTCAACATATCACGATGAAAACTAAGTCTGGTGTTGGCTTAGCGGTGAGGGTGCCGGCTTGGGATCCTAGGATCCTGGGTTCTGCATCCCGGTCGATCGCTGAATTAACGCCAGGGGGGTTGACTCAGCCTGTTCATCCTTCCGAGGTCGGCAAATTGAGTACCAGCTTGCTGGGATGAATGTGCCAGTGTGTGCCCCGATTTAGAATAGGTACACCGTATCCCTGTGTTGTAAGAGGTGACTAAAGTCAGGAAGGGCATCGGCTGTAAAAACATTGTCTCAAAAAGGGAACCATGATTGTCCTTTGCTCCAGCAGGGAAAAATGGCCTTAAGAAGGGCTGTTTTTTAATATCAACTATAATTCGGACTCCTACTATAAAAAATATTTAAAAAATTTACCTGGAAGTTGTATGTACTAAGAGCTCTCTCTGTGCTTATAATGGGTATGCTACATTGGCACTGACCATGCCATGGTGACATTGTCAAAGTGTGGTCTTGAAGGGTTGAGCAGGGGCATGACTTCACGTATTTCATTATGTATACTATATATAAATAATGTATATTTATACTGTATACAGTAATCTTGCCTCATTGAGGAGCTAAATGACAGATGGCAGCAGGTTCACAGACTGATAAATAAAAAATTGGGAACTTGGGGACAAAGAAATAGTCTGTTTGGTTGGAGCCTTTTTACAATGAATTTCCTGCTGTAAATAAAATTAATAATAAAAATAAATACTCTAAACATGCAGAACATGCATGAAAACATGCAGAAAGATGCATCAATGTGTGTGCTGGCCCTGAGAAGGACGTTAAGCCGAATGATCCGTCTGCTAGCACTGTTTTGTTTTGTTTTTTGTATGCAAGATCGAGGCTCGTGTAAGAGGATGTATATGATGCTCTCCCCCTTCCCCCAAACCATTAATCACAAAAACATAAACGGACACATAAAACATATAATAAAGGGAGCGGGAGATAAGATGGAGTGAGAGAGGGAAGCACACAAGTACAAGAGTAGAGAACAGGGACATCGGGAGATCTGTGGGAGGGAGAGGGCTTGGGGGGAGGGCAGGAGAAGGGGAGATGGGAGAGGTATAAAACAAATGGACTGGGAGAGGAATGGGAGAGGTATAAAACAAATGGACTGGGAGAGGAGTGAGAGAGATATAAAGCAAATGGTTGTTGTTATTGTTATTGTTGTTGTTGTATAACCTCGGACAGTTCTCTCGAACAAGCCCGCAGCATGGAGACAGCCGGTCGATCTCCCAGGAGCGACCCAGAGATCCCCCACATCGAGGATGGTGTACCCTCACCTTCACAAAGTCAGGGCCACGACATAGTTAGAGAGAGAAGAGAGAGAGAGTGAAAGAGAAAGAGAAAGAGAGAAAGAAAGAAAGAGAAACAACAGGGAAAGGGCTGGTCTATGGGGACCGATCGGCACTCTAACCATGACCGCGTTGCCCTGACGAATCCGTGCAATGAGGATGTCATCAAACCAGTAATTGTCTAATTTTTGCTGCGGCGTGGAGGTGTTATCATCATCATGGATGCCCATGATCGACCACACATTGGGATCAGGTGCTGACTGGTTTCTTCCAGCATAACCGAATTATAGTTTACCATGGCTTTCAACATCTCCAGATCTTAACGCCATAAAACACCTCTAAGACACTTTAGATACAGACATATGCACATCTAGTCCAACACTTAATTTGCACCATCTTAAAGACTTGGCCTTGTTACTACAGGAGTGGAACTAAATGCCCCTGGGTTGTCAAGTTTGTCAGAAGTACATATGTTGTCGTCTGATTACCTGCATCACTGCTAAAGAAATTCTGACGTGTCGACTATACTATGACTACTATTAAATTTAGTGGCCCCAATGACTTTCTTGTGGGATCGGCCGAGGGAGATTTTAGCCCAAGTCTTTTTAAGGACATTTATGCTGGCCAGGTCTGACGTAACAATTGCTATTGATATGTAACAACTAGAGGCCTGCCAGACAGACAGCAAGTTGTCTGTACAGAACTGAATGCCACATTCTCTAATGCTGGAGCCAATTTTGTGTCTGCCTTGACGTCCTGTCATCATCCATTTGTTGACGACCAAATCTCTGCTGAGCTTTTCTGTTTTGTGCTCTAAATGCATAAAATCAGTTAGTCACACTTGCTCCTCTTCTTGCCTTATTCTCTTGATTCTTCTTAATCGTGCTTCTTTTTGATCCTCTGTTCCAAGAGGTCGCCCTTTTCACCTTCAAAAAGCAGCTTCTGATTAATTTTGTTTCTTCTGTGGACACATGGCTGAAGAAAGAAATGATCAATTTTTATTGGACAAGTATATATTTTTAAATTCTAATGTTGGTCAGTGGATCAATGATGAAATGTATTCAAAATTTCGATTGTATGTCACAGTTGTTAACAACGGGGCGAACAAGGCTTAGAATCGTACCACTGCGACATAAAGTCCATTTCTCGATGAAAAGTAGTGCAATAGCAAATTTTAGTTATATGACAAAATATTTAGCACCAGAACCCTCTTGCATGCCAGAAACACATACATTCGTCATGTTCTCTACCATCAAAGATAAAAAATTTGATCAGTCAATTTAATGTGAATGGAATTAGGCATTATACGGCATTATATTAGCATTATATTCAGCATTATATTAGGTATTAGAACTCTCCCTCGTGTGTGTGTGTGACCAACTCCCCCCCCCCCCCCCCCGTGTGTGTGTGTGTGTGTGACCCACTCTCCCCCGTCTGTGTGTGTGTGTGTGTGACCCACTCTCCCCCGTCTGTGTGTGTGACCCACTCTCTCCCATCTGTGTGTGTGACCCACTCTCCCCCGTCTCTGTGTGTGACCCACTCTCCCCCGTCTGTGTGTGTGACCCACTCTCCCCTGTCTGTGTGTGACCCACTCTCCCCCGTCTGTGTGTGTGACCCACTCTCCCCCATCTGTGTGTGTGACCCACTCTCCCCCGTCTGTGTGTGTGTGACCCACTCTCCGCCGTGTGTGTGTGACCCACTCCCCCCGTGTGTGTGTGACCCACTCTCCCCCATGTGTGTGTGTGACCCACTCTCCCCCGTGTGTGTGTGTGACCCACTCTCCCCCGTGTGTGTGTGTGTGACCCACTCTCCCCCGTGTGTGTGTGACCCACTCTCCCCCATGTGTGTGTGTGACCCACTCTCCCCCGTGTGTGTGTGTGACCCACTCTCCCCCATGTGTGTGTGTGACCCACTCTCCCCTGTGTGTGTGTGACCCACTCTCCCCTGTGTGTGTGTGTGTGTGTGTGACCCACTCTCCCCTGTGTGTGTGTGACCCGCTCCCCCGTGTGTGTGTGACCGGCTCCCCTGTGTGTGTGTGACCCGCTCCCCCGTGTGTGTGTGTGTGTGACCCGCTCCCCCGTGTGTGTGTGTGTGACCCGCTCCCCTGTGTGTGTGTGTGTGTGTGTGAGACTGACTCCCCCGTGTGTGTGACCCACTCTCCCCCGCGTGTGTGACCCACTCTCCCCCGTGTGTGTGACCCACTTTCCACCGTGTGTGTGACCCACTCTCCCCCATGTGTGTGACCCACTCTCCCCCATGTGTGTGACCCACTTTCCCTCACCACCCCCCCCCCCCCATGTGTGTGACCTGCTCTCCCTCGTGTATGTGTGTGAACCGCTCTCCCCCATGTGTGTGTGTGTGACCCGCTCTCCCCCTTGTGTGTGTGTGACCCGCTCTCCCCCGTGTGTGTGTGGCACCCGCTCTGCCCCTTGTGTGTGTGACCCGCTCTCCCCCGTGTGTGTGTGTGGGAGCCGCTCTCCCCCGTGTGTGTGTGACCCACTCCCCTGTGGGTGATCCACTCCCCGGTGCAGTGTGCGTGATGTGGGAGGGATGGGGGCGGGGAGGGAGAGGATTTGAGCTCTTCAAGGCACATTTTACATGAGATGTAATTACACATTTCAAACTGTATTTCCCATGTGCACGCACATGCATTCACATGTTATCAGAAGTAAATACATTGTGTAGATTACATCATTTGTGGATCTGATAAATTGCCAGTAACCATTTTGTAAAACTGAATGTGCAACATCTAAATGAAGATGTCCAAATGTCACACACGTCCATGCCCGTGGGATTCCCACGGGTGAACCCACTAGTTTATTATAATGTATGTTGCCGACCCCACTCCACCTGCATATTCACTGTTTATTTGAGGACAATTTGAGCCATACTCAAAAGACATTATTTTGATTTGAAATGATTGAAGAAGAAATGCTCCTTTCATTTATTTTCACTACAAATCTAAATCTATCGATGTAAATTTTTTTTTATTAATCCTGATTTTAATCATGCTAAACATTTTGTGAGCAGTTAAAATGACAATATAACTTTCATAACGTTGCACTATTAAACATCGTTTGTCACTTGATATGTTGTGGAAATGCTATTCAGTATCAATAATTTTTATTTTGGTGTTTGTGATAATTGCAAATCTCAAAACATATGTCTGTGGCACTTTCATCTTTGATAAGCGTCTTCGTACGTCCACCAGGTCATACGATGCTCTGTATGATGAATGATGCAAAATCTATCAACACATCAGAGAACTACTTCACATCACAAGATATTGATTGTTCTGTAATCAATCCAACACACTTTTAAATTAGTAACCTGCATTTTCGAATGAATCTTTACCTTTATTATAATCATACAATGATTTCAAAAAGCACTCGAATAAAGAATTCGTACAATTCTGACTTGTTATTAAATTATTATTACCTTCGCACCAAAGGTAGATGGAGGTTACGTCTTCACCCCTGTCTGTCTGTCTGTTTGTTTGTTTGTTTGTGAACAACATATCTAAAAAAAAGTTGTGGACGGATTCGGCCTAAATTTGGCAGAGATGTAGCGTATGTGATAAGGACGAAATGATTAGACTTTGGTGAAGATCCGGATTCGGATCTCGCTACTAGAATCTTTTAAGTGATTCTTCACCATTGGGAGATGGGGCTAAAACCAACACATAGCTGGATATCTCAAAAAGTTATGGACGGATTTGGACGAAGCTTGGTGAACATGTTGGGTGTGTGACAAGGAAGAAACGATTCGATTTTGGTGAAGATTCGGATCCGGCTAGTATAAATTTTTTTTTATTGATTCTTCACCATTGGCAGATAGGGCCAAAAACTATACATACCAGGATATCTGAAAAAGTTGTGGACGGATTTGGACGAAACTTGGCGGACCGGTTGTGTGTGTGACAAGGACGATTCGATTCGATTTTGGTGAAGATCTGAATATGGATTCGGATATGAGAATTATTTAATTTCTCATGTGATTCTTCAACATTGGGAGAAAGGGTCAAAACGATACATACCAGGATATCTCAAAAAGTTGTGGATGGATTTGGACGAAGCTTGGTGGAGAGGTTGTGTGTGTGTGTGACAAGGAAGAATCGATTCGATTTTGGTGAAGATCTGAATATAGATTCAGACATGAGAATTATTTAATTTTAAGTGATTCTTCACCATTGAGTGATAAGGCTAAACTAACATATAGCAGGATATCTCAAAAAGTTATAGACAGATTTGGACGAAACATGGTGGACAGGTTCTGTGTGTGTGACAAGGACGAATCAATTCAATTTTGGTGAAGATCCGGATCCGGCTAGTAGAATTTTTTAATGATTCTTCACCATTTGGAGATAGGGCCAAAACGATACAAAGCAGGAGATCTCAAAAAGTTGTGGACGGATGATTTTGATTAAATGTGATTCCGTATTGTGATTTTTCTGGTCTACTCTGGGATACGAAGCGTAAACTGTTCACCTGGTGGAGGTATGCTCTCTACTGAGTGCCGTTCTAGTTAATAATTTTTTGTGCACAGTATATGATGCCACTGTGACAATAAGAACGTGTGTATATTGTATATGTCTAATAAAAAGTTAACATTTTAGCATTTTAGTTGGAGTTCCATTTCTCGGGTTCCATTTTAGTTTTAAGAGCAATTTAGAGTTACAGGTACAAGAAATCCTGCAAACCCTTAGCCATGCGCCACACATGAACGACGACAGGTATTCCATGCTGCAATGGAGATTTTCTGTTGGAGAAATAAAAAAGACTTTGTCTTAAGATGGTATCTCCTGTAGATTGTAGTTAGGATCTTTGATTTGGCTTTGAAGGTCATAGTAAATAGTTATTTCAAGGATGTAAATATATCTGCAGACACTCTTAAATGATCACCATCAGAGAGCTGTTGACAGGATGAAGTCCTTACAAATGTATAAGATGGATAATATTTGCATAATTTATAATTAAGCAGTCTTTTAATAAGATTACATTGGGGGCATGCAGGCAAGTTTATCATTAATTGTATAAGCAGAGAAGAATGAGAACAAATAAGAAATGCACATGCTGCATGCAAACTGGTGAGATGGAATTAACATTGTGATTATTTTCCGAGGTTGAACCTCATGATGACAGAGACAGTAGGTGAGTGAGAGTGGGAAGGAGACCAGAAGAAAGATAAGAGGGAGCAATGATCTAACAACAATGGTGGTATGAGTGTACAATTTCACTGATTAGCTTGTGCTTGAATGAGCCAATAGACAATCTTACTGATTGGCTTTGAGACATAGGGAGTACAACATGCAGGAAAAGCATAACGTACAAGACGGAGCAACAAAGCGTGTGGCCATTTGCCGAGACTTCAATACAGCACCAGAAACCAGTGCAGTCACCAAGTCAGTTCATTTGGATTTCGACGACAAATTTAGCTGAGTGAGAGTTGAAGCTGACGTCAGACTTGGTCAGAATCAGTTTTTGTGTGAAATTTGAAAAAAGGTATTTGACATTACGCAAGTACAGTAGAGTCGGACAATTGCTTACTAGGCCATCTGTGGACCCCTGCAGCAGAAGAGTCTTGCAGAGTTCCAGCACAAACTTTGACAACGCGACATGTTCAAGCGCCAAGACACTGCAGCCGCTGACTCCAGGAACTGAAGGAGGACTGTTGTCTACTTATGCCGCTCAAGAACTCATAGGATTCTTGGAGACACCACCATCGAGGTTGCCCCATATACAACGACTGAATGTGCCATCATCATCACCTTCACACTGCTCAACGCAGTACAAATACCTTCTGGATGCCACTGTGCCACAGCAGTGTGCCTGAGCCCCAACGCTACTTCTTGTTTTACAGTCTCCTTCAGTGATGTCAGCTCTGTCATCCTATCAATTGCTGATAATTACACCACCTATCTGGCAAAAACAGCCGCGTTCTTCTTAATTTCCTTCTCTCAATTCCATCTGCAATTCTCCAGATCCCTGCACCCATGTTTGGTTATACCTCGTGTTCTCTGTCAAAATGAACCCTGTGAGTCTCCCACCATTCCTGTAGAGTTAACTGTTGTGCATAAATAGGTTTATATAGCGGTAAGGTTCCATTCCGTGTATTAATGTAAGAAAATGTGTGATTATAGTTAAGGCATTAACTATTGTAATCCAGGCAATGTGGCATTGTCTGCCCACCAGTTTGAGCCTCCCAATATTAGTCTGTCATTTTAGCCAATTTATCGGTTTCATGATTGGGTACGTGTTCAGGGGGTTTCGTCGTTTCGCTGCAGCCTCTTTTAGAGAGGGATTCCCAATGGGCTATCCCAATCCCAGATCATATGATAAAATATTTATGTTTACCATGGCATATGTGTTGAAATCATTAATGAACATTGTCAAGATGGGTTAAGGATTAGTTGAATAGGTTGAAGTTTTCTGTATTTTGATCAGGTGCAGGGTCTAAACCCTGACCCCATTGAGTAGGTAATGATAAAGCATTTGTTGCATGCATAAAGTATCAAGCCATGTGGTCTCTTACCATGGGTCTCTTACCATGGGACTGCTTCAGCAGCATCCTGCAATACAGTACTGGTCTGTCTCGTCTTGGTTGTCGGCATTGTTCACAATTCACGGTCATGGGCAATACCACCACACTCTCGTTGTTGGCTTACAGAGAAGAGTATTCTAAATCTTTGATTGACACATGTACATTGAGAAAAAACAGATTTGTGCAACTGCCACTGAGTTGTGTGACTTTGTCAAGGTGTTGTGTAGAATAGGCAAATAAATTACACTGGTGATGAAGGTCTATGACCTCTGACCCATTTTGGGAAGTTACAGATTTTGGTGAAACATTGGAAGGTTTTTAGTGCGACAATGAAAGGTTGCAGGCCTACTTTATGGAGATTAATGTGAGAGATGAGGTGAAGAAGAAAGTCTTATTCATCATCACTGTGAGATCAAAATGTTATTCCATTCTCAGGTGTATGTATATCAGTGATGGAATCTCCAAATTCACAATCCCACAGGATGGGTCGCCCCTTGCTGGCACCACACCAAAAATATCGTTTATAGTTGAATTAATTTCCATTGGATGATCACATCCAGAATCAGGAAGTTCAAAAGCTATTATTGTTCTCCGACACAGCTATTCCACTGTTTGAAACATTTGCTATTGTCGATTATATTGAGTAGTATATACAAAACAAAGCCTGAAGGAAACTTCTGCTTTCAATACAACGGTCACATGACTGTTAAAACCTCTTGAACTTATCACATTTTAAACTACTAGGGCATGCCCGTACTATATATATGCCCGTACTATATATCTATCTAAAATTATATCCCCCCCCTCTATTTACATGAAATGGTTTGGTCCATTCGCAACGCCAAAGCGAACGGCGAACGGCTTGCGAGTACAGTGACAATCCCCCCCCTCTATTTACATGAATGGTTTGGTCCATTCGCAACGACCACAGAACCCCCCCCTCTATTTACATGCAATGGTTTGGTCCATTCGCAAAGCCAAAGCGAACGGCGAACGGCTAAATCGCCATAGCTCGGTAAGTACTTGTCCGATTAATTTCAAACCTTGAAAAGGCACATCCTCGGGTCCCCAGCAATATACCTGGCAAGTTTCAAGTATATCGGACCGGTAGTTGTCGAGAAATCGTTGTCGCATACATACACACACACATACACACAGAGATTAATGGAATTATAGATAGATAACCATTGCCACAAAGCCATGACATCACTGATCTATAACTTAGCATAGTTATCTGAGCGCGTCATGAAGTTTGGCCAGGGCAGCTCGGTTTGAACACATGTCTTGAATTGAAAAGTTTACCCTTTGTACAGTAGTGAATCCCTGGACTACATGCTGGCAGTTTTGTAAAAGAGAAATGCAGATCGAAAGATGAAACAAAAACTCCACAAACAATCTAAGAGTCAGCAGACAGCCCTTCCTTACACTTGTGGTCACAGGAAAATGGCTGCAGCACTTTCCCACACTGAAACATTCCCATCATGTCGGTAAGCAACTTTACTACTCATCTGAATGGTTGGCAAAGGATGTAAACACAGCGAAAATAGCTTCAAATTAAATACAAAAATCAGGTCACTATATGGTCGGTGGAAGTTTTTCTGTTTGTTCTCGGCATTGTGCTACAGCCTTTTGGAGGGCAAACATATTGCCCATCACTGACCTTGCTGAAAAGAAATCACTTCGGTTCTTCCACAGGAATTCTTTCACCAGTGGCCTGATCCTTGTCAAGATGATGGATGCCAGACCCACACTTACCATTTACCATAATGTTGTCCAGAAATAGATACCACAAGTAAACAAACGGGGTTTTTCTGTCACAATTAGCACAACCTGGATTCCGTGGAATCTAAACCTCTCAAAACTATTGCCATAGCCTTTCCTGGGCTGACCACATAGCAAACCTGGCCTCTAAAGCCAGCTGAAGATTGGGCATTCTCCAGCGATCCAAGTCTTTCCTTCAAAAATTAAACCTACTCATAGTCCAAAAGGCTATTGTAGTACTGCTGTCTGCTATGGACTGGCGCTCCAGCATCACATATGTCTCTGGCATTCTGTGGAATCTAAAGCTCTCAAAAATTAAATGAATCTCCTGTCATGAGGCCGAAGCACAAGGTCTGTTGCTCTCACATCGCAGATAGGTAGGTTATGTCTTTGTTTTCTCCCGTGTATTCTCCAACATTGGTCCCTCTGCTTTCTCAGTCTTCCGATCCTCTGACTCACTGACGGAGTATACTCCAGTATGTACCCATTCTTCTTGTCAGTGGAAGTTTTTCTGGTCGGTGGAACCTCCACCATCCTCTTTTAGAACCTCCACCAACCTCCACCATCCTCTCTCTCTTGGTTAAATTTCCCAAATCCAGACTGACTGCACACCTCAACTCTTATTTATTGCTTATCCCAAATGTGGAACTTTTCCAGAGGCTATTCTATTCTCACTCTTCCCTCCGGCGCTTCGAACAGACAATGCAAAGCCATCTCGTGTCATCCTCCATCCTGACCCAGAATATTTATTATCACCATTAATGCTTCTTAAGCCAAGCCTCTTACTTGCTGATATCAGTGTTTCTTCCCTTTCTCTCTCTCTCTTTTCATTTCCTCTTTTCGGCTTTGCCAAATTGTTTCCCCACAACTCCAAAGTGAATTTGACTTCGTTCTTACATATGCCTAGCTCTTGTACAAAACAAACATTGAATGCCATTTTCCCTTGCTCCCAATGTGCTTTAAAAGTAGAGAGAGTATTCAGCTAACAATTATTTAAATTCACACCAGCACTTTCACAGGTATTCCATACACTGGCCTCCATGGTGTCTAACCTGGGTTCAAATCTTGGCCCAGCTATAAACTGTAATCCTGATTTTTCACTTGCAAGGCAATACCAGTACATCAATGTATATGCCATCCCTTGGATGTTAAAATTGGTGTCCTGTCTGTCAGAAGTAGTTGGTGGACGTTAAAAATCCCATGGTGTCCTTTGCAAAGTGGAGTTGAGTTATCGCCAACATTCTAACTAAATTCTAAATTCCCGCTCCAACCTACAGGGGGAACTGCATCAATAACATCACCATGCTACTACAATAAATGATGCAAACCCTAAGCCATGTGCTGCACATGAACGATGACAGGTATTCAATGCTGCAATGGAGATTTTCTGGTGGAGAAATATAAAGACTTTGGCTTAAGATGGTATTTCGGATTGTAGTTAGGATCTTTGGGTTGGCTTTGAAGGTCATACTAAATAGTTATTTCAAGGATGTAAATATATCTGCAGACACTCTTAAATGATCACCATCAGAGAGAGCCATTGACATGATGAGGTCCTGGCAATATATACCTGCCCTGCAAAAAAATTATACAATAAATAAGCCACACGCATCATCAGCCCTTTTATACCTCTCATACGTTATGTCTTACTAGTTGCCAACTTCGGTTTTGCAACCTTCTCAGCTCTTACTGGCAAACATTCCATGCTGATGGAAGATATTGTCATGTCGGTGGCTCCTGTTAAAACAAAAATCTCAGCACCGAGACCTTAGTCTCGAAAGATGGACTGAACGATATTTTATTGCACTGCGTTCAATAAATTCTATCTTTACCGTTCTTCAAGGATCGTTCAATTGGGCTGAAATTACGGCGGAAAATGCACACGGAAAGCAGACAGATGGCTCAAACACGTTTTCTTAAATTTTAAAGGATTTATTTGTAAAGTAAAGTGCAAAGAGGGAAACGAGACGTGATAACCTAAAATGGAACGAACCAAGCGAGTCAAATGAACACAAAGGAAAATTGGAATATTCAAACTTATGTACAACGATTGTAAATGAAATTCCGAACCAACCAGGAGCCACAGATCATACTCGTACAACAAGACAATAATGTAGGTCAGACTTTCCTTTGTCTGCTGCACAGGGTGGATGCCAGATTCAAAGCAGACCTCTTCGGAAACCAGGTGCAAGACGAGAGCCAAAGACGAGTCGCTCCCAAGATGCCAAAAGCCAGAAAAATACAATGAAGATCAGTGGTGTGGCATGCCAGCGCCAATCCGTCACCTCAAGCAGGCCTTGTGGATCCCCTTGTCCTTTAACTGAGGCATCCCGGGGGTGCCCTACATCGTCTTCCTCCAGCCCTCCAAAAACACAGAGTGATCACAACCAACCTCTCCATCAAGTTTCGTCTGAATCCGTCCACAACCTTTTGAGATATCTTGTTCACAGACAGACAAACAAACACAGAGAAACAAACAGAGGTGAAAACATAATGTCCGTCCACCTTTGGTGGTGGAGGTAAGAAGTCCTAAGAATCTACCTGAACACAAAAAGTTGTTAAGGCTTTAAACTTTCTTACTTCCCACTACCCCCTCCCCCCAAATGTAAAACTCTGCTACATTCAAGCAGTGCTTGGCTAGCTTTGTATTTCACTGGAAACATTGTCTAATTTATAGCTTTGATCTCCTTTACCTAAAAGTACCTGGTGTGTTCGGTAAAACTTCATATATGGATTGATGCTTAAAATCGCCAGGGCAGGAAAGCAGGAAGTGCATGCGACCTGGTCACGACACTGGTAAGCCAAGCTTTGTAACAACTTGCACATCTGCTTCCAGATTCTCGGAACTTACAGCTTAATTTCCTACTTTAGTGTTGTTACATTGTTATCCCGTCTACTGCGCAGCAGGATACAAGGTTTTGTAATCACTTCTGTGTGTCTGTGTGTGGGTGTGTTTGTGCAACTTCTTTTTTACCATTTGAGCTATTGTCATCCAAGTTTCACCGAAGCTTTATTATGATAATATGAGAAGGAAAATCAATTATTTTGTCAAAAGGGTCAAAGGTCAGCATCACATAAAGTCATAAATTTTCATCCAATTGACCTGAAATTTCAATTTACCATTTGAGTTTTGTCATCAAAGATATATTATGAGAATATGGAGAAGGTAAATTAATAATTTGGTCAAAAGTCAGTATCACATAAAATCGTCAACTTTCATCTGATTGACCTGAAATCTTAAGAATTTGCATATTAGGTCACTGAATTGGTTCACCAATCAAAAGCTAGAAGCTGATTGGTTTTTTAGATCAAAAGGTCAAAGGTCAAGGTTGCATAAAATCACCAATTTTCACCCAATTGACCTGAAGTTTTAAGAATTTGCATATTGGGTCACTCAATTGGCTTACTAATCAAAAGGTAGGAGTCGATTGGTTTTTTTTTTAGATCAAAAGGTCAAGGCTGCATAAAATCATTGATTTTCATTTTGTGTTTTTACCCTCGCCAGAGAAGAGGGTATTGCATTTGAGTCCGTTTGTTTGTTTGTTTGTTTGGCTGTATGTTTGTTTGTTTGTCCGCACAGAATAAATCTGATATTCTCTGCAACCGTTGGTCCGATTGACAGGAAATTTTCACCGTAGGTGCGCCTCCTCTTGTAGAATCTATATTATAATAGGCGTAGGTGATTCTGTCTGTCTGTTGGACGTCTGTCCGGGGGTGTGGCTTACTCGGTTTGCAGAGTAGCTCCACCCACTCCTCCATCTCGAATAGCTTTGAGGCCTGTTTAGTTAGGCCCGTGCTGTCTTTCTCTCTCACACAGGTTTATTTCAATTCTAATTCGATATATCATTTCATTTTTCGCAGTCGCTAACATAGTTTTAGACTCAGTTGAAAAAAAACGGGAAGAAAATCAGATGAAAGTTTCCGTTTATAGAACGAAATGAAATCTCAAACGCCTGTAACTTCAAGGCCTTCTTGAGTCTCTCTCACGCCTTTATCTCCAATCTAACTCACCATCTGATTTCATTTTTATTGATGGTTTTAGACTCGGTGTCAGCAATGCGGGAAAATGCAGAGATATATTTTTAAAAATACACCATATCACCGCCCAACCGCCCAACATGTATCATACACCGCCCAGCATGACACAGACGGCAACATGTCGACATTATCGCTTTTTCTTTAAACCGAGTGAACCGAGCCGAACCGAATAAACCGAGTGAATTCACCGAGCGAATTTCATCCAATTCCACCGAGTTTCATGAAATTACCGAGAGATATTTCTTCGTTTTTATTTTATTAGTTACCAGCAGAAGTACCCAGCGGTGCCGGGCGGGGGAGGGGGGAAGGGCACGTACACTTTAAACATGTATATACATGTGGGATGTGGGATATATACATGTGGGACATGTGTACGTGTATGTGTGTGTGTGTACATCACGGGTGATGAAGGTTGTGGTAAAGTTTCATCGAAAATAGTGTGTGTAGTTTCAGAGGAAAAAGGAAATTCCTATTTTGGGGGGTCAAAACTGGATCCACTTTGACCCCCGGTAGACCCCTTATACCCCGATTTTTTAATGCCGTGAATAAACTTTAGTCACAACACAACAAATATCATTTGTGCCAAATTTGGTCGCAATCCCTTCAGCGGTTTCGGAGAAGAAGTTTCAAGTGGTTACGGACGGATGGGCGGACTGATGGACGGACTGACGGAGTGACGGATGGACAACGCGCCATTGCATAAGCTCCCCTGAAATTCGTTCCAGGTGAGCTAATAATTCATGTGTCACATGGGTTGGTGGCCAAATTGGATTGAACGACGATGTTTTTAAAATTCTATTTTTTGAACCGCTTCATTGATCGATGTGAAACTTCAAAGTAATGTAATAGTCGTAAAGACGAACACGGGTTTAAAATTTCAACATGATTGGTCTTATGGTCTGGCAGCCGGAAGTTGCTATTTTTTGAAGAAGAAACTCTACTCTATTATCTTCTCCAGCCATGTGAGTTTTCAATATATCTATTATGTACTGTTATGTACTGTTTGAAGACAGTGGCATCCTGTCTATTAATTACATACGTCTATTAATTATGTACTATCGGAATGTACCTTTCGACACATTGGACTGCTGAGACTCATTGGACCTTTGAAGAACCTTTAAGACACCCCCAATACCCTTAAGACCACCAAGAACCCAAAATACGCCAAAGACCCTTAAATACCATGAAGAACCAGAGGACCCCAAGGACCCAAAAGACCCCGAGGACCCTAAAATACCCCGAAGACTCCGAAGACCAAAAGACCCCGAGGACCCAAAACACACAAATGACCCAAAAGACACAAAAGAGCCAGAGGACCCTGATGGCCCAAAATACTCCGAGTATGCAAAAGACCTGGGGACTCAAAATACCCTGAGGGCAGCCTCATTAAAATATATATTTAAAATACAATACTGAATTCGGTTTTATAAAGAGGACGTCATGTGTCACACATTTCTGATGAATTGGGGGTTGTACAAAATAATGAAAGACTGTACAAAAACTCCCCACAAAATACACCACACAAACCCGTCCTAGCGAGGGTCTGCAATCTATGATTGCTCTTTCTTGTTTTTTTAACTGTTTTTGTTATTTGAGCATATGGAAGAAGACGTCTGAATACAAATGGACGCGGATAAGCTTTGCATTTTCAGATGCTTTCTAGTTTATATTATTGTCATGATGACTCTTTGTAAACATGATACATTTAATTAAACTATTTTACAAGAAATAAATAATTGCTAACAGTGAAATAAAGAAGAATTTTTTTTGCAGTACCTGAGAAAAATGTAAACCGCTAAGTATACATTCTTTGTAGCTGTGATTAATTCAATGTACAGACTTGGCATTTAATATGGAATATATATATTTTTCTTGACTTGGGTTTACTTTCTTAACTCAGTATATCAATCTGGTGAGTTTCTTTTACACTTTGGTGATTTATTGTTAAAAGAACCATGTCACTGATTGTCTGTCGCAGCAAGAAGTCAACAACAGGATTATATCACAGGTGGCGTGGCAAAATGTACGGACAGGTGCATTTGATGATTGGCTTCACAGTCGGGTATACAAGGGTTGTTGCGTTCTGTATTAGTGGAAAACAACTGCTGCACGTCTCCAAAAGTTATTGCCGCTTCCTCTGGAGATGGTCCGTCAACTCGACAATGCTGTTTGTCATGGAGTGGTGGCTTTACGAAATTATGGCATGAAACAGCGTGCTATTGCTCGGCAGTATGGCATCACTCAAGGTCAGGTGTCAAAGATCCTGAAACGAAATGCTCAGAGGGGTGTCCCTACTCCAATACCGAGGCCAGGACGTCCCCGCAGAACCACAAGGAGGGATGATCGCCAGCTGCACCGGTTAGTCCGCAATGGCCGTACCAAGTCAGCTAATCGGCTTAGGGCTGAGTGGCAGCAACTGACAAATGTGCCTGTATCCAGAAGGCTAGTCAACCAACGACTGGTTCAAGAAGGCTATCGTGCCAGGCGTACCCTGAGAAAGCCACGCCTGACCAGACAACACCGCCAGCGCCGATTGCAGTGGGCCAGAGAGCACCGTCAATGGCAGCCAGGATACTGGAATCACGTGATCTTCAGTGACGAGTCTAGATTTCGGGTCTATCATCAAGATGGCCACGTCCGAGCGTGCAGACAAGTGCATGAAGCCTACAACAAAGATTGTATAGTGCCAAGAGTCCAAGCTGGAGGTGGTGGGGTGACCATTTGGGCTGCTTTTCATGCAGGGGGCAAAACTGACCTGGTTGTTCTGAATGGAAACCTGAACCAGTTCAAGGACAGGGCCATTCTGGAAGAAACATTGCTTCCATTTGCTCGTGCAGCCTTTCGAGGAAACTTTGTCTTCCAAGATGACAATGCACGGCCTCATCGTGCTCGCATGATCCAACACTTTCTTGCTGACCGTGGTGTAGAGCATATGGAGTGGCCTGCCATGTCCACGGATATGAATCCGATAGAGAACTTGTGGGCAGAATTAACGCGTCAAATCGACCACTTGGACCAGCAGCCGACCTCTGTGCGTGAATTGCAGCAGGCTATTGTCACTGCATGGCAAGCGATTCCTGTCCAAAACTTGGCAAATCTCGTGAACAGCATGCCTCAACATGTACGGGCTCTCCTGAATGCTTGTGGGGGTTACACGAAGTACTGAACTGTAATTTTACTGTCCGTAATCCCAGTCGTAATTTAACTTTTGTTTTTGTTAAAAAAATTTTTGGCTAATGTGCAAAATAAAGAGATACTTCTGTAAAACGTAAAGAAGTTTAACACAGTACTGTCCGTGAATTGAGTTCGATATCAGTTTACATCACTTTCAAGGATCAATTTATTTGTTTCGAAATGTCAAATGTGGTTTTTGTTTCTTTTAAAGGTCACATTAACAAAATCTAGAATAATTTCAACATAATTCCAATGAACTTTTGGTTCTAAGACATCTTGAAAAGTAAGTTCACCCCCACAAAAAAAATATTCCATATTAAATGCCAAGTCTGTATATTAGACCCAGCGATATCGTCTAAAAATAGTGCTTTAAAAAACCCCATTTAAGAGAGTAACACAATGCTCGATTAAAAGCAGGTACTTTGAAAATGAAACAATGAAACAAATTTCATTTTGGTGATAACCAAGATTTTCATTTTGGTAACAATGAAAATTGGTGAATACTCACCTGCAGTGTGGAATCTTGCACAGCATATCCTCTGCTACTTTCTCAAAGTCCAGGCCGCACTGGGTAACAGCCAACTTCATGCAATCATTGAAATGAGCATCAGTGAAGCGTGATCTGTACTTTGACTTCAGGTATTTAATTGCGGAAAAAGCCATCTCACACAGGTATGTAGATAATAAAAAAAGCCATAAAGCACTCATGCGAAGATACGTTTCTTTTAAAAGGGGTTACTTTGATCTCTCCATGAGTTTTCAAAACGCCTCGTTAGATGAACGAGACTTCAGTTGGAAACTAGATGGTATTCATAGAATACTTACCCCACGCAGTCTTGATAAGGACTTGGTGCAAGCCAACTCTTCCGTTTTTTAAAGATGTTTTACTTTGATCCAATATGGCTGCCAGACCACGTGACCTATGAAATCATAAATTTACATTCTCCAATATAATTGTTGCGTAGATGATGCTCAATAAATTTCAAACTGATCGGACTAAGTGTTGTACTTGTCGAATTATGACGTCATAATGAAAACACTGATGATGTCATCGTCAACAACACCTATTCCCCATGCGGAGTTATTTATAATGAGCCACGTTTCAATTTTATTCATGTAGCGGTTTTGGGGATATAGAGGTCCAAAGTTTTTCAGTTTTTCCAAAATGGCACCCGCATCACATGACCGATGGCGTCATAATTGTCAGTACAATATTGTCGTGCAACTCCGATTAACATCAGAGTTGCGGATAGCCTAAACGGTCTTATTGGAGGCAACTACCCAAATTCGTAACACAGCCCCCCCACTCCCCCGTAACACAGCACTCCATACTCACCTGTGCGGATTCCCCATTCACCTGTGGGCACTCCACATTTACCTGCAGGCATTCCCCATCTACCTGTACACATTCCCCATCCACCTCTGCACTTGCAGTCTCCCCATTTACTTAAATTGCCATTCCCGGTGCAATTCCCAATTTTGCCATTCCCGGCTCCTGAGTCCCATGCACATCTGCACAGGCCGTACTCTCTCCCATTCCCAATTGGCACTCCACGCTCCCCTGTGAGCACTCCCCGTTTACCTCTTCATTTGCCATTCCCAATGCAATTCCCAATTTGCCTTCCCCCCTTTCAGATTCAAACCCCGCCACATTTGGCTTCTCCTGTGCCCTGACGGCACCATTCGTTCATCCTTCCTTCAATTTACTCGACCAGGCATCCATTTTGCTAATCAGTCCTTCAATTTTTCCTTTAATTTGCCCCCCCAATCGATCACTCATTCCCTTCATTCCTTCCCTACATTCATTCCCCTGGGACTCCATTTTGTTTTTCATTTCACTTTTCATTTCTTTCATGTTGTTTTTCAATCCCCCAATTTGATTTTCCAACCCATCCTTCATTCCCTGTATAAGTTTCATTAAGGCCTGGTAATCCATCGGGGCCGTCTTGATAGTAGCGGGGGACACTCCATCACGACCCTGAATTCCCCCATCTACATCCGACCCACTCCCGATCCTTCCCACATCTTCCATTCTCCTTTCCATACCGCTCACCTCCTCCTACGTAAAGGAGGTCGCTTTCCCGCGCGGCTTTGCAATAGGAATAAAATTAAATTTTAACTGACGCGCTGTTCGCGTCTCGTAGCCCAACCGACTATACAAATTTTTTTCGCCTCCGACTACAAAATTTTACGTCCAAATCCTCCACACTCTGACACCAATTTTTTTTTTTTTTTTTTTTAGGGTTCGATCCCACTACTGACTACCATTTGTCATGCCACTCCGATTAACATCAGAGTTGTGGATAGCCTAAACGGTCTTATTGGAGGCAACTACCCAAATTCGTAACAATATCATACAAATAGACACATACCATGGTGAAAATGTAGTGTCAGTTGCACCAATGGTTGCCGAGAAAATAAATTTTAAAAATGCAGACACTACTTGCTATCAGTTAACTCCACTTTTCGGTTTGCGCATGCGGGGTAACTAGAGCAGCACTCAGTAGAGGACATACCTCTGCCAGGCTGAACATTTTACATTTTTTATCCCACTGAGAGGTCATATCTGGATCCGGACCTCAACCAAAATCTAGTTGGCTTGTTCTTGTCACCAAAGCAACTCATCCACCAAGTTTCGTCATAACTTGTCCACAACTTCGTGAAATATCATGCTATACAGGGTGGCCCATTTTTCTATCCACAGCTTTGAACCCCTATAATTATATTGTGGTTCATGCATCCATCAAGATATTGGGGTATAAGAATTAAACAAAAAATTTGCAGTTTTTAGCCTGTATTATTTTTAATAATAATACATATTTTTATAATAATAATTTAATAATATTTTTAATTTAATATTTTAATATTTTATAATAAATAAATAAAATAATAATATAAATAAATAAATAAATAAATAAATAATATAAATAATAATATATAAATATAATAATATAAATAATAAAAAATAAATAAATAATAATATAAATAAAATAAATAATTAATAAATAATATTTTAATTTTTTAATAATAATAATAATTTAAAAATAATAATTTAATAATAATAATAATAATACAAAAAAAAATACATATTTCAAGTTTTTATGATTCAAATTTTACGCATAACAAGTATGCTTACGCAACTCAACCAGCGAACATTCAAGACATGAAAGAGCATATTCAAGCAGCTTTTGGAGAAATGACAGTTGGAATGCAAAAGAAAGTGGTTTTAGAGTACTGTACTGTGAAAGGTTGCACACATTGCTTTAAAATGATGGAAATAACGTCAAACTTCATAACTCATTTTCTATACATCTGATTTCAATAAAAATTTGTGTCATAAAAACTTGAAATATGTATCAATATCCTGTAAAATTTTTGTTTGATTTTGTTTCTTAGCAATACAATTATAGGGGTTAAAAATTGTTGATATAGATACACGAGCCAAACAGTATTTCGCATTTGGCCCTATCTCTCAATGGTGAAGTATATCACATAAAATTCTCATATCCGGATTCAGATTTTGACCAAAATCAGATAAATTAATCCGTGTCACACACCCAAGCTGTGCACCAAGTTTCGTCCGATTCCGTCCACAACTTTTTGAGATATCGTGCTAAGAGACAGACAGACTAGGGAGAAAACATAACCTTCATCCACCTTCGATGGCAGAGGTAAATTAAGCACTTCTGCACACGGAGCGTGCACATGGATGATGCATTGGTAGTTAAGAAAATTGGCTCAACTGAACCGTGTCACACACATCCCTTGATTCGTCGACATGAATGCTGAAAAATTCACAATGCATCAAATCCTGTTTTGGCATGCAGTGATGCAGGTGACATTTTCCGACATTGCTTCTGTTCTGTTCTGTAGTTTCCAGATAGCTGAACATCTTTCATGGTAGATTATAATACTTTCCGACTGTTTTTGAAGTTTTCAAATAACGTTTCAGAAGCTGCTAGCAAAGCTTACATACGGTACCGTAATTACCTCACCGTCATAAAATGGCTTCTTGTTCCTAGCAAGTATGTACCCGAGTTTAATTTAAGCAATTGTAGCTGCTTTAGACTTCCTAACAGATCTACTATAAATGGACGAGGTGTGTGCAGTGTGTGTGCAGTGTGTGTGTGTGTGTGTGTGTGTGTGTGTGTGTGTGTGTGTGCTTCTGTGAATGTGTTTCTGTGAGTGAGTGAGTGAGTGTGTGTGTGTGTGGTAAGTTTTTTATGGAACCCTACTGAAGCTTCCTGATGTGAAGTATGACACACCAAAATGATGGTCATGACCTGAGTTAATTTGGCTAATTAGCTACAAATAATCCAGAAGAATACTGAAGTGCGGTGCTACGCGCGCTTGCTTGCACAACAAGAAGGAAGCGGACAACGCGGTGAGTTTAAGAGTCTTTATTAAAAGAGCTCACTGTAGCACTGGCGCGCTCCGGGCTGCGCGCCCGGTGTATATCCTGAGGCCACGCCTATCCCTCGGGCGTGGCCGCCACCCACTTGGTGCGCGGAATGATGTCACCACGCCAGTGGGCTTTCGTGTCCGCCACACGCGCCCCCCCCAGAATTCCCGTGCACCTGGAGGGCCAGTTTGCGGGGCAAACGGATGACGCGGCCGAAGCGCCCTCTGGCGACCGGCGGCGTCCGGGGTGCAGGGATGCCAGCTGGGATGCCCCCGGCTGTACCCGGGATGGGTGCCGGACCGGGGGGCGGCGTGCCGGCGGTGCTGGGCGGTGCCGGGGGTCCGCCCGCCGGGGGGCAGCCCTGACACGGGGGCCGAGCCACCGGCGGTGGGTGGTCCACGTCGAGGTGGGCCGGCTTGAGTCGATCCACCGAGACGCGGTCGGGAGTACCGCCGATGTCCAAGGTGAAGTATTTCACCCCGGTCTCCAGCACGCGGAAAGGCCCGTCGTACGGGGGCCGCAGTGGTGTCCGGTGGGCGTCGTGCCGGACGAAGACATACTCCGCGGTGCGAAGCTCCGGGGCGACGTGCGTGGGTGGGTGCCCGTGGTGCGCCGTCGGCACCGGGGCGAACCTCCGGGCAGTTTCCTGCAGCGCGGAGCGCTCCTGCATGGGGTCGGGGAGGAACCAAGGTGCCGTGGGGTCGGGGAGGAACTCGCCCGGCACCCGCAGCGGTTGTCCAAAGACCAACTCCGCCGCGGATGCGCGCAGGTCCTCCTGGGGCGCCGTCCGGAGGCCCAGCTGGACCCAGGGGAGCCTGTCGACCCAGCCGCCGTCGTGGAGGGTGGCCCGGAGCGCGGCCTTCAACGAGCGGTGGAACCGCTCGCACAGGCCGTTGGCCTGGGGGTGGTAGGCCGTGGTTCGGTGCAGCTGGACCCCGAGCCCCCGTGCGACCGCGGCCCAGAGCTCCGAGGTGAACTGGGGGTCGCGGTCAGACGAGATGTCTGAGGGGGCGCCGAACCGGGCGACCCAGGTGGCGATGAACGCCTGCGCGACGTCTGCCGCCATCGTCGCCGCCAAAGGCACGGCCTCCGGCCACCGATGGTGCGATCCACCATGGTAAGGACATGGGTGAAACCCCGCGAGGGGGGCAGAGGTCCCACCAGGTCCACGTGCACGTGGTCGAACCTACGTGCCGGCACCGTAAATGGGGCCAATGGGGCCTGGGTATGCCGGTGCACCTTTGCGCGCTGGCACGCGAGGCACGTTCTGGTCCAGCCGCGGACGGCCTTCCGGAGGCCATGCCAGACAAACTTGTTGGTGACCAACCTCTGGGAGGCCTTCGTGCCCGGGTGGGATAGGCCGTGGATGGCGTCAAAAACCTGGCGCTGCCAGCCTGCGGGCACGATGGGGCGAGGCCGCCCGAGGGAGACGTCGCAAACGAGGGCCGTGCCCGCGCCGTCGAAGGGCACCTCGGTGACGCGGAGGCCCGTGACGGTGGTCCGCAGGGCCTGGACCCCGGGGTCGGCGGCCTCGTCCGCCGCCATCCGGGCATAGTCGATGCCAAGGTGGACTGCGTGGGCGACGGCCCAGGAAAGGCAATCAGCCACCGGGTTGTCCTTTCCCGCGACGTGCCGGATGTCCGTCGTGTACTCGGACACGGCCGCGAGGTGACGCTGTTGCCGGGCTGACCACGGCTCGGCGACCTTGCCCATCGTGAAAACCAGCGGCTTGTGGTCGACGAAGGCCGTGAACGCACGGCCCTCGAGCAGATGGCGGAAGTGCCTGACCGCCAGGTGAAGCCCAAGCAACTCGCGGTCGAAGGTACTGTAACGGCGTTCGGGCGGGCGAAGCTGCCGGCTGAAGAGCGCCAGCGGTTGCCAGGCACCACGCACCCATTGCTCGTACACCGCACCCACTGCGTAGTCCGAGGCATCAGAGGTGAGGGCGATCGGTGCATCGGGCGCCGGGTGCGCGAGCATGGTGGCGTTGGCCAAGGCGGGCTTCGCGCCCGAGAACGCCTCGTCCATCTGCTCAGTCCAGGTAACGTCACCTTTGCCCGGCTTCCCTCGAAGGGCCTCGTGTAAGGGGCGCAGGAGCTGGGCGATGCGGGGCAGGAACCGATGGTAAAAGTTTACCATGCCCAGGAACTCCTGGAGCCCCTTGATCATGCGGGGGCGCGGAAACCCCTTCACTGCCTCCACCTTGGCCGGTAGGGGGACGGCCCCGTGCCTGGTGACGCGGTGCCCCAAAAAGTCGATGCCGGTGACGGCGTACCGGCACTTGGCGAGGTTCACGATGAGGCCATGCTGGCCCAGGCGTTCGAAGAGCGTGCGGAGATGGTGAAGGTGCTCTTCGCGGGACGCGCTGGCGACGAGGATGTTGTCCAGGTAGACGTACAAAAAATCCAAGCCGTGCAAGACGCTGTCCATTAGGCGCTGGAACGTCTGAGACGCATTTTTCAAACCGAAGGGCATCCGAAAAAATTCGAAAAACCCGAATGGCGTGATGACAGCCGTCTTCGGGATGTCCTCTGGCCTGACAGGGACCTGATGGTAGCCGCGTACGAGGTCCACCTTTGAAAAGAAGGACATCCCCGCCAACCGGGCGGAGAAGTCCTGGATGTGGGGGACGGGGTAGCGGTCGGGGGTGGTGGCGTCGTTGAGGCGCCGGTAGTCCCCGCACGGTCGCCATCCCCCGCCGGGCTTGGGCACGATGTGGAGCGGGGACGCCCACGCGCTCTCGGAGCGCCGCACGATGCCGAGCCGCTCCAGCGTAGCGAACTCCGCTTTAGCTACGGCAAGCTTCGTCGGCTCGAGGCGGCGTGCCCGGGCGTAGACCGGTGGCCCGGCGGTGGGGATGTGGTGTTCCACCCCGTGTTTGACGGCCCCCGCCGAGAAAGTGGGCCACGTGAGGGCCGGGAAACCCGCGAGGAGGCGGGCGAATTCGTCCGCTGCCGGAAGCGTACAGATGAACCTGGCCGGAACTGAACCGCTCAGCAAGCCGCTCGGCAAGCCGCTCGATGAGCCGCTCTGTGAGCTGCTCAACGAGCCGGGCAGCGCGCACGCGAGCGAGCTGAACGTCTCAGCCTGGACAAGCCTTCTGTACTTTACATCCACCAGTAATCCATTAGCACATAAGAAGTCCGCGCCGAGCAGTGCCATAGGCACGTCGGCCATAACAAACGACCAACGGAAAACCTGCCCTCCGAACCGCAGAGAGAGACAGCGTTTTCCGTACGTGCGTATAGACGTACCATTGGCCGCAAGCAGCGCGGGACCTCGGCCCGCGGTTTGCTTGTCGGACGTACCGGCAGGAACGACACTCACCTGCGCTCCCGTGTCGCACAGGTAACGGCGCCCGGACAAGGTGTCCGTTATGTACAGGAGGCTGTTTGAATTGCCGACGCTCAAAGCCGCCACCGAGCGTCGGCTCGCCCGTTTCCCGACCTGCCGAATGAGCACGGCGGGCGACACTGCCGAGCCTCGTGGCCGAACTTGGCGTGGAAGAAACACCAGGTGGGCGGCTGCGGTGGCGGAGGCCGCGGTTTTCTTCGCGGTGGCGGCGGTGGTGGGTGGGGCGTGGCGGCAGACACGAAATGCGCATCAGCCACGAGATCCACGAGGTGTGGTGCATCAGCATCATCATCAGCCCCGATAGCCGCGAAGAACCTGTCGGCCTCTGCAGCGAGAGCCCGGGGTTCCGTCGTCACAGAACCGGCCAACGCGAGGGGGACTCGTGCCGGCAGCTGGCGTCGAAACAACGCCCAGAATAGAGCGTCTGGGGTTTCGTCGCCCAACAACGACAGCATATGGTCCATGCGGACCGACGGTCGCGTGTCACCGAACTCGGGGAGGTCCAGGAGGCGGTCGGCCCGAGCGTCCACCGTGAGCCCGAACGTGGCGAGGAGGAGACGCTTGATCGCCTCGTACCTGCCGTCGGCCGGTGGGTTCCTCAGGACCGACATGACGCGGCCGGCCGTGCCGGGCCCGAGGGAAGCGACCACATGGCAGTACCTGGTCTCGTCCACCGTGATGCCTCGAAGTCGGAACTGGGCTTCTGCCTGCAGGAACCAGACTTCGGCTTGCGTCTCCCAGAACTCGGGGAGTTTCATTTGGACCGCGTTGTTTGCCATTGCGATGGCGTATTCGGGTGGTTAGCGACGGCTGACCAGAACGTCGGAGGGTCACCAAATGAAGCGCGGTGCTAGGCGCGCTTGCTTGCACAACAAGAAGGAAGCGGACAACGCGGTGAGTTTAAGAGTCTTTATTAATAGAGCTCACTGTAGCACTGGCGCGCTCCGGGCTGCGCGCCCGGTGTATATCCTGAGGCCACGCCTACCCCTCGGGCGTGGCCGCCGCCCACTTGGTGCGCGGAATGATGTCACCACGCCAGTGGGCTTTCGTGTCCGCCACAATACCATGTTTTAAACGCTCGCCATGACCATGTTAAGGTGTATAGAGCAGCTTAATATGCACTGCCTAACAAAACTGTCAAAGCAGACACACTCAACAAATTAAATATGGCACTATCGGTACACTGGGCAAACCATCCAATGAAGTACGAAACCTACCCAAAGATGGACGCAGTAACGAGGGACAAATAAGCATCACTTTCAGTCTCAACATTCACATAAGTAAAACTGAAAACAATGTCTCAGACAAAATTTGTTCGAGTACCACGATATCATTGTGATGTATGCAACATCTACACCGCAGTCCGCAACGTCGACAACATATAACAAGCAAATACGGATGTAGTACAGCGGATAAGCTCTTGAAGGAACTGCGCTCCAACGCGAGTCGAAAGAATTGACGCGACCAAAGACGGAATTCGTCCGAGTTGCTTTATTGAAACCAAACAGCTCAGGTATTCTGACAAGCCCGTTTTTCGGGCAACAATATATATACACATTTATGTCGGGAAGTTTGCCCGGCAAAAGCTATACCGGGCATGCCCGGGTATCAAGGGCGAGCCTTGGAAAGGCGAGTCTGGACCTGCCCGGGCGTGTTTGGCTGCGGCCTGGCAAGTCGAGGCTGGGCGTGCCCGGGCGCTCTGGGCGAGCACTGGAAAGGCGATAGCGGGCATGCCCGGACGCTCTGGGCGAGCCCTGGAAAGGCGATAGCGGGCATGCCCGGACGCTCTGGGCGAGCCCTGGAAAGGCGAGAGCGGGCATGCCCGGGAAAGACGAGACCGGGCGTGCCCGGGAGGTTCGGGCGTGCCCGGGTACAGTGAGTCCGGGCATGCCCGGGAGAGGCGCGTCTGGCCGTGTTCTGGCCGGTGCAAGGCGATTATGTACATCCAGCGGTAACTGCTACACACGCCCCTCCAGAATCGACCTGCACCGGCAGGGTCAATTTAAGGGGGGTCCGGATGACCCGGCCGAAGCGACCCCTGGAGGGTCGTGGGGAGGGGTCTGACGTGGTGGTGGGTGGTCGAGCGGGGGGAACTGTGGACGGGGGGCGGCCTCGCCGCGGAGGAAGGGCCAACCGTGGTGGTCGGTCGACGTCCATGTGCGCCGGTTTGAGGCGGTCCACAGAAATCCGGTCCGGCCGGCCGCCGAAGTCGACGATGAAAGACTTGTCGCCCCGTCGCAGGACCCGGAAGGGCCCGTCGTACGGCGGCCGGAGTGGCCCCCAGTGCGCGTCATGACGCACAAAGACGTACTCCGCTGTGCGAAGCGCCGGGGGGACGTAGGACTGGGGGCCACCGTGGCGGGACGTCGGCACGGGGGCAAATCGTCGGGCGGCCTCCTGGAGGTCCGAGCACTGGCGAGCGGCGGACCAGGGACTGGTAGCGTCAGGCACGAATTCGCCCGGGACGCGGAGTGGCTGGCCGTAGACGAGCTCGGCGGCGGACGCCTGGAGGTCTTCCTTGGGGGCCGTGCGAAGGCCCAAAAGGACCCACGGCAGCCGGTCGGCCCAACCGTCGTCCTGAAGGCCGGCCATGAGTGCGGCCTTCATGGAGCGGTGAAACCGCTCGCACAACCCATTGGCTTGGGGGTGGTAGGCCGTGGTGCGGTGCAGCGTGACCCCCAACGAACGGGCGACCGCGCCCCAAAGCTCAGACGTGAACTGTGGGCCGCGGTCGGACGAGATGTCCGCTGGTGCGCCGAAGCGCGCGACCCAGGTGGCGATGAACGCCTGCGCCACGTCGGCGGTGGTGGTGGAGGTGAGGGGCACGGCCTCCGGCCACCTGGTGGTCCTGTCCACCATGGTGAGCAGGTGGGTGAACCCCCGCGAGGGGGGCAGGGGACCCACCAGGTCCACGTGGACGTGGTCGAAACGCCGTTCAGGCACGGCGAAAGGTGCCAGCGGGGCCTGGGTGTGGCGGTGGACCTTGGCTCGCTGGCAGGCCGTGCAGGCATTGGCCCAGTCGCGGATGTTTCGTCGAAGGCCGTGCCAGACGAAACGCGCCGACACCAGCTTCTGAGAAGCTTTCCGGCCCGGGTGAGAAAGGCCGTGGATGGAGGCGAAGATGCGGCGCTGCCAGGAAACGGGCACGATGGGGCGAGGCTGGCCCTGGGAGACGTCGCAGAGCAGGACGGTGCCCGCGAAGGGGATGTCGGCCAGGCGGTGGCCCGTGTCCGCCACGCGGAGTGCCTGCACCGAGGCGTCGGTGGTCTGGTCGGCCGCCATGAGCGTGAAGTCCACGCCGAGGTGGACCGCGTTCGCGCTGGCCCGCGAAAGGCAGTCGGCCACGGCGTTGTCTTTGCCGGCGACGTGCTGGATGTCCGTGGTGAACTCCGAAACGGCGGAGAGGTGGCGCTGCTGGCGGGCCGACCACGGCTCCGTGACCTTAGCCATTGCGTAGACCAACGGCTTGTGGTCGACGAAAGCCGTGAACGGGCGGCCCTCCAGGAGGTGTCGGAAATGGCGAACGGCCAGGAATAGCCCGAGCAGCTCGCGGTCGAACGTGCTGTAGTTTAACTCGTTCGGCCGGAGTTGCCGGCTGAAAAAAGTGAGTGGCTGCCAAACCCCGTCCACCCATTGCTCATGGACGGCGCCCACCGCGTAGTTGGAGGCGTCCGTAGTGAGGGCGATGGGCGCGTTGAGCACCGGGTGAGCCAGCAGCGTTGCGTCGGCGAGGGCCCGTTTGGCACTGGCGAAGGCCGCGTCCATGGCCGCGGACCAAACAATGTCATGCTTGGCCGGCTTGCCCCGGAGGGCCTCGTAAAGGGGCTGCATGAGCTGAGCAGCGCGGGGCACGAATCGGTGATAAAAATTCACCATGCCGAGGAACTCTTGGAGGGCCTTGATGGAACGGGGACGCGGGAACGTGGTGATGGCCTCGACCTTGGTCGGCAGCGGCACGGCCCCGGTCTTGGTGATGCGGTGGCCCAAAAAGTCAACGGTCGTCGCGCCGAAGTGGCATTTGACCGGGTTGACAATTAAGCCGTGCTCGCTGAGGCGACCGAACAGTGTTCGGAGGTGGAGGAGGTGCTCGGCGCGGGACGTGCTGGCGACGAGGATGTCGTCCAGATAGACGAAAAGAACGGCAGGTCGCGCAGCACGCCGTCCATCAAGCGCTGGAACGCCTGGGCCGCGTTTTTGAGGCCAAACGGCATCCGCAAAAATTCGAACAGGCCGAACGGCGTGATGACGGCCGTCTTCGGGACGTCGGCCGCCCGGACAGGTACCTGGTGGTAGCCCCGTATCAGGTCAATTTTCGAAAAGATGACCCGTCCCGCCAAATGGGCGGAAAAGTCCTGAATATGCGGGATCGGGTACCTGTCGGGGGTGGTAGCGTCATTGAGACGGCGGTAGTCGCCACACGGGCGCCATCCACCCCCCGGCTTTGGCACGATGTGCAGTGGCGAGGCCCACGCACTATCGGAGCGCCGCACGATGCCGAGGTGCTCCAACGCGTCGAATTCGGCCTTTGCCACGGCGAGCTTGGCTGGGTCGAGGCGGCGGGCCCTGGCGTAGACCGGCGGGCCCGTAGTGGGTATGTGGTGCTCGATCCCGTGCCGCACCGCGACGGCCGAAAACGTCGGCCGCGTGAGGGCCGGGAATTCCACGAGCAGGCGAGCGAACTCGTTCGTTGTCGGGAGGGCGCACGCCAGTTCGGTCGGCGCGGAGCTGCTCATTGTGCACGCCAGGGAGCTGAAGGTCTCGGCGTGGACAAGGCGACGTCGTTTGACGTCGACCAGCAGCCCGTGCGCGCAGAGGAAGTTGGCGCCCAGCAAAGCCACGGGGACGCTGGCGGTAACAAAAGTCCATTGAAAGCGCTGGCTGCCGAAGCAGAGGGTGATGACGCGTGGGCCGAAAGTGCGTATGGCCGAGCCATTAGCAGCGACCAAAGAGGGGCCGCAAACTGCGTCCAGCCTGTCCTGCTCGGAGGCAGGTATGACGCTCAGTTGGGCGCCGGTGTCGCACAGGAAACGCCGTCCAGACGCTTTGTCCCGAATAAACAGCAAGTTGCCCGAGTGGCCGGCGCTCATGGCTGGGAATGAACGCCGGCCCGGCCGTTTCCCGGCCTGCCGAAAGTGCACGGGGGCCGGCACGTCCGAGCCTTGTGTCCGAACCTGGCGTGGTAATAACACCACGCCCGGTCAGGTGGAGGCCCCGGCCGTCGTGTCGGAAGCGGGCGGTGCGGCGTGGCGGCCGCCAGTTGCACCGGCAGTTCGGCCTCCAACCGCGCAGGGCGCTCGGGCGTCGTGGGCGTCGCCTCGGACGGCGGCGGGCTCCAGGTAACCGCGCCGATGTGCTGGCCCGCCGAGGAGATCTTATTGGCTTCCCTGGCGAGGGCGCGGGAATCCGTGATCAACGTGCCAGCCAGGGCGAGGCGTACCGGGTTAGGCAGCTGACGGAGGAACAGCTCCCGGAACAGGAATGCCGGAGAGTGCTCGCCGAGCAACGAGAGCATATAGTCCATGCGCTTGGACGGGCGCGTGTCGCCGAGCTCGGGCAGGTCAAGCAGGCGCCGTGCGCGTGCTGCCGGTGAGAGGGCGAAAGCGCCGAGGAGGAGCGTCTTCAGCGCGTCGTATTTGTCAGCAGCCGGCGGGTGCTGGAGGAGGCTCAAGGCGCAGGCCGCGGTGGTGGAACCGAGCGCCGCCACAACATGGTGGAAGCGGGTGTCGTCCGCGGTGATGCCTCGCAGGGCGAACTGGGAGTCCGCCTGGGCGAACCAAACAGCCGCGTGAGTCTCCCAGAAGGTAGGCAGTTTAAGCGTCACTGCCGTATCCATGTCGGTAGGTCACCAATGAAGGAACTGCGCTCCAACGCGAGTCGAAAGAATTGACGCAACCAAAGACGGAATTCGTCCGAGTTGCTTTATTGAAACCAAACAGCTCAGGTATTCTGACAAGCCCGTTTTTCGGGCAACAATATATATACACATTTATGTCGGGAAGTTTGCCCGGCAAAAGCTATACCGGGCATGCCCGGGTATCAAGGGCGAGCCTTGGAAAGGCGAGTCTGGACCTGCCCGGGCGTGTTTGGCTGCGGCCTGGCAAGTCGAGGCTGGGCGTGCCCGGGCGCTCTGGGCGAGCACTGGAAAGGCGATAGCGGGCATGCCCGGACGCTCTGGGCGAGCCCTGGAAAGGCGATAGCGGGCATGCCCGGACGCTCTGGGCGAGCCCTGGAAAGGCGAGAGCGGGCATGCCCGGGAAAGACGAGACCGGGCGTGCCCGGGAGGTTCGGGCGTGCCCGGGAACAGTGAGTCCGGGCATGCCCGGGAGAGGCGCGTCTGGCCGTGTTCTGGCCGGTGCAAGGCGATTATGTACATCCAGCGGTAACCGCTACACTCTCATATTTTAACAAATTGTGCATTTTTTGAGAAAAGCATGAAATTTCTAGCATAGTTAGTATATACCATAAGGTTTATTTTCAGATGTGGAGGTGTGGGAGCTGTGCTTGCACGATAAAGCCAGACAAAATGGACGACACAGAAACGAAGTTTCACTGAGCTATTTATTTTAGCTCAACACGAAAGAACTCAAAAGCACTGAATCAGCCCATCGAACGGGCGGCAATTTATAAGGGAAACTCAACACACAAAAGCCACCCCTCTCAGGCGGGGTGTTGTATGCAAATAGGTAAGCCTATTAAGCCGAAACGGGCAATCCAAGTGCCAATGAAGGCCTGCGCCATGTCGGCGGATGTTGTTGATGCCAGCGGGACAGCATCCGGCCACCTGGTGGTCCTGTCCACCATCGTGAGGAGGTGGGTGAAGCCCCGCGAGGAGGGAAGGGGTCCCACCAGGTCCACATTGACGTGGGAGAAGCACCGCACGGACACGTCGAATGGTGCCAACGGGGCCTGGGTGTGCTGGTGGACCTTCGCGCGCTGGCAGGCGACACAGGCATTGGCCCAGTCGCGGATGTCTTTACGGAGCCCGTGCCAGACGAATTTCGCTGCCACGAGCTTCGGTGATGCTTTCCGGCCCGGGTGGGAAAGGCCGTGGAGGGCGTCAAAAATGTGCCGCTGCCATCTGGTTGGCACGATGGAGCGAGGTTGGCCCAGGGAAACGTCGCACAGGAGAACTGTGCCTGTGTCCTCGAAGGGGACGTCGGCCAACCGCAGGCCTGTGTCCGCTGTCCGGAGGGCTTGCACCGTGGGGTCGGTGGTCTGGTCCGCCGCCATGCGGGCGAAGTCCACACCCAGGTGGACGGCGTTCGCGCCGGACCGGGAGAGGCAATCGGCCACAGCGTTGTCCTTGCCCGCAACGTACCGGATGTCCGTCGTAAATTCGGACACGGCGGAGAGGTGGCGCTGCTGGCGGGCCGACCACGGCTCCGTAACCTTGGCCATGGCGAAGACCAGGGGTTTGTGGTCCACAAACGCTGTGAACGGGCGGCCCTCCAAAAGATGGCGGAAGTGGCGAACAGCCAGGTAAAGGCCGAGGAGCTCGCGGTCGAAAGCGCTATACTTGCGCTCGTTAGGGCGAAGCTGCCGGCTGAAGAAGGCCAGCGGTTGCCAAGCCCCGTTCACCCACTGTTCATGCACGGCGCCCACCGCGTAGTCGGAAGCGTCCGTGGTGAGGGCGATGGGTGCGTCGTCGAGCGCCGGGTGCGCCAGCATGGTAGCGTTGGTGAGGGCCAGCTTAGCGCCCGTGAATGCCGCGTCCATCTCGGTGGTCCAGGCGACGTCGTGCTTGGCCGGCTTGCCCCGGAGGGCTTCGTACAGGGGGCGCATGAGTTGGGCGGCGCGAGGCACGAACCGGTGGTAGAAATTTACCATCCCCAAAAATTCCTGTAGGGCCTTGATGGAGTGGGGGCGCGGGAAACTTGTGACTGCCTCCACCTTGGTAGGCAGCGGGACGGCCCCGCGCTTCGTGATGCGGTGCCCCAGGAAGTCGACGGCCGTTACGCCAAACTGGCATTTTGCCGGGTTGATGATGAGGCCGTGCTGGCCGAAGCGCTCAAAAAGTGTGCGCAGGTGGATGAGGTGCTCCGCCCGGGAAGTGCTGGCGACGAGAATGTCGTCCACGTAGACGAAAAGGAAGGTGAGGTCGCGCAGCATGCTGTGCATCAGCCGTTGGAAGGCCTGGGCCGCGTTCTTAAGGCCGAACGGGATGCGAAGGAACTCGAAGAGGCCAAAAGGTGTAATTACCGCCGTCTTCGGCACGTCGGCCGGCCGGATGGGTACCTGGTGGTAGCCCCGAATGAGGTCGACCTTGGAAAAGATCACCCGCCCCGCCAAACGGGCGGAAAAGTCCTGTATGTGTGGTAGCGGGTACCGGTCGGGGGTGGTGGCATCGTTGAGGCGGCGGTAATCGCCGCATAGTCGCCATCCGCCACCCGGTTTGGGCACGATGTGCAGGGGCGAGGCCCACGCACTATTCGAGCGCCGCACAATGCCCAATCGCTCCAGCGCGTCGTATTCCGCCTTCGCCACGGCGAGTTTGGCCAGGTCGAGGTGGCGAGCCCTGGCGTAGACCGGTGGACCTGTGGTCGGGATGTGGTGTTCGACGCTGTGCTTGACGGCGACGGCCGAAAACGTCGGCTGCGTAAGGGCGGGAAACTCGGTGAGTAGGCGGGTGAAATCGTCCACGGCCGGGAGCGCGCAGGCTAGCTTGGTCAGAGCGGAGCCGCTCAATGAGCAAGTGAGCGAGCTGAAGGTCTCCGCGTTGATGAGCCGACGCCGTTTGACGTCGACCAAAAGCCCATGCGGGCAAAGAAAATCTGCACCCAGCAAGGCCATGGGCACGTTCGCCGTGATGAAGTCCCACCTGAAGTGCTGGCCCCCGAAGCAGAATGCGACGCTGTGCGAACCGAAGGTGCGGATAGAGGAGCCGTTTGCGGTGACCAAGGCGGGGCCGCACAGCGGCGCCTGTTTGTCCTGCACCGAGGCGGGTATCACGCTCATCTGAGCGCTGGTGTCACACAAAAAACGCCGCCCGGACTCTGTGTCCGTGATAAACAGAAGGCTGCCTGAATGGCCGATGCTCATGGCAGGCAGCGAGCGCCGGCCCGGTCGTTTCCCGACCCGCCGAATGTGCATGGTGGGCGGCACGTTCTGGCCTTCTGCCCGAACCTGGCGTGGTAATAGCACATGGTCCGCTCTGGTGGAGGCTCCGGCAGTCACGTTGGTTTCAGTCGACGGGGCGTCGCGGCGGCCGCTGCCTTCAGTGGCGCGGACTCGGCCGGTGGTGGCGCCGGTCATGGCGCGGGCGTTGCCTCGGTCGGCCCAGGGTTCCAGGCGGCCGCTCCGACGTGTCGCCTGACCGAGAAAAATGTATCAGCCTCCTTGGCCAGGGCGCGAGGGTCCGTGATGGGCGAGTTAGCCAAAGCTAACCGTACCTGCCAGGGTATCCGCCGGAGGAACAGCTCACGGAAGAGGAAGTCCGGGCTGTGGTCACCGAGAAGAGCAAGCATGTGGTCCATGCGTTCAGATGGACGGGCCTCGCCCAGCTCCGGGAGGTCGAGTAGTTGTCGTGCGCGTTCGGTCTCCGTGAGTCCAAACGCACCGAGGAGTAGGCCTTTGAGCGCGCCGTATTTGTCTGCATTCGGCGGGTGGTGTAGGAAGCTCAGGACACGGGCAGTGGTGGAGGCGTTGAGCGCGGAGACCACATGGTGGTAGCCCGTCGTGTCCTCCGTAATCTTCCGCAGGGCGAATTGAGAAGCCAAACCAGACGGCCGCGTGCGACTCCCAGAAGCCCAGGAGCTTCAAAGCTACAGCTGACTCCATCGCCGTTTTCTTAGAAAGGGGTCACCAATTGTGGGAGCTGTGCTCGCACGATAAAGCCAGACAAAATGGATGACACAGGAACGAAGTTTCACTGAGCTATTTATTTTAGCTCAACACGAAAGAACTCAAAAGCACTGAATCAGCCCATCGAATGGGCGGCAATTTATAAGGGAAACTCAACACACAAAATCCATGCCTCTCAGGTGGGGCATGGTATGCAAATAGGTAAGCCACGCCTCTCAACGGGGCGTGGTATGCAAGACAAGTGTTCGCCCGGGAAAGGCAAGTCTGGACATGCCCGGGCGAGTCCGGACAAGTGACCGCTCACCGGTTGCATCATTGGCCGGTGCAAGGTAATTGTGCCATGCTTCCGGTAACCGCTACAGAGGGAAGTCAGATTTGACCTCTGAGGACCGTGAGAGGTCAAATACAAGATGGCCGCCAGTTCCCCAGGGGTAATGTTCAAACGCGCTTAATTTTGGAACCAAACAGCGTAGAAAAACATTTAAGGTATCATTTCCAACTAAATTGGGGATGGCCATTCATTTGGTGATACTTTTGAGATCGCCAGAATTGAAGGAAATGCATTTAGGTCAAGGTCAAGGTCAAAACTGACCAAAAAATAAGGTCAAGAATGAAGTATCCCAAGTATGCAGATATCTTAAAATAAACCTAATGGTATGCACTAACTATGTTATAAATGTCCTGCTTTTCGCATAAGATGCACAATTGTTGTGGTTATCCACCTCACTTAAGTAAATACCCTCGATGTAAAATGGGGTGTGGTGGTTGGTGTTAACATTGTGTTTTTTGTGTTTCAGAATCCCCTCTCCTGCCGTGGTGATTTTGTCGCAACCATGCCAAAGCGTCACATCCTGATGGGCCCTACCCAGCCCTCTACATCCAAGCAATCCAAGCCAGCCCCAAGCACTAACTGGGACATTTGCGTCCTCTGCCAAGTAGTAACAGACGAATCTGTACAATGTCCGCTCAGATCAACGAAACAGCCCGTAGGTAGTGGCTATGCATCCTTGGCAGAAGACCTTCTCCGGTTCCAGACCCTTCAGCACATGCCAATGGACATAAACCTGGAGCTATTGGATGACGGAGATGGCATAGAATCCACTCTGAAGGCACACAGGGCTGAGTGGCACAAGAAATGTCTGCTAAAATTCAACAAAAAGGCGTTTGACGAGCAACGTTGGGGAGAATTAACTACAGGACAACAACGAAGTACCTCTACTGTGCACATGCGATCTGCTCACAGCCATCCACAGTCCACAGAGCCTACTTGTTTCTTCTGCAATAAGCCTGCTGGTTCTGCAGGCTTACATAAAGCATCAACCTACAACATTGACACAAATGTGCGGAGGTGTGCCCTTGAAGTTGAGGACACGGCTCTGCTGGCCAAGCTTGCAGCAGGAGACATGATTGCTATTGAGGCCAAGTACCATCACGACTGTCTGCATTCACTGTACAACAGAGCCAGGCAGGCTGCACCCAAAGGCAATGATGGAGATGATTCCTGCCTGCATGGCATAGCCTTTGCTGAGCTAGTGGCATTCTTGGAAGACATGAATAGTAATGAAGACAGTGCTCCTGTCTTCAAACTGATAGACATCGCTCAGCTGTACAAGGTCAGACTGGAGCAGCTTGGTCTGACCGTAGGGAAACGGATTCACACTACCAGACTGAAAAGCAGGCTGCTTTCTGCGCTTCCTGATCTGAGGGCATATTTCACAGGGAAGAGACACACTTCTAAGTTTTGAGAAGGACATTGGACCAGCCCTCAAGATGGCCTGTTATCATGACAGTGATGCCATGCACTTAATGCGAGCAGCACAGGTGGTGCGCAAAGAGATATTTGACTCAAGTTTCTCCTTTGATGGGTCGTTCCAGGCAAACTGCCAACAGGAGGCTGTGCCACCATCCCTCTTAGCTCTAGTCAACATGATACTCGATGGGGCAAACATCAAGCATCAGACACAGCTGGCCCACACAACCACCACAAAACCTGCCCTAGCAATCTCCCAATTGATGGTGTTCAACAGCGTGAAGCATGCACGAAATGTGGATTCATCAAGCTCAGCACGTCACAGCCACAGCCGAGAAACTCCACTCCCACTCTATCTGTCCCTCAAGATCCATGCAGTTACACGAAGTAGAGAGCTGGTTGACACACTGTTCAATGTGGGATTGTGTCTCCTATGACAGACTGTTGCAACTCACATCAGACATTGCCAATGGTGTCTGCCAGAGCTTTAGTGTAGAAGATGTAGTTTGCCCACCAAAGTTGCATTATGGACTGTTCACAACAGGAGCTGTGGACAACATCGACCACAATCCAAGTTCTGCAACAGCCAAAGATTCCTTCCACGGCACCGGAATCTCACTTATGCAGCATCCGTCACACACACATGGCGGAACTGATCGTGGTGTAACATTGATTAGTCAGGGTGGCTCTTCCACCAAGTCAGTGACACCTCTGCCATCAGCCTACACAATTGTACCACCAGCTGCCTTCAAGACAAAGGACTTTAGTGCACCGGCTGTACAAGGTCCCGTGAGAGCTTCCAACCTCCTGGCTGCTGCAGCTGCCACAGAAGATGAGTATGCATGGCTCAGCAGAGTCAAGGCAGCTCTTGAAATGTCTACAATGGATGGCTGGATATCGTGGTCGGCCTACCACGCTGACGCACACCAAGCTGTCACCCCACCTGCAGCAATCAACGCACTATTTCCTCTGTTTCTTGACAACGCACACTCAGTGGCAATGATACGGCACTCCATGGACATCGTCAAGGCAGCAGTTCAGCACTTGAACCCTGGTCAGACGCCTGTCCTTGCTGCTGACCAACCACTGTATGCCCTTGCTAAAGAGATCCAGTGGACCTGGCCAGCCACTCACGGAGAGGATCACTTTGTGATCATGTTCGGTGGTCTACACATCGAGATGGCCACGTTGAAGTTGCTGGGAGACTGGTTGGAAGACAGTGGCTGGACAAACGCCCTGGTACAGGCTGACATTGCAAGCTCCGGAACAGCAAATTCCTTCATACATGCCAGCCATGTCACCAAGACCCGCCATGCACATCAAGTCACAGCTGCAAGCCTTTATACACTCCTCCAACAAGCTTACAGTGAAGACTGCACATCCGATGATACTGATGCCATGCAACCAGATAGTCCGCCTTTTGAGGAGTGGTGCATAGAGCGGGCAAAGACCAGTGTCCACTTTGACTACTGGCTTAAGACCCTGTCATTGGAGCTTCTCTTCCTGCGGTACATCAGGTCACTTCGTGAAGGTAACTTCCAGCTGTACGTGGAATCCCTGACGCAGATCATGCCCTGGATGTTCGCCCTAGATCACACGCACTACTCCAGATGGCTTTCCGTACACATCCGTGATATGACGACTCTCGCTGAAAACAACCCGGATGTCCTAGCAGAATTCAAGTCTGGAAATTTTGTGGTGCACAAAACCAGCAACAAGTTCTCTGCCATGGCACTTGACCAGTCCCATGAGCAGAATAATGCAATGGTGAAAGGTTCTGGTGGGGCTATTGGATTGACTAGCAATCCAGGAGCACTCAGACGCTGGATGGTAGCAGGGCCAGAAATTGCCAGGATCACTACAGAGTTTGAGGAACAGGCCATAAAGCAACAGGATGGTGCTGGTGACACTGGACACCACCACCACGACCAGCAACCTGGAGTGCAAGCAGCATTCCTGAAGGAGGTTAAGGCACTTGTGACAGTATTGGAAGAGATGGGGAATCCATTTCGAGAACACAGCCAAGACCTACTAGTCATTGACACAGGGGACATCATGGACACCCAAGTGGCCGAAACTGTGAAAAGGATCGAGACCCTTGGTGAGGAGCAGTACACCAAGTTTGTGGCAGAAAGGCTAGAACAGTGTACAACACCTGTCACACAAACACTTCCAAAGAACAAGTTGCCACTGTTCAGTAGGCCACCGGTCAAGATTAAGTCAAAACAGAAGGCACAGCTCACAGCACTGAAGAGTGACTGTGGTCTCTTTTTGAGGCTGTACATCTCCTGTCAAACACGAGATGGAGACATTGACAATTTCTTCTCCCATGAAAACCAGGCAGCCCCGCCAGCTCTTTCAACTGGAGGAAAAATGCGGATTGGTGTTAAAGCAGATCTACTTCGCTGCCTGGAATCAGATCTGCTCGAAAACAACAGTACGCCTGTGACTGATGCAACAATTCTCGATGGTGCAGCTGTGGTTCAAATCCTAAATCCTGGAACATCAAGAACATTTCAAGAGTAAGGAGAAAGAGTGTTTGCACCATACATCTCTGCTCAACTTGAGAAAAGCAGCCGCATTGACCTTGTCTGGGATGTATACCTACCTGCCAGCCTGAAAGCCTCAACAAGACAGAAGAGGGGAAAGGGCACCAGGAAAAGGGTGACTCCTTCTACTGTGATGCCAAAGAACTGGAAGGACTTCCTTCGAGTCGATGAGAACAAAACCGAATTATTTGCTTTCCTTTCACGCGAAGCTGTTCATCTTCCTCTAGCAGAGGGCAAGGAACTGTATGCAACAGATGGAAGTGGAGTTCTCTGCTCTCCTGCTGAGTCATACTTGGCCCGCCTTGCCCCATGTTCGCAAGAGGAGGCCGACACTCACTTCTGCATGTGGCAGATGCTGTGCAAAAGGGGTGTAAGAAGCTGACCATACGTACCGTTGATACTGATGTGGTGGTACTGGCTGTGGCTTCATTCAGCAAGACAGCTCCTGATGAGCTGTGGGTTGCCTTTGGTGTTGGGTCAAGCTTTCGGTACATAGCTGTTCACGAAATGGTTGCCACAAGGAATCCAACACAGTGTCTGACTCTCCCAGTCCTTCACGCTTTCACCGGGTGTGACACTGTATCTGTATTTGCTGGCAGAGGAAAGAAGACTGCCTGGGAAACTTGGAAATCTTTCCCAGAGGTGAATGATGCTTTCATTGAACTCCTATGCATGCCAAGTGAGGTCAGTGAAGGATCAATGTTACTGCTAGAGCGATTTGTGGTGCTGATGTACGACCGAACCAGTGAGAGCACGGAAGTGAATGATGCCAGGAAGCAGCTCTTCACACAGAAGTCAAGAAGTCTAGAGAACATTCCTCCAACCCAGGCAGCACTGAAGCAGCACATCAAGCGCACTTGCTACCAGGCCAACTGTTGGAACCAGGCATTGGTCATGGATCCAGAGATGCCAGAGCCATCTGACTGGGGCTGGATAAAGGAAACAACTGGGTGGCAGCCTCTTTGGACCACTCTCCCTGAAGCATCAAAGTCATGCCATGAATTGATCCACTGTCGCTGCCAGAAAGGATGCACTGGACGCTGCAAGTGTGCCAAAGCTGCACTCAAGTGCACTGCACTGTGCTTCTTTTCTGGAGACCGTTAGATTTAGATCATTACCAATTTTCATCATTGCACTTGATTTAATGTAAGCTTTTGTGGACATACTTGGTTAACTACAGTTATTTTTTCAGAGGTTATTGCATCATTCCTTGCAGTGTAAACACTTTTTTTTCATCATTTCTGGTCTTTGGGTGTTCTGTACCTATCCCTGTACCTGAAAAAATAAAGTTTTAAAAGTTCAAATGAACTTTTTCCAATAGCAGTTCCAACTACAGTATTTTAGGAGTCACGGAAGGCAAGAGAACGAGGCCATTCATAGGGTTCGAAGATGGTTTATTGTAACAGCAAGATCCAGCACACACTAAACTCGAACGGAAGTCGGCACGCTTATATAAAGCCAAAAGCCCTCTTCGGAGGGCGTGGCTCCGGCAACCGCGCGTGCGTCACGTCCGCACAACCACAAGTCCAACAGGCCCGTGCACGTGTATTATGCCCAAATAAGGTAATCATATAAGGTAACCGCCGCATGCGGTTACCTGCACATAAGGTAACCGCCACATACGTCCCCCCAGAATGCACGCCACGGGCCTATGCGTAGGCCGAGGCGACCGAGGGGCTGGGCAAGTCCTCGGGGGAGGCTGCCGAGGTTCCTCGCGGGCCTCCCGAGGTTGTAGGTCGCGGGTGCAGTGCCCAGAAGGCTCGAGCGGTGCACGCGAAAAGCGGGTGAGCCAACCGAGGGGCTGGTCAAGGCCTCGGGGGAGGCTGCCGAGGTTCCTCGCGGGCCTCCCGAGGATGCAGGGTCGGAGAAGTAGTTGCGGTTGTAGTTGTAGTTGCGCGAGGGTGACGAAGCGGCCGTGCCGCTAACGTCAGTGCGCGCGAAGGTGACGAAACAGCCGTTCCACCAACGTCAGTGCGCGCGAAGGTGACGAAGCAGCCGTGCCTTCGGAGGGTCTTGGAATAGGCTCGCCCCTCCGGTCGTAGAGGAGGAGCCGAGCGCGGTGCGCGAACCTCATAGTCATGGCCGTCGTCGTTACCGAAACTCCAGCATTTCGAAACCGCGTCCGAAACTGCGCCCAAAGCCGTGCGGGAGAAGCCGGCGTCACCAGCTTAGGTGGCTTCCCTGGCTAGGGCGCGCTTGCCGTGTTTGTTCGCAGCCCCCGAATCCGTTCGGGAGCAGTCGGAGGTCACCAGTTTAGGAGTCGCGGAAGGCGAGAGAACAAGGCCATTCGTAGGGTTCGAAGATGGTTTATTGCAACAGCAAGATCCAGCACACTAAACTCGAACGGAAGTCGGCACGCTTATATAAAGCCAAAAGCCCTCTTCGGAGGGCGTGGCTCCGGCAACCGCGCGTGCGTCACGTCCGCACAACCACAAGTCCAACAGGCCCGTGCACGTGTATTATGCCCAAATAAGGTAATCACATAAGGTAACCGCCACATGCGGTTACCTGCACATAAGGTAACCGCCACAGTATCATAAAAATAGATATTTAACGTAATTTGACTTTGACCTTGACCTAAATGCGTGTCCTTGAGTTCTGGCAATCTCAAAAGTATCACCAAATGAATGGGCATCCCCAATTTAGTTGGAAATGACACCTATAATGTTTTTCTACACTGTTTGGTTCCAAAATTAAGCGCGTTTGGACATTAGACCATGTGGACTGGTGGCCATATTGGATTTGACCTCTCACGGGTCTCAGAGGTCAAATCTGACTTCCCTCCACATCTGAAAATAAACCTCATGGTATGCACTAACTATGTTAAAAATTTCATGCTTTTCTCATAAAATGCACAATTTTTGTGTTTATCTGCTGCACTAATGTACCGGTCATTTCCAGGTTGGCGAGCCCGGGATGTGGCGTTGTGCTTGCTGCTCGCACAATAAAAGCCACTCTGAATTGAGCTGAATTGGTGTTCTTTTGGTGGAACAACACAATCATTATTTCCATGGAGACCGCCATGTTGTTAAGCGGTCCCGAGCACTTCGTTCCGTTGAAGTGCTTGATTGAGTGCTTTCAATCAAGGAAGCCGCTTGGCGAGCGAAAGCAAGCTGCATGCTAACGGAACACAGTAACAAACCCCAGAAGACTGTTTATTATCCACGAAGTCAGAGGTGAGGAAGATTTTATTTGGGGTTTTCTGCGCTGCCCACACAACATGGGCACAATAAATCGTTGAGAATGGACACCTAGCTCCTCAAATGATTAAAGAAACATTCGCATTTCTTTTTGAATGCACCTGCATTTCTTGTATTTGTGCAGTTAATGAAAGCCCCATTAGTACAGTTCGCGTCTGTGTCGTTGTTACTTGTGCATTTTAATTTTATTTTAAGCTCGCTTCTCTACCTTTCGTAAATCGTTCTTTCAAATGAGGCATGGCGTATTTTTGTAAGGGTTCTCTATACACAAATATTATATTGCCTGGAAAAGGTCATTTCCGATCTTAAGGAAACGACGCCAACATTACTTACTCAGATACTGATACTGTAGTTCGACATCTCCATCTACTGTGCGTGCAATTCATAAGAAGCAGATCGTTCGTCGTATTCCAGGAGTTATTTGCCCCCCGCCTCTTCCTTCTCTTCCATTATCTTCCCAGCCTTTCCCTTCCTATTGCGTGCTGACCGTTGGATGTTTCAGAGGGGCGCGCGCAGGAGCCTACTGCTACTCGAGGAGGAAGACGGAGAGCAGTGTCCACTTGACTACTGCCATGGCCAATAGTGGTAGCAGCACTCATAACGGGGCCGGGGCTGCGGCCTTTGGCCTGGCCAACAACCTGGCCAGCAAGTCCAAGAAGAAGCAGTTTGTCGCGCAGAAGGTGAAGCTTTTCCGAGCCAGCGACCCGCTCATTAGCGTCCTCATGTGGGGCGTCAACCACACGGTAAGTGTTACCTCACGATTTTTTGGCCTGACCTGATTTTGGCCTGATTTTGGCTGACCAACTGTACGGTCAGCGCGTCTCGTTGATCAGTTGTTTGTATTGATGTTTGACGTCCTACCTCATCCTTGTGAGAATGGCAGGATAGACCGGAATACTTGTGGTGCTGTATTGTTGTTGGTCTTCTTCTTCTGCATTAGCTTTTTTTTCCTTCTTCTTCTTCTTCTCAATTCATCTTTTTCTTCTTCTTCACATGCATACATCAAGAGAATGATGTCTTTAAAATCAGGCACAAAACCTAGTGTGTGTGTGTGTGTGTGTGTGTGTGTGTGTGTGTGTGTGTGTGTGTGTGTGTGTGTGTGTGTGTGTGTGTGTGTGTGTGTGTGTGTATACACACACACTTGTGGGCGGTGGCGTCGTGATGGGTCCAACTGAAAGACGAAATGCCGTGACGGTTTCTACGTTCTAAGCGTAACATTCCCTTTATTACATTTTTGAATCGTGTCCTCACAAACTATAAATGGCCGCCTTTGCCATATGCATATTGCTGATCTCTTCAACCACGCAACAGAGACTTCTTGTTTCAGGGTGTGAACAGTGGACAGGAACATGGCAGCACTTGAATAGAAACATACACCACGTAGATCGTGCTCTGGAACACAATCGGGCCAATCCACATGCCTTCCCTGCAGCTGGTACAATCACTTCAATTCTCTCTGAAGTCTCACTCAAACTAGACATGACATCAACCACCTCTGCCATAAACAAAACTGCTTGCAACGAATGGGGATGCCTCTTTGCGGTGGTTGCACCTCCCCCCCCCCCCCCCCCCCCCCCAATGCAAGACGGCGACCAAATCTTCCACACTCTTCCCTGCTGCCCGGATTTGGCGGAGCAGCGCGGTCACGGTGAAAGGGCCATTCGGTCCACATGGGCCGGCCCACTGCCTCTCATCTTCCACATTAACACGTCACACAGAATCACTCAAATCGCTCTCATCTTCCACATGAACACATCACACAGAATCACTCAAATCGCCACACATCACTCTCATCTTCCACATGAACACATCACACACAATCACTCAAATCACCGCACATCACTCTCATCTTCCACATGAACACATCACACACAATCACTCAAATCACCGCACATCACTCTCATCTTCCACATGAACACATCACACAGATTCACTCAAATTGCCACACATCACTCATCTTCCACACGAACATGTCACACACAATCACTCAAATCACCGCACATCACTCATCTTCCACATGAACACATCACACACAATCACTCAAATCACCGCACATCACTCTCATCTTCCACATGAACACATCACACAGATTCACTCAAATTGCCACACATCACTCTCATCTTCCACACGAACACGTCACACACAATCGCTCAAATCACCGCACATCACTCTCATCTTCCACACGAACACGTCACACACAATCGCTCAAATCACCGCACATCACTCTCAACTTTCACATTAACACGTCACACACATTCACTCAAATCACCGCACATCACTCATCTTCCACACGAACACGTCACACACAATCACTCAAATCACCGCACATCACTCATCTTCCACACGAACACGTCACACACAATCACTCAAATCACCGCACGTCACTCTCATCTTCCACACGAACACGTCACACACAATCACTCAAATCACCGCACATCACTCTCATCTTCCACATGAACACGTCACACACATTCACTCAAATCGCCACACATCACTCTCAACTTTCACATTAACACGTCACACACAATCACTCAAATCACCGCACATCACTCTCAACTTTCACATTAACACGTCACACACATTCACTCAAATCACCGCACATCACTCTCAACTTTCACATTAACACGTCACACACATTCACTCAAATCACCGCACATCACTCATCTTCCACATGAACACGTCACACACATTCACTCAAATCGCCACACATCACTCTCATCTTCCACATGAACACGTCACACACATTCACTCAAATCGCCACACATCACTCTCATCTTCCACATGAACACTTCACACAGATGCACTCAAATCGCCACACATCACTCTCATCTTCCACACGAACACGTCACACAGAATCACTCAAATCACCACACATAAGGCAAGGCTACACAAGGAACTTTAATACGAGTTTCCTTACTTACAGACGCAGAAGAAATACAACACAGGAGGAGGCCATTAGGCCCATCAAGCCTGTGCATTGTTTATCAAAATGTTTTCATTTTGTCCATGCTGTATCTTTTTTGAATGCTGAGAATCCAGCAAGGAAATAGCACATCCCAGATTTAATGTTTGTATAACTCGGCTGGGATTGGGTTCGAACCGCCGACCTCCCAGACTCGGGGCAGATGCTCTAAACGTTACGCCACCGAGTCCGTTGAAGCATTTCCAACCAACGTTGGGTCCGAATCCATGACCTTGGGATTGAGTCCTATGCTCTACCGACTGAGCTACCTGGGCAACTTTCACACAAGAGTTTATGGAGTTCACACAATTCAATCTAACAGTTTATGGACTTAAATTAATTTGATTGGGGAGGGAGGCAGGGAAGAGTGGGATAAGCACAGTCTTTGGAATTGATGAATTCACATTTGAAAGTTTGTTGGTGGATTTTGTTTTTATACTCCACATTGGCGGGTTGACTCAGCCTGTCATCCTTTCGAGGTCGGCTAATTGAGTACCAGTTCACTGGTAATTCCCTGTTTGTCGTAAAAGGCGACAAACAGGGTTGGCGGCAGGAAGGGCATCCGGCCGTAAAACATTGCTTCAAAAAGGGGACCGAAAAACAACAACAACCACGGTGCCCGAAAAAGGCCAACCCCCGCTTTGCAGGGAAAATGGCTTCTAAAGGTGGTTTTTTTTTTTGGTTTTTTTTACTCCACATAACATTATTTTATCGATTCCTGCATTTCAGTTGATGAATAATTAATCTCAGATTTGAAATGCCTTTGTCATTTCCTTTTACCAGTCTCCTAACAGTCATGTAAACCCTCATTGGTCGAAATGCTTTATTTTTGGGATGACTGTGGGTTCAGCTGTCTTGTGATACGAAAATGTATCGTATTTCGCACTTTAGTGGAAAGGCTGAAAGTGATGCAGACACTAACCACCGTGGATTTTCCTCTTTTTGTCCTTTTTTTCATGACACTTGCAGATCAATGAACTCATTCATGTGCCACAGCCTGTCATGCTCCTTCCAGATGACTTCAAAGCATACAGCAAAATAAAGGTTAACAACCATCTTTTCAACAAGTGGGTATTGCTGCCATCAAGCTGCTGGTTGTTTGAAGTTTAAAGACAAATCATTTATTTGCAGTTTAACCTGGTATTTACATCATATAAACCTCTTTGCAGTCACAGAAGGACTTGCGTACATGCAAGAAAAGAGCACTCAGCAGACGGATTCATTAAAATATAGTCATGTAGATAAAGGTATACTTTCTGGATCTGGAGAGAGTTCAAAAGCTCATTGATTTGGTTTGTTTTACATTCATGATGAGAGTCATGCTTCGAGTCTGTCGGCATCGCTGCACACAGGCAATTGTATTCTGATAGCTGTCTCTGTCTTGCTCAATGACCCTGCCAGGGAAAACATGCCGAGTCATTTTAAGTTGAAGGAGTACTGCCCACTGGTGTTCAGGAACCTTCGTGAACGATTCTGCATCGACGACTCGGATTACCAGGTGTGTGGCTGTGAGTGGGGTCGTAACCATTGTCCGTTCAACAAGCAGGTACTGACAGATTGTGGGAAATTGTGTTCGCCCAACTTCTATAAAGCCAGGCAGAGGTTTGTCTGTTCTAGAAATGTTGGCAATATCGATCGAGGTGTAATATTGTTTCCCGTAAATCCCCATGTACAAGTTACATTGTTGAGTTGTCACTAAATAAATGTAGACCTCCACATTTGTTTATTTATGTCGAGGTCTACATTTATTTATTTTGTGTATTCTGCCAATCTACGTAATTAATGTATTGTATACTTGCTGGGGTATTTTTTGGGGGGTAGGTTTTTTGGTATACTTGCTGGGGTACCTGGCGTTGCCCGGTACTGTTCTTATCCCGTTGGCATTTTGAAGAAATCTTTTTATTTTTTTGTCAGGGCCTTCAACACTTCTCTACATCCACTAAGGAATGTGGTCGGGAATCATTTAATATTACTTTTCACAACGTTACAAAGGCTCAGGCACAAGAGAGCGATTTAAAAACAAATGAACAAAAAACCCCACTTTTTTTTTCAACACACTTTTTCCATATTAAATTAAAAAAAAAAAAATTCTTTTCCTAAAACAGTCTTCGGCCTTCAGTGATGAATCTCTGAAGTTTGACGAAGATCCATTTGGCCATCTCTAACATAGACACAGACAGACACACACAGACGGACACACACAGACGGACACACGCAGACGGACACACGCAGACGGACACACGCAGACGGACACACGCAGACAGACACACGCAGACAGACACACACACACAGACAGACAGACGGACGGACGGACACAGACAGACGGACGGACGGGCAGACGGACGCACGCACGCACGCACGCAGGCAGATGTATGGACGGACGGACGCAGACAGACACAGATGGAGGCATGCACGCAGACGGACGGACGGACGAACGCACGCAGACGGAAGGACGGACGGACGGACGGGCGCACACGCACGCACGCACGGACGCACACATGAATGAACGAACGGACGGACGGGCAGACGCAGACGGACACACGCAGACGGACGCAGACGGACACACGCAGATAGACAGATGGACGATGGACAGACAGATGGACACACAGATGGACACACAGACAGATGCATACACAGACAGGCGCACACACAGCCAGGCGCGCACACAGACACACAGGTGCGCACAGACGCACAGGCGCGCACACAGGCGCACACACAAACGCACAGGCGCGCACACACAGGCACACACACAGACACACAGGCGCATACACAGACACACAGGCGCACACACAGGCGCACACACACGCGCACACACAGGCACACACAGACACACACAGACACACACAGGTACACACACAGACACACAGGTGCACATACAGACAGACACACCGGCGCACACACACACACAGGCGCACACACACAGGCACACACACAAACGCACAGGCACGCACACAGATGCACAGGCGCGCATACACAGGCGCACACACAGACACACAGGCGCACACACAGACACACCGACGGACACATAGGCGCACACACAGACACACAGGCGCACACACACACACACGGACACACAGGCGGACACACAGGCACACAGACAGGCACACAGGCACACAGACAGGCACACATGCACACAGACAGGCACACAGGCACACAGACAGGCACACAGGCCCACAGACACAGACAGGCACACAGACAGACAGACATCTCTCTTTTAGTATAAATAGGTTGTGTCAAATATAACCGTTAATTAATGCTTTGCTTCCATGTTTTTTATTGTGTTGAAAGAGGCTTAAGAAACGTTACAGTACCAGCCAAATATGTCCATCCATCAACTCGATAGGCCCGATGCAGCACTGGTAATGAAACTATGTGTCGGGAGAGAGAAGCTAAAGAGGAAGACATAAATAAACGTGAGATGACTGAAACACAACAAAGGACAGAGGAGAGGGAGACATCACCGACGTCGAACTTCTTCTGGCTGCTTTGTTGCCAAACTCTTCTGCATAATTGCAGATGGAGAGCTTGGAGGCTGCTGCATAGGATCATATTGTTGGCATGAATAAAGGCAGTAATTTTCAATTTGAAAAAAGTGCTTTTGCCATTTCTATAAAAAAACAAAGTTCCACTTTTGTGTCATCAATGGAAAGAGCATTTCCTATTTGTGTACTTGCATTTAATTTTTCCAAATTTCCTCAAGTCTCTGCCTGTCAAATCCTCACGGCTCCCCTGGGTAGTATCTTTTGCAACCACGGTGATGCAGAAACTTGTGGAATAGCAAAATAAAAATAAAAATTCAAACGGCAGGTGGGAAAAATGTGTAAACCGAATCTGTGGGACGTTGTGCTCCAGCACTAAATTGATCTTTATTATGATGTCATGTATGCCCTTGTGTAAAGGACGAGTGCATGCACAAGATGCATCCCCAACCCTGTACCTGGATATATGACACATCCCCAACTCTTGCATTTTCTTGTTTAAAAAGAAAAGAAAAAAAAAAGAAGTGCATCTTATACAGTCACGTGAAAAAGTAAGTGTACCCCATGTAAAGTTTTGACTTTTTCAACATATTTCAACATACAGCTATTTGATCTTCATTACAACAATATTGATAGATAAAGGTGATATAATATAACAAATATCATGAAACATTTACATTTGGTAGTCCATTGTATAATTTAAATAAACATAAATGCAAATTTCACATGTGGAAAAAGTAAGTACACTCATGGCTCTAATAGGTGGTATTGCCCCCTTTGGCAGAAACAACCTCAAGTAGGCGTTTCTTATAACTGTCTACCAGTCTCTGACATCGACTGGGAGAAATTTTTGCCCACTCCTCCATGCAGAATTCTTTCAGCTGTGCGATGTTTGAGGGGTTTCTTGCATGCACAGCTCGTTTCAAACCCCCCCACAACATCTCGATGGGATTTAGATCCGGGCTTTGACTTGGCCATTCCAGAACCCTCCATTTCTTTCTTTTCAACCATTCCTTGGTGGATTTACTGGTATGTTTAGGGTCATTGTCATGTTGCAAGGTCCACTTTCGGTTGAGCTTCAACTCTCCGACAGATGGCCGGCCTCACATTATCCTCAAGCACCCTCTGGTACAATGAAGAAGTAGGAGATCTCGCGAGATCTCGGAGACGGTGGGAGGGATTTTCGAAGCTCCACACGGTCTCCACGTTTTTCGAAGTTAAGTCTGTTCACAATTGTATTTTGTCGAAACTGTATTTATATTTCGGTGTGTGAAGTTATTGTGTGCAACTTTGGTTGTTTCTCGGTGTTTATCTTTCATAAATTGATCGTCTGTTTGCCGTGTCGTGTCTTGAGGCCTTGTACAGTGTGCACTGTACAACCTTGAGGCTTTGTTTTTCTCTCAGCGGTCCGTCGTTTGTGATCCAATAACTTTCGTTCTCTGTATTCCCAGGCTTTTCACCCAAAGACTACTTCCTTGTGTAAATCTCAACTCAAAAAAAAAAAAAAAAAAAAAAAAAAAATTTCCTTCTCTGTTCTCATTCGTTTATTCATTCTTATTCGTTCGTTCGTTCTTCGACCACGTGTTTCTCCCCCATTTCCCCAGATAGTTTTCACTCATTAACCTTCAATGTTTACACTTTCCCCTCAAGTTATGTATTCCGTCATATTTTATAACACCTTTTTCTTCTTCTTCTTTAAAAGGCTGCTTTCGACTTGCTCACCAAATCAATTCATCCCAAAAAAAATATCCATCTCCTATAGTGCCTTTTTTCTACATTCCCGAAACTCTCCTGCACTCCATCCTCCATCCAGCGTCCTTAAACGTATTTTTAACTCAAAGGTCACAAGAAACTCATTTTGCAATAAATGTTCGTTTCCCATAAATCGTACACTTTCAAAAATCCAATCTCACCCCTCCCCTCCAAATCTTCCCCAAAACCCCTCCCCTCCAAATCTTCCCCATCACCCCTCCCCTCCAAATCTTCCCCATCACCCATCCCTTTCAAATCTCCCCCCTTGCCCCCTCCCTCCTAAACTACCCCCTCACCCCTCCCCGCCAAGACGCCCCCTCGCCCCTCCCCTCCTAGACTCCTGCCTCACCCCTCCCCTCCAAATCTCCCCCATATCCCATCCCTTTCAAATCCCTCCCCTTGTCCCTTCCCTCCCAAACTCCCCCCTCACCCCTCCCCTTCAAATCTCCCCACCCTCATTGCTTCTCAATTTCCCCCCTCTCACTCCCCCTCCTCAAAGCGTCCTCCCCGCTTCTTCCCCCTTCAAACTCTCACCTCCATCTCCCCCAACCTTCTGCCTCGCTCTTCCCCCTCCTCAAATAACACCTCATTGTGGCTCACCCAATCACCATCAAACCTTTTGTCCGCCCCATCCTTCCCTTTCTCCGAGCTATTCTGAAATCTCTGACACACCTTCAACAGCTCTCCCTATCTCTTCCACCTCTTCCACATCTTACCCTACCCCTCCTCCCCCCTGTTCTGTATCTGATGCTCCCCCTTCCTCTTCATTAACGGTATGGACCTCAAACATCCGGGGCCTTCGTTCAAACTTAACTGATCTCTCCATACAGGTTGCTTCTGTCAAACCAGACGTGATCTGCTTAACAGAAACTTTCCTCCTTTATGATGTCTCTGATTCCATAGTATCTCTCCCGGGCTACTCCCTCCTCCGGTATGATAGACCTGAGCCTCGTCCTGGAGGCGGGGTTGCTATCTTTATCAAAAACTCTCTTCCTCACTCGCCCTGCACTGCACTCTCTCCACCTCACCCCCAGGAATACCTCTGGCTATGGCTTCCCCTTCGCTCCCACCTCTTGTTCATATGTGTGTTGTACCGTCCACCAAACAGTGATGACTCCATCTACATCTCGCTGTCTGATGATATGGACCAACTTCTATCTACTCATCCCAACTCTCTCTTCCTCATATGTGGTGATTTCAATTGTCACCATGCCAGTTGGCTGGGTGTGGGTACCTCTCTCACCAGCCATGGCTCTTCAGCAAAGGACTTCTGCGACTCACTGGGACTGACACAATCTGTCAATTTCCCGACCCGGATCTCAGTCAACGGAACATCTTCTCTTCTGGACTTGGTTATGACTAACTTCCCTGAAAATGTCTGCTGCTCTTCTTCTGCTCCGATCGGATCATCTGATCATGTCCTTGTTAAAGTGGACATCTCTCTGACCATCCTCAGGGAGCCTGCTCAGCGTCGACGAGTCTGGCATTTCACTCAGGCCAACTGGCACGGTCTTCAAGCAGCCATCAATCATCTGGACTGGTCTCCTATCTCTACCACCTCTGACATCAACTCATCCTGGGAATTCTTCCAAAGTAAATTGCTCTCTCTCATGCACAGATTTATCCCATCTCGTCTTCAGTTGTCATACCCTTCCTCCCGTCCATGGTACACGGAATCTTGTGGTGAGGCTGTTGCCCAGAAACAACTTGCCTTCGTCTCCTGGAAAGCAAATCCAACGGAAGGAAATCTCATTTCCTTTCACAAAGCCCGAAACAAGTGTGTGTCCACCCTCAGGAGAGCCAGGAAACAATATCTCTCCGTTCTCAAGACCGAACTCTCTTATCTGTCTCCCTCTTCCAAATCCTGGTGGCGTCTGGTCAAATCCGTTTCTGGTGTTTGTTCCCCCTCCATCCCCTCCCTTACCTCAAACGGCTACACAGCTGACTCCGCACGTGAAAAAGCTGAATGCCTCAACTCTGTGTTTGCCTCTAAATCTTGTGTCCCAAACCCATCCCTCTCTGTACCCACCATACCCAGTCGTACCCTGCTGCTCCTGGACTCCGTGTCCTTTCCTCCTGACAAGGTGGAAAAGTTTCTGTCAACCCTCGACTGCAACTGGACCCGATGATTCTGCAACTGGACCCGACGGCATCAGCCCACGGGTCCTAAAATCCTGCTCTGCCGCTCTATCTCACCCTCTCTCTGTTCTCTTCACCCTCTCTTTTGCTCAAGGTCAACTGCCATCTGCTTGGAAATCAGCCAACATCACCGCTTTGCACAAAAAAGGTGCAAAAACAGATCCTAGCAACTACAGACCAATCAGCCTTCTCCCAATTATCAGCAAAGTCATGGAATCCATCATTGCTTCGGATATGAAATCTTTCGTCTTCTCCAATGGCTTGATCTCTGATCATCAATTTGGTTTCAGACCAGGTCACTCTACTCTGGACATGCTGCTTCTGCTGTCTCAACAATGGATGGAGGTCCTCAATGCCAAACAGGAAATTAGAGCTGTCTCCCTCGACATATCACGTGCCTTCGACACGGTCTGGCACCCCGCTCTGCTCACCAAACTCTCCTCCTTTGGTATCCATGGAAATCTCCACGCATGGCTGGCGGACTTCCTCTCTAGTCGTCGTCAACGTGTGGCCCTGAATGGGTTTCTCTCATCTCCTCTTCCTGTTCAGGCTGGAGTTCCCCAAGGCAGTGTTCTGGGCCCCGTGCTTTTTCTGGTCTTCATCAATGATCTCTCTGACTCTCTCGAAAATCCTCTCTATCTCTTTGCTGATGACTCCACTCTCTGCCGCTCCATTCCTCTTCCCTCAGATCGGCAGTCTGCTGCCTCCTCACTCTCTGAAGACCTGGACAAAATCACAGACTGGTCAAACAAGTGGAACATCTATCTATAATTCCAGTAATCTCTGTGTGTGTGTCTGTGTGTCTGTATGCGACCGCTGTTTCTCGACAACTACCGGTCTGATATACTTGAAACTTGCCAGGTGTATTGCTGGGGACCCGAGGATGTGCCTTTTCAAGGTTTCATATTAATCGGACAAGTACTTGCCAAGCTATGTCCAAAAAACGCTTCAACCAATCAGAGAGCAGCGAGCTATCGCGTGTGCCGAACGTGGCGAACACACTCTGCCTCGGACGGCACATTTGACAGCGTATTCATTTATTTCACGTTGGAAAACTATGTTGGCGCTATGTTGGCGTTAAACTATGTTTTAAAACTAATGAAAACCATTTCATATAAATAGAGGGGGGGGGGGGGGGGATTGTCACTGTACTCGCAAGCCGTTCGCCGTTCGCTTTGGCGTTGCGAATGAACCAAAACATTTCATGGACCAAACCATTTCATGTAAAGCGTTCGCCGTTCGCTTTGGCGTTGCGAATGGACCAAAACATTTCATGGACCAAACCATTTCATGTAAATAGAGGGGGGGGGATTGTCACCGTACTCGCACCCACGTACCCACGTACCCACGTACGGGCATTGCACCCACGTACGGGCATGCCCTAGTGTCTTTCAATCCTGACAAATCTCACACTCTTACTATGTCTCTCCGAAAAGATCGACTGGACAACCCTCCCATCTACTTTCTCAACAATCCTCTCCAAGAAGTTCTGTCGCTCAAGATTTTGGGTCTCACTATCTGCCATGATCTTTCTTGGGAAAACCACATTTCCAAGCTGGCCTCCAAAGCCAGTCGCCGACTGGGCATCCTCCGTCGTGCGAAGTCCTTCCTCGGCACACCTGAGCTCCTCACCACATACAAGGCTTTCATCCGCAGCTCAATGGAATACTGTTCTCCCCTATGGGCTGGTGCTCCTGCCTCACACCTAGCTCGGCTTCACGCTGTTGAAACCAAAGCTTTCAGAATTATTGGAATCTCCCGCGATGAAGCTATCTCTGAGGGCCTTTCACTCACTCACCGCAGGCAGGTAGGTGGTCTTTCTGTCTTCTACCGACTCCTCTCCGGCCTTGCACCCCCAGCTCTCTCTGTGCTCTGTCCCCCAAATATTCCTACAGGTCGCACAAGATCTGCCAGCAACCCTCTGATGGTTAAACTGCCGAAATCTCGGCTCTCTGCTCACCTTCACTCTTTCATTCCTCTTTTCTCCCGCCTCTGGAACAAACTCCCTCACTCCCTTCAATCCCACTCCTCCCTCCAGGTCTTTAAAACAGCTGTTCACCACCATCTCTTATCTTCCCCCATCCAAAACCTTGATCTTTTCTACCCCCGCTAATTCACCCCAGATCCACCTTGTTTGAAATTCCAACTTCTTTCCTGGAAGTCCTGGCAGTGTCCATATGTTTTATACCTCTCCCACCACCCCCTTCCCATGCCCCCCCCCCCCAAAGCCCTCACCCTCTCTCAGATCTCTCGATGTCTCCATGTCTCTCGGTCCCTGCTCTCAAATGTTGTGTTTGTGTCCTTCCCCCTCTCTCCCCATCTTGTCTACCGCTCCCGATGTTATATGTTTTATGTGTCGGTTTGTCTTTCTGTGTGATTAATGTTCGCTCTTTCACGAGCCTCGATCTTGTATACAAAAAAAAAAAAAAAAAATAGTGGATTCTTTGATGGTGAGCTGCCCAGGCCCTGATGCAGCAAAGCTGCCCCAAACCATAATATTTCCACCACCATGCTTTACAGTTGGTATCAGGTTCTTGTGGTCAAATGCTGTCTTTGGTTTTCGCCAAACATGTCTTCTGGTACTGTGGCCAAATAGCTCTACGTTTGACTCATCTGTCCAGAGCACATTGTTCCAGAAGTGCTGGTCTTTGCCTAGGTGCTCATTGGCTAACTTTAGTCTTGCCCTGATGTTCTTTCTGGACAGCAGAGGTTTCCTCCTGGAACACCTCCCATTTAGATCAAATTTGTGCAGCCTCTTTCTAATGGTAGACTCGTGCACTTTGACATCAACAGTGGCAAGAGCTACCTGAAGGTCACGTGATGACATTCTGGGGTTCTTCGAGACTTCTTTCAGCATCTTGCGGTCTGCTCTCGGGCTGAACTTGCTGGGGCGGCCTGGCCTGAACAAGTTGGCAGTTGTTTGGAATCTTCTCCACTTGTAGATGATCTTCCGGGCAGTCGAATGATTGATTTCAAATTGTTTGGAGATATTTTTAAATCACCTCCCAGACTCGTAGGCATCTATAACCTTCTTTCTGAAGGCCTCAGAGAGCTCTTTTGATCTCGGCATGGTGACGCCGCACACTTCAACAACAAAGCGCTAAATGTCTGAGGTCAATGTCAACCAAACTAAATGTCTGAGGTTTAAATAAGACAGGTTTCTCCAAGATCCTCTCTAACGATGTTCTAATCATTTGCACCTGAGCTGGTACACCTGATTCTAATTTTATGTATTTGAAGTAGTGATGAATGTAGGGGTGTACTTACTTTTTCCACATGGGAAATTTGCATTTATGTTTATTTAAATTATACAATGGACTACAAAATGTAAATGTTTCGTGATATTTGTTATATTATATCACCTTTATCTGTCAATATTGTTGACATGAAGATCAAATAGCTATATGTTGAAAAAGTCAAAACTTTACATGGGGTGTACTTACTTTTTCACGTGACTGTACATGGAAGATGGAAGAAGAAGAATGGAAGAAGTTTCGGGAACTGAGTGGCGTGCTGATGAGGAGGGGAGTGTCGTTGAAGCTGAAGGGAAAGGTGTATGCTGCATGTGTGAGAAGTGTTATGATTTATGGGAGCGAGACATGGGTGATGAACGTAGAGCAGCAACGAAGGCTGAAAAGGGTGGAAATGCGAATGGTTCGGTGGATGTGTGGAGTATCGTTTAGAGAGAGGAAGACAAATGATGAATTGCAAAAGATGATGGGAATAGAGCCTGTGATGGATGCTGTGAAGAGAAACAGGTTGAGATGGCTTGGTCATGTGTTGAGGAAGGATGAAAGTGACTGTTTGAGAAGAGTGATGGAAATGAATGTAGAAGGCAGTAGAGGACGGGGAAGACCGAGAAAGACTTGGCTGAAGATGGTGGAAGAAGAAATGCGGGCAAGGGGGTTAACAAGGGGAGATGCAGAAAATAGGGCAAAATGGAGAAGATTGTCATGAGGACCGCAAGGCTAACCCCCGCTCTAGCAGGGAAAATGTCCTTAAAATGCCTGTTGTTGTTGTTTGCTGTACCTTATACATGGGGATTTACAGTATTCACTGTTTAATCAAAACTTGGCATTCAAACCATTACTTTTGGCGATCGTGTCTTCATTCCCTGCTTTTCTTCTTTGTTTGTTTTCTATTCAGAATTGAGGCATCTATCTATAATTCCAGTAATCTCTGTGTGTGTGTGTGTCTGTGTGTTTGTCTGTGACCGCTGTTTCTCGACAACCACGGGTCCGATATACTTGAAACTTGCCAGGTATATTGCTGGGGACCCGAGGATGTGCCTTTTCAAGGTTTGAAATTAATCGGACAAGTGGTTCCCAAGGTATGGTCACCGTACTCGCAAGCCGTTCGCTTTGGCTTTGCGAATGGACCAAACCATTTCATGTAAATAGAGGGGGGGGGGGGGGTTCTACCGTACTCGCAAGCCGTTCGCTTTGGCTTTGTGAATGGACCAAACCATTTCATGTAAATAGAGGGGGGGGGGGGGGGTTCTGTGGTCGTTACTGCCACGTGGTTTCAAAGTTTTTTTTTTGTTGTTGTTGTTTGCACGCATGTTTTTTTGCACCCACGTACGGGCACGCCCTAGTTATTCAAATAATGACACTGGGAGTAAGATGGTTTTGGTTTTCGCCATTATATGTGCTGATTGGTCTTGTACCTCAGTCTCGTACCTCCCATTGCATATTTTGTGACTGAAGGGGGAATGGTAAAGTTTATTCTCTGATGCAACCGTGAACTTATGATTCCCTTCAATACTCATATGAAGACCGTGTGGAATCCTTAACCTCCCGCTTCTTGCAGTTTGACTTTTCTTTTCTTCTACAACAATCTAGGCTCATGGAGGACCTAAATGACATAGGGCAGCAGATTCAAAGACTGACAGGATCAAGGTAAGGGGGAACAGGGAGGTCTTGGGACTCAGCCTCCTGTGCCTCCTATTAGAATAAGCCAATCACACAGAGCTTTAGAAGCTATAGTCTCAGGTCAAAATGGACTCGTCTCTGGAGAGAATAACATGCAGACATGTTGGAAAGTAAGGCTAGGTGCCAAATAGTATTGAAAGTTCCGTTGTCTGAGATTGGTGATTTAAGAACAATTGTTTAATTGAAAGGAGAAACCTGCTGTGCCCATGGTAGAACGTATCGGGCAGAAGCGGAACTGATCAGAAATTAGAGAGTCGGAGAAGAGATAATTCCTGAGATATGCAGCAACATATTGGGTTGATAACATCCGAGACTGGTCAGGGTGCAATAGCACTGAACTTAAATCTGCAGCGCTGGAAAGACGGGTTGTGTCGAAAGTGGATGTAATGCTTCCGGTGTTATATAATTTGAGGAGGCGTCCACACGCTTATGCCCATGTCAAATGATGATGCAGCAACAATAGATTCCATCACTTCATTTGTAGAGAGAAGGCTAATTAGTCTGCAGTTGAGTGGATCAGGCCTGGAACCCTTCTTGTGAATTGGAGTGATGCTTGACACTTTGCAAGATGTATCCAGACTATTTGAGAGAGACCTAGAGAAAGGTGAGGAAAGGGCAGAGAAAGAACATGGCCGACGCACAGTTGAGAATTGCAGTGCCAATTCTGTTGTATCCAGTTGCAGAGGAGGTATCAAGATTGACTAGGCACTTCTCAACCTTAGTGGGAGAGAAGTCCAAGTGCTGCAGAGAGTAATTTGCCGTGATGGAAAGAGTGGATCGGATAAGGGAGTGATTGCATACCATGGACTTTTCAATGAATATTGTTAAGATATTTAGCTTTTTGCCTGAGCAGTGTACAGCATGATTCCATCCTTTAGGAGTGAAGGTACAAAATGAGAATGTGTACCAGACACTGGGTGCTTGCCACCAAGCTTGGGAAGTCTGAGCGGAGGTGAGCTTTTTCGTAGGCAGGGTATTGCATCAACCTGTGCCCTTCCTCGCATGTGCGTTAAGCGGGGGACCAGTCTACTTGCATTATCTGATGGACGTTAAAGATCCCATTCTGATGAGTAGGCGAGTTATTTCCATCACAGCACCCTCAACAAGCTCAAAATTATTGCCCTAACGAGCTTCAGCCGAACATCAGGCCTGGTCGACCAGTTTGTGACCTGGGCCAATCATACGTGCCTTATGATAATCTAACTCTATGGATATGAATTGAACAGGGCATTTTTTTTTTTTTTTTTTTTTTTTTTTTTTTTTGTATACAAGATCGAGGCTCGTGAAAGAGCGAACATTAATCACACAGAAAGACAAACCGACACATAAAACAAAACATAAACATAAAACATAACATAGGGAGCGGTAGACAAGATGGGGAGAGAGGGGGAAGGACACAAACACAACATTTGAGAGCAGGGACCGAGAGACATGGAGACATCGAGAGATCTGAGAGAGGGTGAGGGCTTTGGGGGGGGGGGGGCGTGGGAAGGGGGCAGTGGGAGAGGTATAAAACATATGGACACTGCCAGGACTTCCAGGAAAGAAGTTGGAATTTCAAACAAGGTGGATCTGGGGTGAATTAGCGGGGGTAGAAAAGATCAAGGTTTTGGATGGGGGAAGATAAGAGATGGTGGTGAACAGCTGTTTTAAAGACCTGGAGGGAGGAGTGGGATTGAAGGGAGTGAGGGAGTTTGTTCCAGAGGCGGGAGAAAAGAGGAATGAAAGAGTGAAGGTGAGCGGAGAGCCGAGATTTCGGCAGTTTAACCATCAGAGGGTTGCTGGCAGATCTTGTGCGACCTGTAGGAATATTTGGGGGACAGAGCACAGAGAGAGCTGGGGGTGCAAGGCCGGAGAGGAGTCGGTAGAAGACAGAAAGACCACCTACCTGCCTGCGGTGAGTGAGTGAAAGGCCCTCAGAGATAGCTTCATCGCGGGAGATTCCAATAATTCTGAAAGCTTTGGTTTCAACAGCGTGAAGCCGAGCTAGGTGTGAGGCAGGAGCACCGGCCCATAGGGGAGAACAGTATTCCATTGAGCTGCGGATGAAAGCCTTGTATGTGGTGAGGAGCTCAGGTGTGCCAAGGAAGGACTTCGCACGACGGAGGATGTCCAGTCGGCGACTGGCTTTGGAGGCCAGCTTGGAAATGTGGTTTTCCCAAGAAAGATCATGGCAGATAGTGAGACCCAAAATCTTGAGCGACAGAACTTCTTGGAGAGGATTGTTGAGAAAGTAGATGGGAGGGTTGTCCAGTCGATCTTTTCGGAGAGACATAGTAAGAGTGTGAGATTTGTCAGGATTGAAAGACATGTTCCACTTGTTTGACCAGTCTGTGATTTTGTCCAGGTCTTCAGAGAGTGAGGAGGCAGCAGACTGCCGATCTGAGGGAAGAGGAATGGAGCGGCAGAGAGTGGAGTCATCAGCAAAGAGATAGAGAGGATTTTCGAGAGAGTCAGAGAGATCATTGATGAAGACCAGAAAAAGCACGGGGCCCAGAACACTGCCTTGGGGAACTCCAGCCTGAACAGGAAGAGGAGATGAGAGAAACCCATTCAGGGCCACACGTTGACGACGACTAGAGAGGAAGTCCGCCAGCCATGCGTGGAGATTTCCATGGATACCAAAGGAGGAGAGTTTGGTGAGCAGAGCGGGGTGCCAGACCGTGTCGAAGGCACGTGATATGTCGAGGGAGACAGCTCTAATTTCCTGTTTGGCATTGAGGACCTCCATCCATTGTTGAGACAGCAGAAGCAGCATGTCCAGAGTAGAGTGACCTGGTCTGAAACCAAATTGATGATCAGAGATCAAGCCATTGGAGAAGAGGAAAGATTTCATATCAGAAGCAATGATGGATTCCATGACTTTGCTGATAATTGGGAGAAGGCTGATTGGTCTGTAGTTGCTAGGATCTGTTTTTGCACCTTTTTTGTGCAAAGCGGTGATGTTGGCTGATTTCCAAGCAGATGGCAGTTGACCTTGAGCAAAAGAGAGGGTGAAGAGAACAGAGAGAGGGTGAGATAGAGCAGCAGAGCAGGATTTTAGGACCCGTGGGCTGATGCCGTCGGGTCCAGTTGCAGAATCAGAGTCGAGGGTTGACAGAAACTTTTCCACCTTGTCAGGAGGAAAGGACACGGAGTCCAGAAGCAGCAGGGTACGACTGGGTATGGTGGGTACAGAGAGGGATGGGTTTGGGACACAAGATTTAGAGGCAAACACAGAGTTGAGGCATTCAGCTTTTTCACGTGCGGAGTCAGCTGTGTAGCCGTTTGAGGTAAGGGAGGGGATGGAGGGGGAACAAACACCAGAAACGGATTTGACCAGACGCCACCAGGATTTGGAAGAGGGAGACAGATAAGAGAGTTCGGTCTTGAGAACGGAGAGATATTGTTTCCTGGCTCTCCTGAGGGTGGACACACACTTGTTTCGGGCTTTGTGAAAGGAAATGAGATTTCCTTCCGTTGGATTTGCTTTCCAGGAGACGAAGGCAAGTTGTTTCTGGGCAACAGCCTCACCACAAGATTCCGTGTACCATGGACGGGAGGAAGGGTATGACAACTGAAGACGAGATGGGATAAATCTGTGCATGAGAGAGAGCAATTTACTTTGGAAGAATTCCCAGGATGAGTTGATGTCAGAGGTGGTAGAGATGGGAGACCAGTCCAGATGATTGATGGCTGCTTGAAGACCGTGCCAGTTGGCCTGAGTGAAATGCCAGACTCGTCGACGCTGAGCAGGCTCCCTGAGGATGGTCAGAGAGGATGATAATTAGGATGAGCTAATTGATATTTGATGGTAAGCCACATGCTCGTAAGATAGGATATACATGATTTTTAGATGTTTTGCGCACATTGCTAGTGTGGAAAAGGGGTGCTGTGCTAATGCTCTCAGTTGAGTGTTCAAAGTTGGTTGTTTGTCAACAACTGATATGAGTTTTTTGGCTTTGTTATGTAAACTAGGAAATGAGGTAAACAATTCATGGTATCTTTTTGGAGTTTTAAACTTGCATTATCTGAAGTTGGTTGAACATGCTTGCTTGTAGTGTAAACATGTTACAGGGGTGTGAAAATTGGTTCAATTGTCACTGGTTCTGTGCTCATCACACTAATGTTTAGTTGAATAACGTTTTGTTGATTATGGCATCCCTCTCTAGTTTCATGCTCGTCATACTGTGTCGTGTGACCAAATAACTACATCTTCATTGATTTTGGACATGGCAGCTTGCCAGCTTTTAACAACGGCTTTCTTGCTTTGCAAGAAATGGGTGAGTTGCTTGAAGGATGAAGTGGGACAAATCGTTGTCGACCCAGATGGAATTAAAGGAAGATGGAAAAGATATATGGAAATGCTGTTGAATACAGAGAATGAATGGGATGGCAACATAGAGAGTAACCCAGTTTTAGGACCGGCAGAAAAGATAACTGAGAAGGTAGTTGAGGAAGCGATAAAAGCAATGAAGAGTGGAAAAGCGGGAGGGCCGACGGGAGTTGTGGGAGATATGTTGAAGGCAGCAGGAAGTTGGGGTGTGAAGAGAATGACAGAGATCTGTAATCTGGTGGTGAAAGAAGGCCGCATTCCAGTGGATTGGGAACTGAGTACCCTCGTCCCTCTATACAAGGGGAAAGGTGACCCTCTGGAGTGTGGCTCGTACCGAGCGATAAAGTTATTGGAGCATGGAATGAAGGTATTGGAAAGGGTGTTGGAGAGGAGGATAAGGAAGAAAGTGAAGATCGACGAAATGCAGTTTGGATTTATGCCAGGAAGAGGAACGACAGATGCGCTTTTCATTGTGAGGCAGTTGCAGGAGAAATACATGGATAAGAGGAAGAAGTTGTTTTTTGGGTTTGTTGATCTGGAGAAAGCATTCGATAGGGTTAGACGCAAAGTATTGACATGGGCATTGAGGAAGTTAGGAGTGGAGGAATGGTTGATCAGAGTGGTGATGGCAATGTACAAAAGAGCACGCACAGCTGTAAGGACGAAGGACGGGAACAGTGGTGAGTTTGAGGTGAAGGTGGGAGTGCATCAGGGGTCTGTACTAAGTCCACTACTATTTGTAGCTGTGATGGAGGTGCTGGCTCAGACCGTAAAGGAGGGTTTACCGTGGGAGTTGTTGTATGCAGATGATCTGGTGTTGATTGCGGAAAGTATGGATGGACTGAAGGAAAAGATGAACAAGTGGAAGGAATGTATGGAGACAAAAGGTCTGGAGGTGAATATCGGAAAGACAAAGGTGATGGCAAGTGGTAAAGCATGTGGTGAGGTGGAAAGAACTGGGAAGTGGCCGTGTGCTGTGTGCAGGAAGGGTGTCGGAGTGAACTCCATTCAATGTACAATGTGTGCTGAGTGGGTTCATCAAAAATGTAGTGGTCTGAGAGGGTCATTAACCAGTGTGGCAGCTACATTCAAATGTAAGGTGTGCACAGAGGGAGCTGCAGATGGAGGAAATGTTGAGTTGGATCTTGGAGACGGCGTGAAGCTGGAAGGTGTGAAAACATTTTGCTACCTCGGAGACATGCTGAATGGAGAAGGTGGATCAGACTCGGCAACGGTTGCTCGAGTGAGATGTGCATGGAAGAAGTTTCGGGAACTGAGTGGCGTGCTGATGAGGAGGAGAGTGTCGCTGAAGCTGAAGGGAAAGGTGTATGCTGCATGTGTGAGAAGTGTTATGATTTATGGGAGCGAGACATGGGTAATGAACGTAGAGCAGCAACGAAGGCTGGAAAGGGTGGAAATGCGAATGGTTCGATGGATGTGCGGAGTATCGTTGAGAGAGAGGAAGACAAATGATGAATTGCGAAAGATGATGGGAATATTGCCTGTGATTGATGCTGTGAAGAGGAACAGGTTGAGATGGTTTGGTCATGTATTGAGGAAGGATGAAAGTGACTGGTTGAGAAGAGTGATGGAAGTTAATGTAGAAGGAAGTAGAGGACGGGGAAGACCGAGAAAGACTTGGCTAAAGATGGTGGAAGAAGAAATGCGGGCAAGGGGGTTAACAAGGAGAGATGCAGAAAATAGGGCAAAATGGAGAAGATTGTCATGGGGACCGCAAGGCTAACCCCCGCTCTAGCAGGGAACATGGCCTTAAAATGCATGTTGTTGTTGTTGTTGTTTCTTGCTTTGCAAATTGTATTGTTCAATTGGACTGGGCCGTCATCATGTTTGACACAGTTTCTGCGAAACTCTATTGCAGTTATAAAATTTCCAACAACTCCCTTTCTCAATTTTGAATATTAACTTTGAACAGTAAAATGTCAATGAATTGACACCATTAGTCACGCAAGTGCTATCATTTCCTTTGGCAGAGGAGAGGGTATTGCATTTTGACCCGTTTGATTGTTTGCTTGTCTGTCCGCACAGAACGATGTTGAATAATTACATCAGACCCCTATACTGCATACTTTTAGACCACTCCCCTTCCCCCAAGACCCTTTAGAGTTTAGACCTTCACACCTTTCAGACTTTTTAATACCCTGTGGACACCTTTGACCTTTCTACCCTTTCTCGATGTTTTAAGACCCTTTAAACCCCTCCATACAATTCCGACCCTTTACACCTTAAATTAGACCCCTTCGACCTTTTAAGACCATTTAGATCATTTTGACCATTTTCAGACCTTTTCCATTTGACTTTTCAACTTTTCAGACTTTTGACGTTTACACATTTACAACTGGACCATTCAGACCTTTCATTTGCAATCAACGACCTTTCATTTAGTAAATCCTTCCATTTTGTTGTCGCACAAAATACATCACATCACAAAACAAGTCCTGGTGAGGCTCTGCAATCTCCGATTGCTCTTTGTAGTTTTACATTGTAATGCAATGGGCAACAAGTACCTGTGTTTCCACATAGGGGCCATCTGCATATGATTGATGAGTTTTTTTTCCTTCGTCATTATATACATTACATAAATTTATATTGAAAAAGAAAAACCAAACATTTGGCATATGTTGGACGATTGTATCTTGCTCTGAGAACTTGAATGGCTTACCTTGGGGTTAAGTTATTGCCCATTTTTGCCCCCCCCTGCACTGCGGAGCGAAAGGGGGACTATGGTTTTCCCCTCTGTGCATGCGTGCATGCGTGCGTGCATGCGTGCGTGCATGCGTGCGTGCATACGTGCGTGCATACGTGCGTGCGTAAGCGAAGGACCAAATTATAATTTGATGTGTGGGTGCAACCCACGTCAAAATCCAAGATGGTCGCCGCCATGTATGTCTGAACCTTGTGAGTGGAATATCTTGAAAAATAAGCGAAGTACCAACTTCTAATCTGGTGTGTGGGTGTATCTAGGCATAAGGAAGAACGCTATTGAAAATTGGGTCGCCACGTCAAAATCCAAAATGGCCGCCTTGCGTCTTCCACTTTGTCAACTCGTATCACTTCACCGACGGGGGACCTAGGCGTAACGCTTGTTTTCTCTAATTGTTACCCCTTCGTCCCACATCCCAAAATTATGATCAATTGAGCATGCTGATGTTGTTGGAGTATTTAAAATTATGTAATACATGTACCAAGATTGTTGAAGTTGAAAATTTAATTGTGAGACTCGTGCTCACGTACTCGCAACACTTGTGATGGCTTTATGATGTCATAATTTAATGTCACTTTCTGATGCCTGTCCTAATGCCAGATAGTCACTTGCTGGAGTTGTCACACTGAGTGATTGTTTGTCGGACAGCTGGAGGCCACTTGTCTTTGACAAACCATGGTAACTGGCTAATCTCCTTTGTGGCTGTATCAGGGTTCACATTAGGATTTTAAAAAATCATGATACATAGGGTCATAAAATGTGACATTAAACCCACAGAAGTGTGTCAAACAACATAGGCCATCGGAATAGTTTTAACTACCTTTTAAGCATGTATGGTATGTTATGTGGATAAACTGGATTATGTAATGTTGTGTATTTTTACACATGTCCCTTCCATAATGATACGCATGCCTTGGTTTTTCTGTTGTTGGTGTAAAGGTCAGCAAGAGTGCGTCGTTTAGGCAGGAGTCCACAGAGAAGATGTTTCGTCGTTCTTGGCTTCATGCCAGTCACATAGTGTGTTATCAGCTCTGTCATTTAAGCCTCACTCCTGCATCAGCACTCTGCAATGGCCAACACCGGTTCCCAAGCAGTTATGACACTGCCAAGTAGGCCATTAGTCTTTATCAGGGTACATATCACCCGTTTTTGTTTTAACTAGCCGTTTTAGTGGCTGAACTCTACAAGTAAATGGTTTGACAAAATGGTGGTTGATCTGTCAGGTAAACCAAGTTGGCAAATGGAGAACATGTTGCCATAGATTGAAAAACATCTGCCAATTGGATAAATCTTTGAAGGTGGGTCATGGAGGTCACTTGCAAGGATGTTGATGACCTCCATAATCGGTCTGTCTCGGATAGACAAATCGTTGACAAAAACCATTCGGGTCAGAGGTCCCGTTCGGTAAAAATTCTCTTACTGTGTTAACTTGTAAACCGGTGATCGGATTTTGACCAAATTTGGTACAACTATATACTGTGCTGAAAAGATCAACTGATTAGATTTTGACATCAAAGGTCTGAGGTCATGTCAGGTAAAACGTGATACTTGAGAACAGCTGAAGAGATTGAAATCAAACCTGGTACAAGCATGTATAATGTAATAATGTGGGCGGAGGCATATCGTTCGATGTCGCGACGTTGAAGTGTGCCGTTCTGGTTTATTATTGTCCCCCGTCGCACCGCTGGGCGAAAGGGGGACTATGGTTTTTCCCTCCGTCCGTGTGTGCGTCCATGCGTGCGTGCGTAAGCGAAGGACCGAATTCTAATTTGGTGTGTGGTTGCAACTAGGCATATGGAAGAACGCTATTGAAAATTGGGTCGCCACGTCAAAATCCAAGATGGCCGCCACCATATATATATGTCAACCTTGTGAGCGAAATATCTTGAAAAATAAACGAACTACTAACTTCTAATCTGGTGTGTGGGTGTATCTATGCATAAGGAAGAACGCTATTGAAAATTGGGTCGCCACGTCAAAATCCACGATGGCCGCGGCCATGTACGTCTGAACCTTGTGAGCGGAATATCTTTAAAAATAAGCGAAGTACCAACTTCTAATCTGGTTTTTATTAATCCATCCCCTGTGCAGCAGACACAGACACAGACACAGACACAGACACAGACACAGGCACAGGCACGTAATAAATTATGTACGATTGAAATGTGCCTTTTAACTATAGACTGCTGAGACCCCTTCGACCTTTGAAGACCCCAAAAGTCCCTGAGGACCCAAAGGACTCGGATGACCCAAAAGTCCTTGAGGACCCAAAAGATCCCAAAGATCCAAAAGTCCCTGATGACCCAAAAGACCCAGAGAACCCAAAAGATCCTCGAGTCCCGCAGGCAGCCATGCTACAAGGCAGTCAAGACCAATGTAAATTTGGTCCAATGGATCAATGGGCCCCCTAGTAATATATATGCTGTTGTTACCATAAAGACTAATGTAGGTGCAATCATCTTTCCCTTCAGTTAGCGTAAATGTCCACAATGTCCACAATGTACTCTGGAATCAGCTTCGTAGTTAAATCACCTTCTATGTGAAGAAGAGCTAGTGACGAAAATCTTTCTTCTCCCATGGTTGAGGACAACCGGTTTCTAATCCGTCTCATTGCAGAAAAGCTCCGTTCTGAAGTGGCTGTCCCGACTGGCAATGTGAGAGGTAACTGAATGAGTTTGTAATAGTTTGGGCACATTCTGAGACGATTATTTTTGAAGTCTCCAAAGGGTAACAACAGATTCTGTACTGGTAAAAAGGTCAATTTCTGCAGCTGCAAGCTGAGTATTTATTTTGAGTGTCTGCATATTTCTGCAAGAGTGGATGTGGATAAATGACATTTTTGTGACATCTTAGCACTGAGTCACATGCTTCAGCAATTTCCATTGATTATTTTGAGAATAGTCTCTAACTCTGCTGTTATGGCATCCAAAACAGGAATGTACAACTGCTGATGCGACCTGTTTTTTGTTTTTTTTGAGGTTGGGTTATACAGTAGCAGGTGTTTCATATGTATTTGTTGCCTCTTCCACATGCTCTCTTTGACCTAAAGTTGTTAATCTCATTTGAAAAAGGATGCAGCCAATCACATCACTCTATGCAAATACCGTGATATCTGCCGTGACTGGGGGAAGAAGTTGACACACTTGGGTTCCATCTCGCTTTGTGACTCGCATTTAAATACGGGATGTTTAAAAAAAAATCTTAATTGTAAACTACTGAAAAACAAATAAATGAGGGGCATTGCCCCCCCCCCCCTCCCCAATGCCCCACCCAAAATCCGCCAATAATACCACATGCCTTTCAGGTTGTGGAACCCTGTTGAGTTTGTTAAGATTAATTATTATTATTATTAATATTATTATTATTTATTTTTTTCTTTCTTATTCTTCCGCCATTTTTTGACTTTTGTTTTTTCTTTTAAAGTAATTTTCTCTGTAACCGTTGGTCCGATTGGCACAAAATTTTCACCAGAGCACCGCCTCCTGTATAAATTATTTAATAATTATGACCACATGTCACGTGATATGGACACCATCTTGGAAAAACTGGAATACTTTGCACCTCAATATCTCTGAAACCGCTCCATGGACAAAATTGAAACATGGCTCATTGCAAAGTAATCCCCATGGGGAATAACATATGTTAATGAAGATGTCATCGGTGCCTTTATTATGACGTTATAATTCGACAAGTGGAACACTTTATCCGATCAGTATGAAAATTATTGAGCGTGATCTATGCAAAAATTGTATGGGAGAATTAAATTGACGACATCGGTTACGTGGTTTGGTAGCCATATTTTTTTTAACATAAAATCCTTCACAACTCTTCTTCATAATGGCTGAACAGATCGAGGCAAAACTTTACAGGCATGATTGACTATCCACGATGAACAAAAAGTTCCCTGGCCATGACGTCATAAGTCACATGGTTTGGCAGCTATGATTTTTAAAAAAGAATAAACTCTTAAAAAGCAACTCCTCCAGAACAGCTGTACAGATCGAGTGGAAACTTCACACACACGTTTCCCATGTCTTGGGGATACCGTGGTGTCCACAAATAATTAATAGGTCACATGCTCTGGCAGACATATTGGATTGAACGAAAATCTGAAATCTTTCTCTTGAACTGCTTCATCGATCGACGTGAAGCTTCACAATTACGATCTCGCAGTCATGGGGAATGTGTTTTTAATTTCATCTTGATCGGAAGCAATGTCTGGCAGCAATCATAATTGTTTTTTAATCTGGGTTCTTTTGAATTTTTTTTTTAATAAGGCTCACTTGGCTGCACCTGGATGGGCTTGAGGGTAGAGAAGTAGCTGCTGAAACCCAAGGACTGGTTGCATAAAGCATACTTAAGGAAATATTGGAGTATTTACTTGAATATTTCCTCAAGTTTCCCTTGAAGGACATCATTAATTTGAGGATCATTGCACATTCGAATATTCCTTAAGTTTTTCCTTAAAACCTTCCTTGAACTCATGGGTGCACCCCTCATCCCTACCCTTGTTACTTCATGTTCAAGGTATTTAGATACCAATTCAATTGACAATGATACCCCAGGAAAAAGGGTCAACTGTGTATGTCATAAATAGATTGAATGTGCCGTGTTACTCGGCTCGTCAAGGGGAATACACGTTAAAATTTCAACGTGATCGGTTGCATGGTCTGGCAGCCAGAATATTGTAGTTATTTGAAGAAACCACCTTGCCATTTTACCTTTTCCAGAATGGCTTTACAAGATTAATGTGAAACTTCACGCAGATGATCGAGTGTTTCAAAATATAGTTTGACAATTTTAACGTCAACAGTCACATGATCTGGCAGCCATTTTAAAAATAGATTTAGAATCTGAGGTTTTTTATATATATATATATATATATATATATATATATATATATATATATATATATATATATATATATATACATATATACATATATATATATATACATATATATATATATATATATATATATATACAGTATATACAGTCATATATATATATACACAGTCACGTGAAAAAGTAAGTACACCCCATGTAAAGTTTTGACTTTTTCAACATATTTCAACATACAGCTATTTGATCTTCATTTCAACAATATTGGTAGAAAAGGTGATATAATATAATGTTACGAATTTGGGTAGTGATATATGTAGAGCAGAGTAGATCTGAGTAGGTACCATGCTTCGTGTGTCGCGGTAAGGAACACTACCTGTAATAAGTCCATGTGTAGGCGTTTTTTCGGTTAAGGTGTATAATTGTGGATCTACCAGGAGATTCGTGTGTTAGGTAGTGTTGGGCGGGGTTAATGAGTAGAGCCCTTGTATGTCTCACCTGGTAACCAAACCTTTGTCCCTTATGGCACTACAGACCACATAGACACTTGGTTAGAATCCCTTAGTACAACATTAATGACGCCCTTCCCCCTGACATGACTTAGGAAGAAATCGGGCTAGAACACCGCCACACGGCCACCACCATTTGCACCTCCGAGAGGCCTACCCGCCTCGCATAGCACGTGCTATAACACAAGGAGCGGGAGTGAGAGTGACGCAGTCTGCGTGCACCGGGGTGAGCTGACGAGTCGGTGGAGGCTCTGATTGGCAGAGCAGTGCGCCAATGCGGACGTCACTGGCCGGAGATATTAGCGGAGGCCAGACGCCATTTCGAGTAGTTCAGATATGATCCCGAGTTAGTGTGCACAGAGAGTTCGAGTCACGAGTTGGTTTTGAGTTGAGACAAGTTCACTCCTGGCCCCTGGGAGTTCAGTAGAGAGTGACATTCCTGAGTCGTGAGCAGTTGGATTCGTGGTTGAGAGTTGGTTTTGCAGTGCGCAGTTGGCAGTGAGCAGTTGAGAAGCGAGTTGGAAGGATGGGGCGTGCAGACACACCTGCGTTCTCTCTGTTCCTGTCTTTTCGTGCTTCGTGTGAGGATCGACCACATGTGAGGCCGCTGGCCTGCGTTGGGTGCTTTGGAGCTTGGTGCACGGACCCCATGGGCGGCGAGAGGATTGGAGCTTGGAGCGAGGCCTCGTGGGTACATCGGGGCCGAACGGAGCCGCGTGTTGGACGGCAGCCACCAAGACGACAAGGACGAGATAAGGCCGTATCCGCGAATCCACTTTAAATAAAAGACGTGTTATTTTCGTATTCATCTCCCTCGTCTCGTGTTTGAAATCTGTTGTGCGTGGGATCCCAATTTAGTACCTTATTTTACTACCGGCGCGTGCTTTCACTGTCTTTGCTTTTCCTCAATAAACCCTTGCATTATTTTTGTACATATATCTGAACGCAGTTTACCAGGTGGTTGATTTCAATAGTTAAGGCTGCAGGGACTTTCGCCGCTTCCCTCCATTCCACGCGCTTAGGGGCTTTAGGTTTTGGAATCCGCCATTGAGTTTCCGCCTCGGAGTTAAAGCCTTCGTGATTGGCATCCGCGATATTAATTTCGGCGGTTGCACGACAATAACAAATATCATGAAACATTTACATTTTGTAGTCTATTGTATAATTTAAATAAATATAAATGCAAATTTCGCATGTGGAAAAAGTAAGTACTGATGTACCGGCCTGTACCGTCCTGTACCGGCCTGATATGGCGGCCCACACCATCACACTTGGGCCACCCCACCTGTTGGCTTGACGCACGCAACAATCGGCATATATCGCTCGCCAGTTCTTCTCCAGACACGCTCACACCCATCAGGACTGTCCACACAGAACCTTGACTCATCGCTTCAAGCGACCTCGTTCCACTGCGCCAAGGTCCACCGCTGATGCTGCTGGCACCATCTGTCGGTTGCGGCGATGGGCAGCCGTCATCACGGGGCCTCTGTATGGTCTTCTGGCAGTCAGACCATAGTCATGCAGTCGTCTTCGTGCAGTATCATTGGAGATCCGTGGGTTTGCACGCCCCGGAGTTTCTGCCGCAGTGCGGGATGCTGGACGGAATTGATCCCGCAGGTGACTTCAGACCATCTGCCTGTCCTGCCTTGCAGTGGTGACTCTTGGCCTCCCTGATCGAGGTCTGTCATCTGCAGAGTTGTGGAGGGTGTCTCTGTCCACCAGGGCTGATATCGTCTGGTGTGAACAGCCAAGGCGACGTGCCTCAGTCCGCTTTGCAGCATGCCCAGGGCATGCTGCCGTTGATCCCTTGACAATCGTGGCATGTTGATTGAAATGCCCATTTTGCACTGGCCTTTTTAAAGCCAATATCAAGACATCACGTGCAGCTCATTAAAATCATCCCGTACCCCTTGGCTAATCACTGACAGTCAAAATGGCTGTTCAACAGCTGTGCTATGAAGTGACTATTGAAGGTTCAAGTGACCATCCGAGACCGTTTTGTCTGACAGTGAGGACACTATTGTCCACAAATAGGTTCACACATTTACTACACGCAGTGTTATTGTTGATATTTAAAGGTTTCAAAGGTGGTAAGTTTCTTTTGCGTTTCAGTATATATATATATATGTATATGTATATATATACAGTCACGTGAAAAAGTCAGTACACCCCATGTAAAGTTTTGACTTTTTCAACATATTTCAACATACAGCTATTTGATGTTTATTTCAACAATATTGATAGATAAAGGTGATATAATATAACAAATATCATGAAACATTTACATTTTGTAGTCCATTGTATAACTTAAATAAACATAAATGCAAATTTCGCATGTGGAAAAAGTAAGTACACCCTTGGCTCTAATAGGTGGTATTGTCCCCTTTGGCAGAAACTACCTCAAGTCGGCGTTTCTTATAACTGCCTACCACTCTCTGACATCGACTGGGAGAAATTTTTGCCCACTCCTCCATGCAGAATTCTTTCAGCTGTGGGATGTTTGAGGGGTTTCTTGCATGCACAGCTGGTTTCAAATCCCCCCACAACATCTCGATGGGATTTCGATCCGGGCTTTGACTTGGCCATTCCAGAACCCTCCATTTCTTTCTTTTCAGCCATTCCTTGGTGGATTTACTGGTATGTTTAGGGTCATTGTCATGTTGCAAGGTCCACCTTCGGTTGAGCTTCAACTTTCCGAGAGATGGCCTCACATTATCCTCAAGCACCCTCTGGTACAATGAAGAATTCATAGTGGATTCTATGATGGTGAGCTGCCCAGGCCCTGATGCAGCAAAGCTGCCCCAAACCATAATATTTCCACCACAATGCTTTACAGTTGGTATCAGGTTCTTGTGGCCAAATGCTGTCTTTGGTTTTCGCCAAACATGTCTTCTGGTACTGTGGCCAAATATCTCTAACTTTGACTCATCTGTCCAGAGCACATTGTTCCAGAAGTGCTGGTCTTTGCCTCGGTGTTCTTTGGCAAACTTTAGTCTGGCCCTGATGTTCTTTCTGGACAGCAAAGGTTTCCTCCTGGCACACCTCCCATGTAGGTCAAATTTGTGCAGCCTCTTTCTAATGGTAGACTCGTGCACTTTGACATTAACCGTGGCAAGAGCTACCTGTAGGTCCCGTGATGACATTCTGGGGTTCTTAGAGACTTCTTTCAGCATCTTGCGGTCTGCTCTCGGGCTGAACTTGCTGGGGCGGCCTGGCCTGAACAAGTTGGCAGTTGTTTGGAATCTTCTCCACTTGTAGATGATCTTCCGGACAGACGAATGATTGATTTCAAATTGTTTGGAGATCTTTTTAAATCCCTTCCCAGACTCGTAGGCATCTATAACCTTCTTTCTGAAGGCCTCAGAGAGCTCTTTTGATCGAGGCATGGTGATGCCGCACACTTCAACAACAAAGAGCAAACCAAACTAAATGTCTGAGGTTTAAATAAGACAGGTTCCTCCAAGATCCTCTCCAACGATGTTCTAATCATTTGCACCTGAGCTGGTGCACCTGATTCTAATTTTAGGTATTTGAAGTAGTGATAAATGTATAGTCTAGTAGGAAGACTAGGTCCCCCTGCACCCCCCGGAGATATACTTCTAATCAGTGTTTCTAGATTGGAAAAAATGTGTAGAAAATGACTAGCTATGGCCCCAAGCTGAAAAAATGTCCCACATACCATTTTTATGCAAATTACTGCTGCCATTATCAAAAAAACGATTTTTGACATATCTCAGCCAATATTGCAGATAATTGAAAAATGAAGGTGTCTAGACCCATGTTTTGAAGGGCATAGATCATGATAGAACTATTCATAACATGATTACATGTGTCTATGGTATACTAGTATGCATATTAATGCTGTAATTACAAAATAATCAGTTTTACAAATGATAAGGATACGTTAATACTGCAGATAACTTAACATGGTACATAAGGGGTCTAAACCCAGGTATTTTCAAGGTTAAATGTCAACAAGATGCTCCTGAGTCTTGCATAGGGGCGGGACATTGGCAGTAACATTGGTACCACTCAACTTTTCTTCCCACCATTGACTTTGTATTGCGAGAGATTTTCACTTGCTTATTTAAAGGTTTCTCACCCAGCCCACGTAAAATCTACCAACTCCTGCTGTTAACTCCCAAACATATTTTTTTATGTTATCCAATCACAGTGCAGAAATGACAGACTAGAGATCCAAATTAGTGCTGCTATAGCTGCCATTTTACATTTCCATCCATGTAACATGCGCGCTCGCGCGCTCGTATCAATTGGTAATGTCGCGCGCTCGTATCAATTGGTAACGTTGATGTTATTGAATACCTCAGTTGAAAGTTCAGTCTTCCATTCCATCTGTGTGTTGTTCTTGGTATTCATCCTCCAATCTAGCCAGGTAAGATGCTAACTATAATGTTACTCACACTCTTGACTTCAGTTTCTGCATGAAATCATAAACAGGCAGAATAACAGCTGAGCCAGCTAGCACCATGTTAGCTAACGTTAAAGCTAGCCTCATCTATGTACAGTATGTTCCTAATGTCGGTGTAACTTAAACTTTTGTTAATGCCAAACATGAGACATATCTGTTGACTTCTGTATATGAATTGAACCAGAAAGAGGCACGACAGCTGAGCTAGCTACAGTAACTTAGCACAATGTTTCATTGGCCTAGATAGCTAACGTTAGTGTGGAAGAATTTAGATGTTTTAGCTATTAGCACTTTTGATGCCACTAAACATGGTTTAGTCAGCTAAAAAGTACCCTAGTGTAGAACATGACTCAGAACCTCTGTTACCTCACTGAAAACTCAGAGCCTCCTTTCACAGGCACTTTTAACATCATTCGTGATTTCTTATTTGTCATTTAACAGTGATGGTAGACATCGACAGCAAGCATGCCCAAAAGAAAACGGAGTGTAGAACCTGCAGCCCAAAGCTCTCCTCCTACATGCATCCTTCATGTACCATCCATGTCTGATCATGGGGATTTCACGCCCCTCCGTAAAATTAAAGGATCTGCTTCAGAAAAACTGCAACTGCTTCAAAAGATCCGGGATAGACGTCTCAACCAACCGCATGACTCCCCATGTCGTATGCAATCAGTATGTGATCAGATCCCGGCAACTCTTCCTGATGACCTAGAAAGAGTAGGATATCACAGCAAGTGTTATAAGCACTTTGTCCGCCACTTTCATCGTCTGGGAGATGATACAGAACCAGGGCCATCAACCTCATCATGGCATCACTCTCCTCGTAAACCAGGAGGTTCTGCTGAACCCATCTTCCCGCCAGAGTGTATATTTTGTGAGAAAGTTGAGACCAAAGATGCTCATCGCAATACTGAGAGGCCTACAACCTTCCCATCCTTTAAAAACAAAGAAAATGCATGGGAGCAAATCGAAACACGGGCTGAGAAAATGGGTCTCTATCGACTCCATCGAAAGGTGAAAAACAAAGACCTCTTTGCATGTGAGGCCAAACACCATCCGTCATGTTTTAAAGCTTTCCGCACAGCATTCTACAACTATGAGCGTGCGATTCACAGAGCCGAAGCACCAAAGGAGCAGGCTTGCATGTCAGCCGCCCATGAAAAGGCATTCAACTCAGTACTGGAACACATTCAAACCCAGGTCATCCAGCAGAATAAAGTTCTACAGCTTTCTTCCTTGCGCTTGCTCTATGTCGAGGAACTGAAACTGAATGGATATGAGAACTCAAATTATCGGTCAGAGAAACTACTGAAACGCCTACAGAATGACCCAATCAAGGAGCATATCCACTTCACGAAGGTTGATCATGACAAATGTGATGTCATTTCTTTCTGGCTTGTGCACAGCTCAAACATAACAGTTTCCAATGCTCTCGCACGAGCATTCACACTCGGAAGCACAAACAAGAACCAAAATGTTGCCCTCCAACTTCGCCAGGGTATTCTACAGGCTTTCAGAGAGTGTAAAGACCAACCATGGCCACCAACAGCTGAAGACATGGAGCTCAATCCTGAAGACATCCTACCTCCAGACCTTGTCCGCTTTCTCAGCGTGCTAATGACTGGCAAGGAGGGCATCGAGACAGAAAAGGTGAAGCGTCTGGTCTTCTCCATTGGACAAGATCTGTGCCGTGCAGTGTCAGATGGAAAATGGAAGTTACCAAAGCACATTCTCCTCTGTGTGACTGTAAGGCACCTGTTCCGAAGCAAACAGCTCACCACAATACTACACAGGCTTGGACACTCTGAGAGCTACGATTTCGCCTTGGAGTTGGAAACTGCTCTCGCCAAGGTCCTGGATGAAGTCTCAACTTATCGTACACCACAAATTGTGACAGGAGAGGGCAACCTTGTATTCCACTGTGAGTGGGACAACTTGAATAAAACCACTACCAGTGTGCACGGCAGCAACATTGTAAACAGTGCTGGAGGAATCATGGTGCAGGAGGTCAAGCCCGGGTTCGAGAGCAGCAAGGACCGAATGCTACCTACCATCAATAGGTCACAACAGCGTAGCCTGAAGGTCGACACACCAAAAACTCTCCCACCCTTGCACTTTACTCGCGTTGGCCCGAAGTTCCCTGAAGGCTCATCATTCACACCGCCAGCAGAGAATGACACAGTCTATGCCACTACGATGCAAGAGTACTACATCTGGCTCTTCATCAGATACATCGGAAGCTGTGGCCTGCAGCCTGTGCCTGGGCTAGGGGGTTTCACCTCTGCAACAACCTCTGTTCCTTGCAAATGACGACAACAAAAAGCAGATGTGCCAGCTTCTTCTGAAAGTGTGGAGTGGACAAGAGGCAGCTACCAGGCTGGAGAGAACAGAGATGGCTGTGCTGATCGTGGAGGGGAAGGCCCACCAACTTGCCTCAACGAATGGCAAGGTAAAATTGAAAGCCCTTCGTGAATGGCGATTCAATTTGTAATTTTTCCTGAAAAAAAGGTGATTACCTGTGATGTTTGTCTAGATCTGAAACTGGCAGTGACTGGTGATTGAAATGCGGTGCCTTTTTGTGTTTCAGGTCGAGGTACGTGAACTCCCCACGATCTACAGCAACCAGGAAGAGACTGATACCAGGGTGGTTCTGTACCTCCATCATGCTGCTACCATCGGATACAAGAACGCTGTAGTCAGAACACCGGACACAGACATCCTCCTGATCCTGCTCCACCATGCCCACAACATCAAGCTGACGGTGTACCTGGATACAGGGTCAGGGAAGCATCGCCAACTTGTCAACGTCTCTGAGCTGGCAGAATCCCTGGGAGAGGACTACTGTGCCACTCTCCTGGGGTACTATGTGTTCAGCGGAGAAGACTGCACCAGTGCCTTCAAAGGGAAGGGAAAAGTCGGGCCCTTGAAAAAGCTGGAGAAGAATCCCAGGTTTCACAGGGCATTCGGTGAACTGGGTGACAACTGGGATGCCAACCCTGAGGTGGAGAGGCAGTTAGAAAAATTCACCTGTGTGATGTACGGCCAGAGTCGCGAGTCATCAGTGGACATTGTCCGTGCCAAGCTGCTACGAAAAATGGTGGGAGAGGACAAGACCCTCACATCCAAGTCCAAGGTTGATCTGGCTCGCCTTCCTCCATGCCAGTCTGCCCTGAAGCCGCACATCCAGCGTGTGAACCACCGCGTAGCATTGTACAAAAGAGCCGATCAACCTATCATCGAAAAGCCAAAACCTTATGAGGAGCAAGGATGGATAAGGAC